>NC_092396.1:22089788-22454788 GCF_030028105.1 Mobula birostris
TTTCATCCACAGAAACGAATGGGTTGACATTCCTAAGATACGTATCTGGTAACAACAGAGCAAGGAGTGATGACATACAGCCAAGCTGGTAAACAATCAGTGGGAAGGACCAATATCAAGCTAAAATTAAACAAACATAGCAGATTACACAAAAAGAATAGTTGGTTTTTCACCTGGTCCTCAATTCAATTTTAAAAGCAATGCATGTCTGAAAGCACCCCTTGGATTCCTTGGATCATTCAGCTGCGATAAGAAACTTGCCACAGTTTGAACAGTAGGTGTTGTGCCAAAAATGTGCTACAGAATCTTCAATGATGTGTTCTGTGTATCGGCTTTCGTGGCAAAAAGACACAAAGATTGGAACATGAGCATTGGGAAAATTCAATCAAAATCGCAATCTCTAAAGCAAAGAAATTGAATGACTGGATTTCCTCAAACAAATGCACCAGAATGAGGAGTGATTTTGAGGAGGTGTATACAATTTTGAGGGATGTACAGTAGATCGAGTGAGTGCACCTGGTCTGTTTCCCAGGATTGGGATGGCAAAAAAATGAGGGAGTATATATGTGAGAGGGAAGAGATTTAATGTGAACCTGAAAGGCAACTTTTTTGCCCAGAGCGTGGCCTGTGCTCAAGACTGAGCTGCCTGAGGAAGTGACTGAGGCAGGTACGCTAGCCACATTGAAAGGCACGCTGACAAGTGCATGGATAGGAAAGGTCTAGTGGAAGGAAAGTGGACCAGTTGTGACTAGCTTTGATGGGAACTTTGGCTGACGTGAAACCTTTGGGCCAGACTGCACTGTATGACTCGTGACTCTGATGCAAGGCAACTTTCACAGCAAACAAGCTTAAGGAATGTGTTCAACGATGTACAATCAAAGTGATTCTCTCAGTCTTATTCTCAGAGCCATGTTAGTAAGTAAGCTTCTCATATACATGGGCTTTGTAAGTAGAACATCCAAAGTTAAATCTTCTGTCCTTTTTTTATAGTGACTTCAACAGAGATTTCAGGAAGTTTGCATCAAGTGGTTCTATACTTGACCAGTAATCAATATTTTGCTGATATCTTCCCAACCTTTAATATGCCATGGACCAACACCATTAGGCAAGGGGTCCGTAGACCCCAGGTTGGGAAGAACTGTGACTTAAGCTAATACTTGCAGACTCCGCATCTGGAGGAAATAGTTATTTTTCTCATTTGCCTGTTTCAGCTCTTCCTTTCCAAACATGAGTCATTCATTGAAGGGTGGGAGGTGCAGCAGTATTGTACAACTCTAAAATAAGTGACCTGAAGAACATGGACAAGAGTGCAGATACAGCAGCATATAGGGTAATTGGTGGGATGTTCAGGAGCATGCTGCAGTGGCACCGTACTCCGGGCAGATCAAGAGGGCATTCTGAACAAGGTCTCCCAGATCAGTATGGTTCGTAAGCACATCATCAAAATGGCAGAAGCATGGGTATTGAAGAGGGGAAGGGGAACGTCGACTCAGACCTTGAGGCCTGCGTCGGGCATTTTCATGCCTTATTGGAAGTCTGTGTGGGGCGCCACTCCTCACACAGACACTAGAACAATGTGTGGTTAGGTGCCTTGCTCAAGGACACAAACATGCTGCCACAGCTGAGGCTCGAACTAGCAACCTTCAGATCACTAGATGAACACCTTAACCACTTGGCCACGTGCCTACAATGAAGAAATACGTTGCAAACATCTATGTATCTGGATGAGATGGATATGCCAGTATGAAGGGTTTACTACTAAGCCCACATTCAACTAGTAAACTAGACAAGAGAACAATAGGGAGATGAATGAGTAACCTTGGCGTGAAAAAGGTGGGAAGCTTGTGTGGGATGGATGGTTACTGTGCTACCTCTTCCACCCACCGAGTGACCAGGGTCAAATCACAATTGACATTTCACGTCAAGCCATGAAACTGATCAACTGGTGGGCCCAGAATTCCACTGAACACGGCCACAGAATTATTCGCAAGACAAAACGGGATGGATAAGCTTACTGGCGGAAGGGAAATTCATGAGAGATAGACACGGTAGACCCAGAATAAGACCTGGACAGAGTGGTAATGTGTTTATTCACACTTTGACCACCCCTTCAAGTGGTGGGCAGGTTCAGGTTGTGACAGCATATTGAAAATAGTCAGGACTTATGAATGCTGCTCAGGGTGGTTTTCCAGCTATAAGCATTATGTAGTTTCTTTTTTTTTTAATTAACACACATTTGGAATGTCAGCTTCCTTGCATTAAAAAAATGATACAGTTTGAAACTAAATTTTGTCACTGAAGGACGTGGGAAAACAAGACTATTAACATTCACAGTGCCAATTGGTAGTTCTACATCATCCTTGCCAACAAACCACTGCCAAGAGATTGCTGAAATTCCAAAAGTCCAGTCTAACTGTGGAGAAAGGGTGGTGAGAGTTCGATTAAACTGTATGTTTCAGTTTTCTTATCGGTCAATATTAATTTGATTTGCTTTATTCCAGAATGCCAATTTTCCTTGGCTTAATGTATGAGAAATATTTGGTGGCTCTGGGTCTGTACTTGCTGGAATTCAGAAGGATGAGGGAGGATTTCGTTGAAATCTACCAAACACTGCACAACCTGGCGAGAGAGAGGGTGAGGAGATTTGTCCATTAGTAGGACAGTCTATGATTTGAGGACACTGTGGAGGAATAAAGGGGCATCGCTTTAGAACTGAGATGAGGAGGAATTTCTTCGAGGGATGGTGAATCTGGAATCCACAGCGGGCTGTGAAGGCCAAGTCATTGAGTGTACTTAAGGCAGAGGTTCAAAGGTCTTTGATGGGTAAAGGGGTTAAGGGTTATGGGGAGAAGGAAGGAGAATAGGCTTGAAAATAAAACAGCAATGATTGAATGCCCAAGCAGGCTCAATGGATTGAATGGGCTAATTCTGCTCTTATATCTTATGGTCTTTGGTCTTTGCAATTCTTTGTCTGGACATAGAAACAACTGTAACATGTAAAGTGCCCTGCTCTATCCACCTCTGTATGACTAGCGTGGCCCCTTCACTCTATGGATCTGACTAGAAGGGTCTTGCACTGGGAACCAAAGCCGAGAGGTGTAGTGGTTATGAAAGTGTAGTGGCTCTGACTGCTGCTGTAGAGCAAAACCAGAGGAGCAAGTCTTTAAAAACTCTGCAGAATTTTGTTGAGTTTATTGAAATCAGACTCTTCACTCTGAGACCAAGCTCCCCAACAGTTGACGACCCTGGATCGTATACTGAAAGTGAGTTTGACTCCTTGCATGAGGATTGTATACTGAAAGTGTGTTTGACTCCTTGTATGATTATAAAAATCATAGGACTTCATACCACAGAAGGAGACCACTTTGAAATTGCCAGCCAGAAGCCTATTTGGATTAAACCCAGATGGGAGTCTGAGTCTTCTGGATTCATGGAAAACTATTGTCCATGTTGCTTTATCCTGAGGCTCAAAGTGAAGTAATGAACATTCCTCTCAGGCAATGAACAGAAAAATCAGACCCTTTAACTTTGCCTGATTTGGGGAATAAATCTGCAGTATTTACATTAGTGGGATATATAAATAGCTTCATCTCCCAGATGTTTGGCTTACTAAATTGGTCTCTGACATTCACGAGGTGCTATTATAATATGCAATTAAACTTGGGGGAGGTGTGCAGTGTCATTACTGTCATTAATTTGAGGTAATTCTCTTTATCCCAGGAATTAGGAGTTTACTAGATGGACAGCTATTGGAACTGCAGTCATTCAAGAGCAGCTGAAACGAATACTCAATTGCTCATCCTGGGATTGTTAAGCCAGATACTTTGCCAGGTCAGAGACACAAGAGGTTCTGCAGATGCTGGAAATCTTAAGCAACACACACAAAGTACTGGAGGAACCCAGCAGATCAGGCAGCATCCATGGGGGGAAATGAACAGTTGATGTTTCTGGCCAGAACCCTTCATCAGAACTGATGAAGAGTCCTGGTCAGAAATGTCAACTGTTCATTCCCCTCCACAGGTGCTGCCTGACCTGCTGAGTTCCTCCAGCATTTTGTGCGTGTTGCTTTGTCAGACCTCCTCTGCTTTACAGAAGGGAAACTTTTACATTTGGTAACATATGTGGCCTAACATTGCATTTAATTCTTGCTGCTTCTGTGCCTGTAGGTTTGTATCTCAATGGCAAGACCAATGTCTCCATTAAATATGGTAACAGCTAAATGAAAGACTATCTTCTCCTTTTGGGTTCAGGTTATTTTGCTCTTTAATGGCCAGACAATGCAACCAACTTTGTTGTGCTTTTACTATGTTTGTCCTGTTCTTGCCACCCCTGAACTGATTGGTCAGTGACAAGTCTGCAAGCCCCTGGACGTCCTCCTGCATGCGAATCAACCACATATAGTATTTCTCCGACAGTTTAGATGACCACTCCCACAGTCAGGAATTTGTTAACTCTGAGTTCAAGTTCCCACTTTCGGGAGGTCATAACATTTTGTTGAGACGCAGTGTGGAATAGGCCCTTCGAGCTGCACCACCCAGCAATCCCCCGATTTAATCCTAGCCTAATCACGGGACAATTTACAATGGCCAATTAACCTACCAACCACTGCATCCTTTGGACTGTGGGAGGAAACTGGAGCACCCGGAGGGAACTCATGTGGTCACGGGGAGAATGTACAAACTCCTTACGGGCAGCAGCGGGAATTGAACCCGGGTCTCTGGTACTGTGAATCATTGTGCTCACGACTACGCTATTGTGCTCATGATGTGCTTGAACAGATTACCCTTCTGGGTTCCATTAAAGTTAACTTATTTATCACAAATCCCCAACTCTTCAATCAACTAAATTCAATATCTTCTATTAAATAATATTGGTAGGAAGAATAATAGATCATTCTTCTTTCCATGTGAAACTCCCCTTGGGTGTAAGCATATGTGTCAAGAGTCAGTTTTATTAATGCTTTTGAAAATGGGATTAGAATACAGAACATGGAAATCTACAGCACATAACAGGCCCTTCGGCCCACAATGTTCTGCCGACCATGTACCCTACTCTAGAAACTACTTTTATCAATAAAAGTAGAATTTAATAAGAGTATAATGCTCTGCATGATTAAAAGAATCAATATTTAATCATTGGTCACTGCGCTGTTTAATATTGCAAACACGAGGAAATCTGCAGATGCTGGAAATTCAAGCAACACACATCAAAGTTGCTGGTGAACGCAGCGGGCCAGGCAGCATCTCTAGGAAGAGGTACAGTCGATGTCTCGGCCCGAAACGTCGACTGTGCCTCTTCCTAGAGATGCTGCCTAGCCTGTAATATTGATCAGTTTTCTCACAGGACAAAATTCTGAAATCAGAATGCGATCCTTTAGTGTGCGAGCTGGAAGAAAACAGATTTGGGAAAGGGCTTCCCAAGATATTGTGGAAACTGAGAAGGCTGCGCTTTTGTGACAACACCGGACTGCAATCAGTGGGTAATTTCTACCTCCAGTCAAGCGCAATCAATATGCTGCTGCACACTGACTTGAGGCTGAACTTCACGCGCGTAATTTACACGCAGCTACTCTCCACTCACTGCCGTTTTCTGGAGAAAATGGTCCCACGTTTACTGGGAGAAGTCGCTGTGATTTCCCTGTCTCTTGCGCTCACTCAGCAGTAAACTGCTTTTGTTTGCAGTGTCTTTGATGTTGTTTTGCTGCGAATGATACTCCCCGTGGCGCCTCCGCCTAACCGGCTGAACTCGGAACTCGGAAAGCGTAAAAGAGGGCAAAAGATAGATAGATAGATAGATAGATAGATAGATAGATAGATAGATAGAGAGAGAGAGAGAGAGAGAGAGAGAAAGAAAAGAGAGAGCACAGCCTTTTGTTTGCGGTTTGCCCGACTCCGGCTGGATTCGGCTTTCAACACCGGCAGACTCAGGGGGAGACCCAGGGCTACTTGTCCCAAGTGGACAATCGCAGCCCTGCCTTCACCGTGCTGTCACAAAGACGCGGAAGTGCAAATCCTCCGGAGCCCCGCAACACAGGACACACCTCCAGCCTACAACACAGGAGCCGACTCCCACCCCTGCCTTCCCTGGGTTTAGACCGCCGACGGCAGCTGGTTTTCCACGTCCCGCTCGCTCGCTCTTCTATACCCACAAATACAGTACCCAAATTCGCCGTCCATCGCCACCAGCGGGAACCCGCTCCCTCTTTAATAACTGGTCCCCAAAAGAATAGGATCGCCCTTTTGCGGATCAGGACCTTAAACTGAGATCTTCCGCCCCAGACCCCAAGAGGGGTCCGCTCCCCATCCCAACAGCGCCGAATCTAGAGGGGGCACGGCTCTTTATAACTCACGCCGCCGCATCTCATCCTAACCCCTGGCAAATGAGCATATCTCTACTCCACACTGCAGCACCTTCTGTCTCGGGAGAGGGCTACGAATGTCACTAAACGCTCGATACCATGCAAAGGACATTTGTTGGGTATTTGTTAAATGACAGTGAGCCGGATAGCTACCCTTTAAGGGCAAGTAAATGCAGCGAGATACAACGAGTTTAGAGCTTTACTCACCTCTTCGCTGTTGCTCAGAGTGGTGTTGTAGGGCTCGGTGTGCTGGTTTATCCTTGGCGATCGCCTGGCAGTCGCCTGCCTGTACACGGCGAGTTGATGCCACAGGACGGTGGTCAGGATCGCCACTCTCCAGCCTCTCATGGTCAGCGCCCGGCCTTTGAGAGCGAAGTTTTGGGGTGCACCGCCAACCCGTTCAGAGATGTGCCGTGCTCACACGTGGGTGGATCAGAGGCATCGGATGGGTCCGCCAAGAAAACACCAGCTCACTGCGGCCAGCGTCAGAAATAAACGCTGCCTTGAGGAAAACGTCGAAGCTTTTTTAAAAAATATATATATCGTAGATGCGGTGGAGGGAATAGTAAATGGTGCCGGATTGATCCCGGGTCAGTTACAGTCTTCGGAGGCTACACTGCAGTTTTGCCGAATGTCTTCTCCCGCTCCCGCCAGTTAGTGTCGCCAGCAGAGTGCGGTTGTCCCCGCTCTTGCAGACTGCAGACACCCCTGGGGAAATATTCCCCCCGCACCTCTCCCAAGCCCGGGGTCGGTGCCTTTAATCCTGTGCACTTTCCGATCCTTGTTAAAGAGGAAGAGAGGTGGTGGTTGGGGGGGCTGTTTAAGGTAATAATCTGCCTGCGAACATTAATCCTCCTTTCAAAGGAAATTGACCATCAGATGTCAAGGATTGGATCCCGATAACTTGACCATCCGGACGACAGGAGTGCACTACTCCGGGGGGGGGGGGGGGGTGGTAGGAATTTCTCACATGCCTCCGATCGCTCGCTCCTTGTTTGTGGAGGAGGTGGAGAGCGGTGAAACAACTCCCACCGAGCCTGTGAGCTTAATCCATTATCAGCGGTAGAGGCGGCAACGCGCTCCCTCCGAGAGTGACTCTTTTAATAGAACGCCGCGGGAAAGAGATGAGAGTCTGCGAAGCCCGAGCCGAGGGTTTGTGTCAGTCCCTCGCCATCTCTACTTTTCATCGCCTTCCCGGGGGCATTGTTCTGTTTTATAGCGTGAGATTGGGTTATCTCGCTTGACCATCAGTGATGCGTCAAATCATTCGTCGTGTAACCTTGCCGGATAAATATTATCATGTTTCTACAACTTTTTTAAAAAAACATAACACACGCAAAAAGACGCCAGAGAGTAGAAAAGTTTTGCAAACTATTACAAAGTCAGTACCTCACTTTGAGAATGGGTTTATCGTGAAGAATGCAAACTCAATTAATATATTTAAAAATGTAAAACCTCGGTTCAATACGCTGCATAATGTAACAAGTTGCTTAATACATTTTGTCAATAAATGGTTAAAATGTAAAATGCAATACAATTATAATTAGGTGCAGAATTAGAACAATGAATCTGTTTTTAAATTATTTTGTACTTTATAAAAAATACAAATTACTTTTGCAGATATCCATTTTGATTTTACGTGGAGTTTGATAAATATGGAAGCTATTTAAAAACAGAAGTTTTCGTGCATTATATATAGAAATATGAAAAAAAAATCTGAGCGCAGTTTGTTGGAATCTGGCCGCTACTTTTCATCAAAGTCCCAACGATGTATTTATGGGAATGTGGAGAATTACCAAAAATGACACCGTGAAAGACAATCCTACAAGCAACGGTAATCAGTCCCACGGACCGTGGAAAACCAGCCTAGAGTTACGGCCGCAGGACATTAGGAGTACCGGGAAAAGAAACCACGTGTCCAACATGTATGCAGCCGAACACGTCGGCCGCACGAAATTTAGTCTTTTGGGAATGCAATCCCAATTAGTGCACGCAACAAGTGTATATGATAAATTATGTCGAGATACAGAAAACCTGAAGGTACAGAAGTTGGTATGTCACGCAATTAAACCAAATGCTTAGATTATATACTACAGACTGTCATTATACCGAGCAATCCAAAAGTATTTGCAATCTGTGTTGGATTCGTACTAATCTCGTTTTTAATTCCTCTATTTCAAAATACCCAGCCGCCACAATTCCCGTCATAATAGGGTAAAAATCCAGTCAGAATTTTTTGGTGAAGTTCGAATCCATCTGCAATTGAAGCTTTCAGACTTGGGTGGGAAAGGGAGAGAGGAGCGATTGTTGTTTCCCTCGTCATCACCTTGGATGGGGGGGGGGAAACAAAAGTCATCTTTAGTAAGTCCTCGTTAAATGAGACAACGGCCTGTAGGATGTTTACAACACCCGCGCCTTGATAGAAACACAATATACAGTTAGTCGGAGCGGGCATTAACAGGACAGAAACTCCACAGGCACACATACCTGTGGATAGCAAGATGCCCGTATTTGTCAACCTGCTTGCTGTGAACACTCAGATCAGATTAACATTCGAGGCGTGACACGGCTTCTTCCCATGGAATAGACACACGCTCGCTACCGTAATAGTAAACTGGTGCATGGTTCCAGGAGAGAGAGAATTTTGAAATATATTTCTTCGCTTCCCCCACGCCGCCACCGCCTCCCCCCAATTCCTCGAAGAATTTTTACTAGACGTTTTACGAATCCCAGTAGAATCCAAGGCTCGGTTTTATAGGCAGTGAAAAGATGGATTAACTGAAATTCATGGAGTCGATTTGTGTATGTCTGAAATGGATGGCGATTGCCTCGCCGTATTAATTAAACAAATCGTAAAAGCTTTTTCTGTGATGTGGAATTATTGCGCGTTTTCCCGTCCGGACAGCGGGGAAATCAGCGTCGTTCTAAACGGGAACAGTTTAAATATTTTCTGCGTTTAAACATTACTAGATTTGGAAAGGTTCTGATTGCTTTCATTACTGGGCGGTTGAAGTAGTGGTAAATTTGTGGAATTAAACCCGAGCTCTGTGGTGGCTAAGGACAGTGACTCTACCAGGGGAGTGCAGGAAAACACACGCATTCCTCCCCCAGAAACAAAACCCCGCAGGGAGCCCCCTCTTCCCAAGCAGTCTAGCCCGGTCGGGGCTGATCTGCATCCACTCCCGTCCGTGGAGTTTGAGGTGGTAACCGCTGACGAATATTTGGATTGTTTGTATGAGTTGAGTTGTGCCTGTTTATCCCTGGTCTCTGCAGGCTTCGATGCTTTGGCTTTATTTTGAATACATGGCCGAAGAGTCACTATTTTTTTTTCCAAGAAGACTTCGAAAAGGATGTTTGAAGCATCCCTCCTTCTAGACACGCGTTGGCATAACAAGGTGCAGAATCTGTCTTGGGAGTCTGGGGTCAAGTGTGCAGATAGTGTGAGGGCGTTCGGGTTGGTGGTGTTGAGGGTACCGTAGATCTCCAAGATGACGCTGGCGTTGTTAGCCTAATTCCTGCCAATGAGATTGAGACCATTTTGAGGATAAAGTGTTGGCTTTGGTGTCTTGAGATGACTTTAGTACGTTTCCCACACAGGAAGGTGGAAATCACTGAAGCTTATTAGACGCTGGCTCTGGTGAACATAGCCTTCCTCAAACAGCCGAAGGATGCAGTAGCATATTTTGGGTGGACCATAAGAGAGAGAAATAGAATTAGGCCATTTGGCCCATCGAGTCTGCTTTGATCATGGTCAATCTATTTTCCCTCTCAGTCCCATTCTCCGGCCTTCTACTATAACCTTTGAATACAGCATACCTAATGACTTGGCTTCCACAACAATCTGTGGCAATGAATTCCAAAGATTCGCCACTCTCTGGCTGAAGAAATCCCAACCCACCTCTGGTCTAAAGGGACTGTGGCTCCCGCAATGTTCCCTCTAATTTGTAATGACCAGTGAGCGCAAAAAATTTGTGCTGTGCCATTTTTTTTGTTTGCTCAGTGACAACAACACATACGCGCGGAATAATTTCTTCAATAAAAACAGTATAAGCCACTTCTAAAATCTGCAGACAAACCATCGCCAGCTCCACGTTGTCAACACCATCCGCATCAAAAGGCGGAAAAGGAAACGCGATCGTGTACGTTCGTGAAATATATTAAGCATATCAACGTGGTAGAGAGTGACAATCTTTTGCGCGCAACTTAGATGTCTCTGCGCGCCAGCAGCAAAAGATGCGTGCACGCGCACACCTTAGCGGGAACTTTGGCCTTTTGGTCATCTAGGGGTACCTGTACTTTAAGTGACAGGGGAAATTATCCACTTTTTCCAAGGTATTCGAGTGGATCACAGTGTTAGACAGGATGGTGCGGCAGATACAGGCTGACAGAGGACCTCAGCCTTTAGCGTATTTAGGGCAATGCCATGCTTGTGTAGACTTCCAAGAAAAAGTTATTAATAACTTGGAATGGAATAAAAGCTGAAAATACTGACCATAAATAGCAACACAGACATCCGTGGAGGGAGAAACTTGGTCAATGTTTCATTTTTAATACTTATTTAGCAAAAATATTGACTTTGTGTTTTTGTTCTACAATTGTCATTTGACCTGCTGTGCAGTTCCAGCCCTTTCGCATTCAGATTTGCATCATCTTTGGTATTTTGGTTTTGTACCAACTTGTCAGCTTGCCCCGCTAACGTGCACGTACACAGGCACTGTTGGCTCAGTGTGAATCCGTGATTGAGTTGCACTGTTCACGGTTGTGGTAAGGAGTTGATGGAAATTGTAGTTTCCATGGGCAGGCATGAGGTGGGAAAGGGATTTTTTAACAAACAGTGCCATCTGCTGGCTGAAGAGTGTAAGGTGCATACATTTAATCACGCAGCCCTCTAAATTATTATATTGCAACACAAGTCACTGAAACTAATTATTTATCAGACCTTGAAATTCAAGGGAAACAGAAAAAAAATTCCAGCATTTGGTTACTAAATCTCCTGAGGACAGATATAGTTAAATTGCAAAAGAACAAGGGGAGGGAATAGAAGAATCTCTCATTGGACGATAATAATCTGAAACAGGCTGTCGAACTCTGCAGTGGAAGCGGATGTAGTTTTCATTTCTTTTAAAAAAAAAGGACTTTGCTTTTATTCAGGGATTTAGAAAAATGGTGACAGCCTCCTGTAGTGTGGAATTATGAACGCAGCAGATCACTGTGCAGAATCCTTTTTCAAACACTACATTAATCCACTGCTGTGGAAAAATCTGTCCTTGACGGTAACCCAGGACCAACAATACCTGATTGTGCCGCAATGTCAGTCATTGTTGGTGCATTAGCAGAGAGAGCGTGCAACCCTGAAAGCCGCATCAGTGCCCTAATGCCAATAGCCCAGACAACAGTGCCCCCTCCCCTAGTGCCAATGGCCAGACAACAGTGCCCCCTCCCCTAGTGCCAATGGCCCAGACAACAGTGCCCCCTCCCATAGTGCCAATAGCCCAGACAATAGTGCCCCCTCCCCTAGTGCCAATAGCCCAGACAATAGTGCCCCCTCCCCTAGTGCCAATAGCCCAGACAATAGTGCCCCCTCCCCTAGTGCCAATGGACCAGATATCAGTGCCCTCTCCCCTAGTGCCAATAGCCCAGACAATAGTGCCCCCTCCCATAGTGCCAATGGCCCAGACAACAGTGCCCCCTCCCCTAGTGCCAATGGACCAGATATCAGTGCCCCCTCCCCTAGTGCCAATGGACCAGATATCAGTGCCCTCTCCCCTAGTGACAATAGCCCAGAAACAGTGCCCCCTCCCCTAGTGCCAATGGTCAGACAACAGTGCTCCACCCCTCCCCTAGTGCTAATGGCCCAGACAACAGTGCCCAACTCCCCTAGTGCCAATGGCCCAGACATCAGCGCCCCCTCCCCTAGTGCCAATAGCCCAGACATCAGTGTCCCCTCCCCTAGTGCCAATAGCCCAGACAATAGTGCCCCCTCCCCTAGGGCCAATAGCCCAGACAACAGTGCCCCCTCCCCTAGTGCCAATGGACTAGATATCAGTGCCCTCTCCCCTAGTGCCAATAGCCCAGACAATAGTGCCCCCTCCCATAGTGCCAATGGCCCAGACAACAGTGCCCCCTCCCATAGTGCCAATGGACCAGATATCAGTGCCCCCTCCCCTAGTGCCAATGGCCCAGACAACAGTGCCCCCTCCCATAGTGCCAATGGCCCAGACAACAGTGCCCCCTCCCCTAGTGCCAATGGCCCAGAGAACAGTGCCCCTCCCATAGTGCCAATGGACCAGATATCAGTGCCCTCTCCCCTAGTGCCAATGGCCTAGACAACAGTGCCCCCACCCCTAGTTCCAATGGCCCAGAGAACAGTGCCCCCTCCCATAGTGCCAATGGACCAGATATCAGTGCCCATCCCCTGGTGCCAATGGCCCAGACGTCAGTGCCCCCTCCCATAGTGCCAATGGACCAGACATCAGTGCCCCCTCTCCTAGTGCCAATAGCCCAGACAATAGTGCCCCTCCCCTAGTGGCAATGGCCCAGACAACAGTGTCCCCTCCCATAGTGCCAATGGACCAGATACCAATGCCCCCCTAGTGCCAATGGACCAGATATCAGTGCCATCTCCCCTAGTGCCAATAGCCCAGACAATAGTGCCCCCTCCTTAGTGCCAATGGCCCAGACAACAGTGCCCCCCTCCCCTAGTGCCAATAGCCCAGACAATAGTGCCCCCTCCCCTAGGGCCAATAGCCCAGACAACAGTGCCCCCTCCCCTAGTGCCAATGGACTAGATATCAGTGCCCTCTCCCATAGTGCCAATGGCCCAGACAACAGTGCCCCCTCCCATAGTGCCAATGGACCAGATATCAGTGCCCCCTCCCCTAGTGCCAATGGACCAGATATCAGTGCCCTCTCCCTTAGTGCCAATGGCCCAGACAACAGTGCCCCCTCCCCTAGTGCCAATGGCCCAGAGAACAGTGCCCCCCTCCCCTAGTGCCAATAGCCCAGACAATAGTGCCCCCTCCCCTAGGGCCAATAGCCCAGACAACAGTGCCCCCTCCCCTAGTGCCAATGGACTAGATATCAGTGCCCTCTCCCATAGTGCCAATGGCCCAGACAACAGTGCCCCCTCCCCTAGTGCCAATGGACCAGATATCAGTGCCCTCTCCCTTAGTGCCAATGGCCCAGACAACAGTGCCCCCTCCCATAGTGCCAATGGCCCAGACAACAGTGCCCCCTCCCATAGTGCCAATGGACCAGATATCAGTGCCCCCTCCCCTAGTGCCAATGGACCAGATATCAGTGCCCTCTCCCCTAGTGCCAATGGCCCAGACAACAGTGCCCCCTCCCATAGTGCCAATGGCCCAGACAACAGTGCCCCCTCCCCTAGTGCCAATGGCCCAGAGAACAGTGCCCCTCCCATAGTGCCAATGGACCAGATATCAGTGCCCTCTCCCCTAGTGCCAACGGCCCAGACAACAGTGCCCCCTCCCCTAGTTCCAATGGCCCAGAGAACAGTGCCCCCTCCCATAGTGCCAATGGACCAGATATCAGTGCCCATCCCCTGGTGCCAATGGCCCAGACGTCAGTGCCCCCTCTCATAGTGCCAATGGACCAGACATCAGTGCCCCTTCCCTTAGTGCCAATAGCCCAGACAATAGTGCCCCTCCCCTAGTGGCAATGGCCCAGACAACAGTGCCCCCTCCCATAGTGCCAATGGACCAGATATCAGTGCCCCCTCCCCTAGTGCCAATGGACCAGATATCAGTGCCCTCTCCCTTAGTGCCAATGGCCCAGACAACAGTGCCCCCTCCCCTAGTGCCAATGGCCCAGAGAACAGTACCCCCTCCCATAGTGCCAATGGACCAGATACCAATGCCCCCCTAGTGCCAATGGACCAGATATCAGTGCCATCTCCCCTAGTGCCAATAGCCCAGACAATAGTGCCCCCTCCCTAGTGCCAATGGCCCAGACAACAGTGCCCCCCTCCCCTAGTGCCAATAGCCCAGACAATAGTGCCCCCTCCCCTAGGGCCAATAGCCCAGACAACAGTGCCCCCTCCCCTAGTGCCAATGGACTAGATATCAGTGCCCTCTCCCATAGTGCCAATGGCCCAGACAACAGTGCCCCCTCCCATAGTGCCAATGGACCAGATATCAGTGCCCCCTCCCCTAGTGCCAATGGACCAGATATCAGTGCCCTCTCCCTTAGTGCCAATGGCCCAGACAACAGTGCCCCCTCCCCTAGTGCCAATGGCCCAGAGAACAGTACCCCCTCCCATAGTGCCAATGGACCAGATACCAATGCCCCCCTAGTGCCAATGGACCAGATATCAGTGCCATCTCCCCTAGTGCCAATAGCCCAGACAATAGTGCCCCCTCCCTAGTGCCAATGGCCCAGACAACAGTGCCCCCTCCCCTAGTGCCAATAGCCCAGACAACAGTGCCCCCTCCCCTAGTGCCAATGGACTAGATATCAGTGCCCTCTCCCATAGTGCCAATGGCCCAGACAACAGTGCCCCCTCCCATAGTGCCAATGGACCAGATATCAGTGCCCCCTCCCCTAGTGCCAATGGACCAGATATCAGTGCCCTCTCCCTTAGTGCCAATGGCCCAGACAACAGTGCCCCCTCCCCTAGTGCCAATGGCCCAGAGAACAGTACCCCCTCCCATAGTGCCAATGGACCAGATATCAGTGCCCCCTCCCCTAGTGCCAATGGACCAGATATCAGTGCCCCCTCCCCTAGTGCCAATGGACTAGATATCAGTGCCCCCTCCCATAGTGCCAATGGCCCAGACAACAGTGCCCCCTCCCCTAGTGCCAATGGCCCAGAGAACAGTGCCCCCTCCCATAGTGCCAATGGACCAGATATCAGTGCCCATCCCCTGGTGCCAATGGCCCAGACGTCAGTGCCCCCTCCCATAGTGCCAATGGACCAGACATCAGTGCCCCCTCCCCTAGTGCGAATGGCCCAGACATCAGCGCCCCCTCCCCTAGTGCCAATGGCCCAGACATCAGTGTCTCCTCCCCTAGCGCCAATAGCCCAGACAATAGTGCCCCCTCCCCTAGTGGCAATGGCCCAGACAACAGTGCCCCCTCCCATAGTGCCAATGGAACAGATACCAATGCCCCCCCAGTGCCAATGGACCAGATATCAGTGCCATCTCCCCTAGTGCCAATAGCCCAGACAATAGTGCCCCCTCCCTAGTGCCAATGGCCCAGACAACAGTGCCCCCTCCCCTAGTGCCAATGGCCCAGACAACAGTGCCCTCTCCCATAGTGCCAATGGACCAGGTATCAGTGCCCCCTTCCCTAGTGCCAATGGCCCAGATATCAGTGCCCCCTCCACTAGTGCCGATGGCCCAGACATCAGTGCTCCACCCCTCCCCTGGTGCCAATGGCCCAGACATCAGTGCCCCCTCCCCTGGTGCCAATGGCCCAAACAACAGTGCTCCACCCCTCCCCTGGTGCCAGAGGTACTGACATCAGTGCTTCCCTACCCCAGTCCCAGTGGCCAAGGCATCAGAGATTCCCTCTCCCCTGGTGCCAGGGGTGGAAACACCATCGACCCCCTCCCCTGGTACCAGGGGGGACAGACATCAGTGCACCCTTCCCCTGGAAGCAAAGTTACATACATCAGTGCTCCCCCTCCCTTGGTGTCAGGGAGCACTGATGTCTGGGCCAGCGGCCCTAACGACCGTGCTTCCCTTCCCTGACAAATGGTGGGGGTGGCAGATTTCTTCAGCAAAACCAACTAACCGATCACGTCAGTAACTGCATTCCGATCTTGCGGCCAAATGTGGAGCTCAATATCGGTGGCTCTCTGCGGCGGGTCGAAGCTAAGGGAATTTGGCACACCAGTGCTGTTCTATTGCAGATGAAAAACCGAGAGGCAGACTGTCAGAATCAGTGCGACCCAGACTGAATAAATATTCCATTTTAATGGCCCCTATTACCAGAGTCTCTCGTTTCCATAGTTCAAACCCTGACCTTGCTCCTGGTTTCTGAGCCCTACATTTCCAGCATTCAGTTGTTTCTTAATTGTTTCTAGACACTGTGCTTACTCTACTCCACCTGGAATATTATTCCAGACTTCAATCCCCGTGTATGGAGAATTTCACAATGATATTCCTCAAGGAACCTTCAACGCCCGTGAACTGTATCCTTTTATTGTCCTTTCGTAACCTGCACGTCTCTGTACACTTTCTGGTTGCAAGAAGATTACGCTTTCCTCTGCCAGGAATCTTATGGCCCTTGTTGTTTGGCAATTTTCTCCGTGCTGCCTTGTGCAATAGTTTGAAAAATCAAACACAACGCTTTTACCAGATTACTTTTGCAAGCGTACCTTGTGATTTGTTCGATCTGCATAACCAGCTCTTTATAAATCAGTGCTGGCTGATCCTGACTAGAATTTATCTGTGCTTATCAATAATTTGTTTCAGGATCAGAATCAGGTTTAATATCACCGGCGTGCGTTGTGAAATTTGTTGTTTTGCAGCAGCAGTACATTACAATGCATAATAAGATAAACTGTGAATTACAATAGGTATATCTATATTTGAAGGTTACATTAAATCAAGTAGTGCAAAAAAAAAGTAGTGAGGTAGTGTTCATGGATTCAATGTCCATTCAGAATTCTGATGGCAGAGGGGCAGAAGCTAAGAAGTTAAAGGCCTTGATAGAGTGGATGTGGAGACTATGTTCTCTATGGTGGGAGGGTCTAGGACAAGAGGACACAGCCTCAGAATAGAGGGGTGTCCTTTTAGAGTGGAGATGTGGAGGAATTTCTTTAGCCAGTGAGCGGTGTATCTGTGGAATTTGCTGCCACAGGCACCTGTGGAGGCCGTCTTTATGTATGTTTAAGGCAGAGGTTGATAGATTCTTGATTGGTCAGGGCTTGAAGGGATATGGGGAGAAGACAGGAGATTGGCGCTGAGGGGGAAAAATTGGATCAGCCATGATGAAATGGTGGAACAGACTCGATCAATTCTCCTCCTATGTCTTATGGTCTTAAAAACTGTTCCAGAATCGTTGAGTGTGTGTCTTCAGGCTCCTGTATCTTCTCCTTGTTGGTAGCAATCAGAAGAGGGCATGTTCTGGATGGTGATGGGGGGTCCTTAATGATGGATGCCCCCTTTTTGAGGCACTGATCCTTGAAGATGTCCCGGAGGGCTAGTGCCCATGATGGAGCTGACTAAGTTTACAACTTTCACAGCTTATTTCGATACTGTGTGGTGTTCTCTCCCCCTACCACCACCACCACCCATACCAGACAGCAAGTTAGAAAGCTCTCCAAATAGACTCCAAAACTTCAGCACTGAGGAGTCTGATGAGCTCATTCCATTCCCTTTCACAAATAGCTGTTCCACCTGCAGTGTACATTAGCTTTAGTAACACTCCCATTTCTAAATAAACAATCAGTAAACATGGGATTGTTAGGAAGAGCAGTATTTATTGTCCATCTCCAATTTCTCACGCTGAATGGGTGCAGATTGCTTGCACAGCAAGTTCTGGCATTTGGACCCAACGGTGATGAAGGAAGAGAACACGCAGTAAAATTCCAATATTCTGGAATACAGGGGACATTGGTGGTGTTGAATGGTTGGATTTTCTTTAGTTATACCCCAACACAGATTTAATTCACTTGTTTTTAAAAAAAGATACTACACAGTATTTTAATATTTTTCCAGTGAACTAGGTGGGTTTGGAGAGAGCACAGGAGCTAAGGCTCCAGGGGGGGAAGAGGGAGGGCAAGTGCAAGGTCCCCGGGGGTGGGGGGTGGTGGGAAGGGAGTACAGGAACTAGGGGTCAGCGAGTGCGTAGGGAGGAGAGAGTTCAAAAGAACCAGGGCTGGTAAGTGGTTGGTTTTTTTTTTGGGAGGGTGTAGGTTCTCAAGAACCAAGGGCTGGGAGTGGAAACTAAGCATTTGGTAGGCCATATGCCAAAAAAACACTGGGAATTCCAGAGAGTCAAGAGAATGGATAATTGGAATTTTCCTGTAATCGAGGACAGGTTTGAGTGACTAGGAAGGAAATATGGCGACAGTACAACAGTGCACCTTATCCTGTGCTGGAGATCGGAGGTTTAAGAGGTCCAAAGAACGCTTCCCTGGGGTGTAGCCTTCAGATTGGTAGCCTATTGGTACAAGAAGGGTCAACAGTCCGGGTAGGACCAGCTCCCAATACAATAATCTCAGAATTATCTCAGCAAGATCTCTGTGTCCACCCTAGGTACAGCTAAGACTGCCAGAAAGGGTTTGCCTCACGCCGGGGAATTCTTGCGCTGGGCTCTTACTGCCTCAGTCTTGATGGCCACAGGACAGGTTTAGCAGCTCCACAGAGACCCAGCAGCCTAGAGCTTCAAAGAAGAAATCCCTGGCTTCTTCCTCTTTCCAGTGTGTTCCTCTATCAGTCCCTTTACAAGGGAGCACATGCCTCCAGGGAAGGAAGAGGCCCTTAATGACACGGTACAGTACTTGCCAAGAACATAACAATTAGGCGAACACCTCCTGACCGCACAAACCCTGGTTAGATCATTACCAGGCAAATTTTCAATGTAATTGCTGAGATCAGAGGGCCATATGTTCTCTGGGCCATTATCACTGACGCTTGCTCAAAACATTTACACTGAAGCAGTGATTCACAAAGACAGCCCTCATTTTTGACAGTTGCTTCCAATTGATCACATTGTTTAATCAATTTCGTTCACTGATAACTCTGCACAGCTCTACAAACACCAACCAAAGCATTAATGATAAATGCCCATGTCTCAAGCGATTTATGTCCTCATCGAAATCGCATGAAGTCAACATCTCGGCCTGCATCAAGGGTCTTCACACTCTAGCTAGTCAGTTGTAAGTATAGACCATTCTGGGCAATGCCAACTGTGAAATGCAATTTTTTTTCAGATCTCTCTGACTAGTTTTTAAACAATTATTCAGCATAATCTCTTACCTTGCAAGGAAAACACAGTGATTTCCAGAAGAAACCTTGAATCAGCAGAGAATACCATCCGTGCTATACATTGCTCTCAGAAAAACAATGACACCTAATTATTTGGAATTACTAGTAGAGGCGAATTCAGTTGTATTTCACTCTCTCTCAGGGGTTACTTTGGAGACCATAAGATATTGGAGCAGAATTAGGCCATTCAGCCCATCGAGTCTACTGTGCCATTCCATCATGGCTGGTTTATAATCCCTCTCAACCCCAATTCTTTTGCCTTCTCCCCGTAACTTTTGTTGCCCTTACTTGATTAGTAAGGGTGTAAAAGTTTCAATAGTTCAATAGTTCCATTTAATGTCAGAGAAATGTATGCAATATACATCCTTTTTCTTTGCAGACATCCATGAAAACGAAGAATGAATGACAGTTAAAATGTTACAACCCCAAAGCCTCCCCGCTCTCCCCTCCCAAGCACAGACAGCAGCAAAGCAACAACCCTTCCACAAAAAAGGCGTCAGCACCCTCCACCCACCAAGCAAGCATTATCAAAGCCCCCAATAAAGCCAAAAACTGATCGTTCACCTGACAATACGACATACCACAGGCTCTCTCCCTCCCTAGTAAAGGGAAAAAGAGGTGTTCTCTTTCACAGCGAGGGGGGGAGGCATAACAAAACCACTCACTGATTTACGGTGTTAAGAGACTGTGGCACTGTTTTTTTTTCTCTCCCGAGTACTGTGACCTGAAAATTGGCAAACAGCCTCTCACCCACCAACGAGAGAGCGGGGGACAGAGACAGAGCACAGCTCGCCGAGTGCAGAACCTCCGGCAGCCGAGCCGCTGTTCCCGATGTTCCGTTCTCTCCTGCGACACCAGCTTAGAATCGACCGGCGAAATCCCGGAACCCCAAAGGCGCGCCCGTCATCTAGGCTGCGTCCTTGGTATAACGAAAAGCGGCCAGCCGTGAACCCACTCCACCACAATGGGAGAAGAATGGGGTTAAGAACAATAATTAACCTCCGCTTTTAATATACTCAATGACTTGGCCATCACAGATGCCTGCAGCAATGAATTCCACAGATTCGCCACCCTCTGGTCAATGGAATTCCTCTTCATCTCTGTTCTAAAGGGACATCCTTCTATTCTGAGGCTGTGCTCTCTGGTCCTAGACTCCCTCACCATAGAAACCATCCCCTTCATGTCTAGTCTATCTGGTCCTTTCAATATTTCTTGGTTTCTTTACCTGCAATTATTATGGAGCGCTCCACAAAACCAATAACGAACAAGCCCATGCTCATCACCTAAAGCCCATGTTCACCAGTAAATAATTAGGCAAGATTAAGGGGTAGCTAGAAACTGAAGAGCTGAGAGTTGGCAACCATCAGATTATGTAATTGGATTAGTGTTGGAGTTGCTATTGCTTATAATTTTTATGCAAGTAGTTTTGAAAAGACATCAATTGCTCAATGTAATTTTCCTTATTCCCTTTTGACATGAAGTAGATCATTCAGTCCATCAGTCTATGCCAGCTCAGGGAACAATCCCAATCCCCCACTAATCTTATCCACACCCCTATCACCTTCCCCTGGATTAAACCAGCCACTTACAGTAGGGAGCACCTACAGAGGCCAATTAACCTCCAACTTGCTCATCTTGGAACGTGGGAGGAAACTAGATGCTCCCAGAAAAAGATCTGTGCAGTCACAAGGAGAACAGACACACCCAACACCAAAAATCAGATTGAACCCCAGTCGCTGGAGTAGTGTTGTGCAGTACTTTAGAAGGTCCCAGGGATTATAAATAAATTAATTCTTTCATTTAACTGATTATCATTTCTAGTTCAGTCTTCACAAGCAGTTTAGAAAGTAAATACCATAAAATGTCTTAATGGACTGGCAGTATCTTATCAGGCCAAGCTGGAATTTCTTATTAAAGTCATTATTAGGTGTGAACAATAAAATATTGTTGTGTACCAGAACTAGATTTAAATCAAAAGATTTTATCTCCACACCACAGGAAACACAATTATTGTATTTGGTCATTGTGACACTATCACTGGTTTATTAGAAAAGACTGCCTACACAGCCACTGTACCTCCTTGCAAAGGGAAGCAACAAGATATGGTGAGGACTTTATCTTTTTAGAGATAAGTATCAGGAGTCATAGACAATACATTGGAGATGGAAATTTTAAGGATTGGAAAACACAAATTAAGTTAAACGTACCAAAATAATTTGAGAAAACATTAATTTAAGAGAACGTTGATTTTCTTTGGCAATTCACAAATGTGCCAACATCTACTGTGCTCCCTATTTGCTTCAGAATAATGGAGATCAGTAGGACTCATTTACATTGGTTAGTCTGACCATAAGACGATTATAGGAGCAGAATTGGCCCATTAAGTCTGCTCCACCATTTCATCATGACTGATCCATTTTCCCTCTCAGCCCCAATCTCCTGCCTTCTCCCCGTATCCCTTCATGCCCCAAACAATCATGAATCTATCATCCTCCACCTTAAGTATGCGCAAAGACTTGGCCACCACAGCCACCTGTGGCAACGATTTCCACAGATTCACCACTCTCTAGCTAAAGAATTTCCTCCTCATTTAAAAGGACACTCCTCGATTCTGTCTCTGTGTCCTCAAGCCCTAGACCCTCCCACCATAGGAAACATCCTTTCCACACCCACTCTTCCTGGAGTCACATGAAAACCAGATTAATTTAGGGTGACAGATTTCCTTCCCTAAAGGACTTCATGTACTAGGTGGGATTTTTTTAAACAATCTGGTGTTACTATTAGAGAGGCTAGTTTCTTTTCCCCATTCCAGATTTATTTATTTTATATTATTGAAATTCCTCAACTGCTCCCGCAGGATTTGAACTCATGTCTTTGAATTATGATTCTGCGATTAATAATCCAGAATTGCTGCTTCTAGTTTACTAATTTAACAATGGTGGGACGACAGAGGAAAGCATAGGGTGTTGCTCATAGATTGAAGAAAAATCTGTGGAAAGTTTTAAAAACAACAAGCAAATTCCAAACACAAGGAATTCTGCAGATGCTGGAAATTCAAGCAACACACATCAAAGTTGCCGGTGAACGCAGCAGGCCAGGCAGCATCTCTAGGAAGAGGTACAGTCGACGTTTTGGCCCGAGAACCTGGTGGGTCCTGACGAAGGGTCTCAGCCCGAAACGTCGACTGTACCTCTGCCTAGAGATGCTGCCTGGCCTGCTGCGTTCACCAGCAACTTTGATGTGCGTTGTAAGCAAATTCCAAACAGAAATTAGGAATCAGACTATCCATACAAAGGGAATGGAGCTGATCGTTACCTAACCAAAGATACAACACAAGCAGCAGCAAATAAAATCTTACTGTGTATTATGACACAAAATGACACTAAAAGACAAGCACAATAAAGAAAGCTGATGCTCTCTGGAAAAGCTGCAGGTCTTCAGGACCAATTAGTACCGACATGTACAAGAAGTCAGATTGATTTGACTGTTGAGAAAGATTTTTGAGTATTATAAAAAATGTACATGGCTCTATCCGATTCTTTTGAGAGAAAACAAACACTCCGATTCCCTCTGTCTCGCCACTAAAAGTCACTGGAGACCACGTCAAAAAGCATCTCGCAGCAAATTCCTAGCAGTTAAAAATCAGGGAACAACAGATGTGGCAGCCACATGGATGAATAGAGAAGGTTCGGTATACCTTTTCTTACTCAACAGTCCATGCTGCTAATTCTATAAATAAGATGACTTTTCAAAAAAAAAAGCACCTAAAAACGATTATACTTATAATCTGTCAAACGTTCTCAAAATCTTGGCTTGCGACTTATTCTGACGATGTTGTACGTGTTCAGACCCGGAGCATCAAAACCAGTAGATAAGCCTCTACTATTGAAAGGAAAAAAGTTGAAGAGCTGCCCGTCTTGAGCTTCGAGGGACACGGAGGCCTTGTTGAATTTCAGGACGCACGGGTATGCTTTCTCAAATACGATTTGAAAAACCCTTTCTTCTAGGTAACAAAGCTTGATAGTCCTGTACTTCTCAGGTATCAAGGTTTCAATGTGAGGGCCGAACTGCTGCATCACTAAAACTCCTCTCTTGTCTTTCTTTATCTCATAAAAGGTCAAATTTGAAAATGTGTAGTAGCCAACGTAAGGCCTGGATTCGGGAGGCGGGACTAGAATTCTGTCGCTCTGTCGGAAAGCAGACTCCATCGCCGGGATGAGATAATTATAAACCCCGGCAGTCAAGTCTTCTTCTTGGGGCCGGGAACCCGACATTAAAATAATAAACCCTATTTTGAGGCGAGGGACCAAGGAGAAGGTGGCCGAGTAGCCATCCAGATCGCCATCTTTTTTGACGACATCGTAGCCAAGCTGCTCGCTGATTTCCCACGGCGTTCCCGTCCTGCTGGCGAAGTAATCCTGCGAGCACTTGAACACGGGGGTGAGCATCACCTTCAGCGTCTCGGCCTCCAGTATGTGCTTGTGAGCGGCCCCCAGCAAGGCCATGCACAGCTTGGCCAGGTCGGCAGCCGTGGAGTACATCTGGCCCGAGGGCCGGTACCAGCCCAGGTCGTAGAGCTGGGCCGGTTTACCATTGCTGTAAACGCCGACCGATAACTGAGCGCGGACCGACGGGGTGAACTCAAAGCCGGTGTGCTCCATTCCGATTTTCGTCAGGATATTCTCAGTAATCCAGCGCTGGTAGTCGGCTCCAACCACCTTACTGGCCAGAACGTGAGCCAGAAGGGAAAATGCTAGGTTGCTGTAGTGGCATCTGAGGAGGACAGAATATTAAACGGTCAGCCACCATACCGACTGTGTGCATACCCATCCAGTAGTACTACGCCACAAGCCATTTTAAATGGAGATGTTGTGTCTAGCTTTCAGTTTATTTATGTCGAGCCACACACTGTCCCGCAACCCCCCAGTTTCACCCTAGCCTAATCAACGGGACAATTTACAATGACCAGTCTTTGGACTGAGAGGAACCCCACACAGTCACAGGGGGAAATGCCCTCCTTTACAGGCAGCGGCAGGAATTGAACCCGTGTCGCTAGCGCTGTGGAGCGTTGTGCTCCCTCCCACGACAGACTGGAAAATTGGACCTGCTGCATAAGTAACCGTGCAGCGTTCAAAGTTCAGGTTTTGAAGTGACGGCGAGGTGTTGCGAGATGACACCTTGCTGCTATCAGCGGGAACAGAATGATGTGCGATTGTGCATTCACCAGCTCCAATTTCCCAGTCCGACATTGCTAGCTAGTAGACTCTGCTGGCAACATGTGCATCAATGCCCCCCCATCCCACGGGGGAGGGGGGCGAGGGTATCGTGTGACATAATTCCATTTAATACATCATGAGGAATGACAGCTAAGAAGTGCTAAATGTTTAAGATACAAAAGGGACAGCGTGGTAGCATAATGGTTAGCGCAACGTTTTACTGTGCAGACGCCACAAGTTCAATTCCCGCCGCCTGCAGTAAGGAGTTTGTATGGTTCTTCCCTGTGACCAGGTTTAATCCTACAGTCCAAAGACGTATTAGATAATAGGTTGTCCCATGATTAGGCTAGGGCACAGCTAGAAGGGCTGTATCTCAATAAATAAACTAATTTATTATCACTGATAACTGGAAAGTGCTTCTACTTTTACAGTACCTAATTTTTCTTAACTGTGGGTGAGTTGTAACATTTCTCCATTACATTGGTATTAAATCCCATTTAAGGTGTTTTACAAATATAACACCTGCCTTGTCTCACTAAATGTTTAATCATCAGTGTAATCATGCTGGAACTTTGCAGGTTAGTTACAGTGGCTGCACCAAGCCAAGCAAATACCCTCAGTGGCCACTTTATTAGGCATACCTGCTGGTTGATGCAAATATCTAAGCGGTCAATAGGCGGCAATAGTCACTATCTAATCATTAGGCAACATCTCAATGCTTTAAAGCACGCAGATATGGTCAAGAGTAAACATTAGAATGGAGATGAAGTGTGATCTAAGTGGCTTTGACTGCGGAATGATTGTTGGTGTCAGATGGGGTGGTTTGAGTATCTCAGAAACTGTTGATTTCCTGGGATTTTCACATATAACAGTCTTTAGAGTTTACAAAGGATGGTGTGAGAAATGAAAAACATCTGGTGAGTGGTAGTTCTGCGGGCAAAAATGCCTCGTTAACAAGAAAGGTCAGAGGTGAATGGCCAGACTGGTTCAAGCTGACAGGGAGGTGACAGTGAATGGGCTACAGCAGCCAAAGACCATGAACATCCAGACAGTGACCACTTTATTAGATGCAGTGGGTACTTAATAAAGATTGGGAGCCCTGCCTTAAGCATTTGTCAGACAAGATTTCATCTGATGATTTATATCCCATAAATAAATATTGGAACATTTCACCAGGTATTGATGGTTCATTGCATGTAAATTTAAGCTACAAATTGTGGGAGAACTTGGATTGTGGTAAGTTAGCAATTCTTTAAAAAGGCAGAAGTTTCACGTTCCGGTCTGTCAGCGTTGGTGGAGGACATAAAAGCTGAATTCACACCTTGTACCAGGATCTGCAATGAGTAAGTCATCTCTCAGGAGATCCAGTGCCATCTCGGTATTCCCTTTCCAAAGTAGACTTGTGGACCTGAGTCTCCTGGGTAATCCTGCAAATTATTTCAGACAACATTTCAAGATTATGGCACCAAAAGAAAACCAACACGTATTCAGTTTGCCGTGACCATAAATGCAAAACCCATTAAATGTCCAGGGGCCAGGGAGAACATGAAAAGCCAACTGGTAAGGCGACTAATTGGGTTGGGCAGTGAAGTGGCACAGCTGCCACTCCACAAGCCCAGAGATCCAGGGTCAATCCCTATCTTCGATGCCATGTTCTCCTTGTGAACGTGTGGACTTCCCCTCGGTCCTCTGGTTTGCTCCTACACCCCGAAGACCTACCGATTGGTAGGTTTATAGTGCAATGTGAGATGACCCTATACAGCGAAATCGAGACAGAGTCGGGGCGTGCGAAGCGGAGAACGGTCAGAGCTGGGGAGCTTTGGAGCCCATCCACCAAAATCGATGGCAAGGCTTCATCAATCGAAGCGCCGGGCCGATTTGAAACGGTTGGATACGGGCTGGAATGTGGTGGCGGAGTCCAGGCCCAGGGAGTGGGAAAGCGACAGGGACCGCCCGGGTCTTGGTGTGAGGGATGACCCGGTGCTTGGACAATTTAGACGCCGGGCTGGATGGATTGAAAAGGCTGGGTGCTGGGGACCGGGGGCGAGGGTCCAGTTGGTTCTGCTCCTTCCTTCCTCTGTGACATTTACTCCTCTCTCCGTGGCACTGAGGAGGAGGCCGTGTCCTCCTCCAGGCTTTGTGTCTGCAAACGTCATGACGATTTGCCCTGCTGTGAGATGAACTGAGGCTGGGGCTGTGGCCCTGTTCTGAGCTTCATGTCTATGGACTCACTTTCATTCTGAACGCCGTTGCTTGTTCTTATAGTCTGCACAATTTGCACGTTTTTTTTCTTCTCTCCCTCCCTCCCTCTCCCTCCCTCCCCCCCTCCACCCCCACATTGGGTGCTTGTTAGTCATTTTTTAAAATGGGTTCTTTTGGGTTTCTTGTTTTGTGGCTGCCCGTAAGGAGACGAATCGCAAGGTTGTGTAATGTATACATACTTTGATGATAGGTGTACTTCGAACTAGGCAAGATGGGAATGTGTGGAGAGTAGATCACAGGGGAACTTAGTGGAATTAGATTGTTCAGGGAACCAGCGTTGACTCAATGAGCGGAATAGTCTCCTACGTCATAAGGAAATTTTGAGTTGAGCTATGAGGTTTGTGGGTTAACATGAGCGGGTAGAGGTTACAAAGTGTTACGTTTTGCACGATACTGCTTCTCCCCATTCACGGGCATGAACTTAATTTTCATTTAGAGATACAGTACAGTAACAGGTCCTTCCGGCCCAACGAGCCCCCGCCGCTCGTTTACACCCGTGCGAGCGATGACCCTGCTAATGCGTGCGTCTTTGGACTGCAGGTGGAAACCGGAACAGCCAGAGGAAACCCACACGGAAGCGGGGAGAGCCTACAAACTCCTTACAGACAGTGGCGGAATTGAACCCCGATCTCGGAACTGAACTCTGCCTGTCCTTACCACATACCCGGGTCTCTGGAGCTGTAATAGTGGTACAGTAACAGCTACACTTCCATTACACAGGCATGCCGGTTACCGCACGGAGCCCAGCGGATCCACTAGTCAGCAAGATCATTCTGGTACTTACCGACACTCCCACCCCCCCAGTCCAATTTTCCAATATATACTTCTGAATTGTACAAATCCGCACGCGCAGAAATGATCTTGGACACACTGTGCATTGTGCTCACTTTGACTTATGTAACGTTAGCTCCTGCTCTGGACACTGACAGATTAGCTTCCTAAAATGATGAACTTGTCAATATTTATCAGTCTCAGTCCGATGCACATCTTGTTTGAATAGCTTTCCATCTCACCTGATAGCTGGCTGGCCATTCTTTTCAATGTCACAGATGATATTTTGGCAGCGGCTCGCTCTGTCTCTAGAAAGACCAGGCCATCTGCTTCATATTTATGTTCTGAGCCTTTTGAGCTTCCCAGTGGGTTTTTAATCCTAAAGTTTTTGACATATTTTGTAAGTGGGTCGTCCAGAGATGCGATTTTTCCTTCCTCCCATAGTTTATACAGCATTATAGTGGGGAATATCTTTGAAATGCTTGCAATCCTGAAAAGAAAATTGATTATGATTATCACGACATTCAGTACTGTAAAGTATTTCAGTTTTACCAAAAGTAGTAACAGTAGGCAGCTGTCGATCCCAGGGGATCATGGGTTTGCACCTCTGGTGGACCGTGTCCTCTCCAGGGCGCAAGCCTGGGCGGGAAGATTTGAAGAACCGGCTGTCGCCCATGCAGCGGGTTCCCCCTCTCCACGTCACTGATGTAGTCCAAGGGAAAGGCGAGTGCTAGTACAGTGTTGTCTCTGAGGTTGCCAGAGTGAAGTTGTAAACAACATCAAACTGCCTTAGGGACCCCGGCTCCGGATTTCTTCCTCGGGGTTTACTCCCGAAGCCTTTCCCATGGGTGGGTATGGCCGCAAGGCAGTGGAGGTTTAAAATCAGAGTTGTCCTTCTCCTAGGTGGGCTGCCAGCCAAGGCTGACGAGCCCCAACTGCCCAAAGATTTACCAATATAAAGCAATTGCCCTTTTTAGGAATGAAAATGTACAAAAGGAGTCATAACAATCATTGGCTTTTTTTTCATCCTCGTTTTCTACTAATAAACCTGTGGACTTCATTGCTATGGATGGCTTTGGATCATTGGATATATTTAAAGTGAATGTTGGTTGGTTCTTTGTTAGTCTGGGTGCCAGATGTTATGGGGAGAAGGCAGGAGAATGAGGTTGAGAGGGATAATAAATCAGCCATGATGGGATGGTAGAGCAGACTCAATGGGCCGAATGGCTTATTTCTTCTTCTATGTCTTATGGTCTTCCCAGAGGATGATAACAGGACCTCAGTTTTTTAATATGTATTGATGACATGGTATTGGGTGTATATGGCACATTATTAAAATTGGCAGATGACACAGAAGTTAAAACTTATTGAGGATTGTGAGTGAGCATAATGTAGATTTCAAGGAGATAGAGATGGACTAGCTGGAAAATGACAGGTAAAATTTAATACTGTGAAATGGGAAATTATTAGTATTGGTAGCAACAATGAGAAGAGGCCAGAATTCTAAAAAGGATGCAATAATATTGAGCTCTGGAGATTCACTGAAAGTAGCAGGGCAAGTAGAGAAAGTAGTTAAAAAACAGGATCCTGGGCTTTAATGAAGTGAGGGACAGAACAGGGTAGTCATGTTAAAACTTTATGAAACACGGGTGAAACCACAAATAGAGGACTGGGTACTGTTCTGAATGTCATACTTTGGAAAAAGTTTTCAAAGAGGTGCAGAAGAGATTTATTATCACGATTCGAGGAATGAGGGACCCTATTTGAATACACAGACTGGTTGTTGTGCTTGCAATAGGCAGGGTTAAGAGGAGACCTTATTGAGGTATTTAAAATCATGAAGGGTATAGACATGGAGAAATTCGCTCCCACTGGTTGGGGGAGTCGGGAACTGGGGGACATAGATCAAAGGTGAATACCACAACCCTCCTGCCATCTAGCACATCTTCAAAAGGTGACGCCCCAAGAAGGAGACATCCATTACTCTGATTGGTCAGGGGATCAAAGGATTATGGCAAGAAGGCAGGTGTATGTGAATAAGTGGGATCCGGGATCAGCATGATGGAATGGCGGAGCAGACTCGATGGGCTGAATGGCCTAATTCTTCTCCTATGTCTTGTGGACCCTCACTGTTCTGGACATGACCTCTTCTCATTACTACCATCAGGGAGGTGGTACCAGGAGCCAAAAGACACACACAGTGATTCAGAAAGTTTCTTTCCCTCCATGAAACCATGAACACTACCTCGTTACTCTTTCTTTGTACTACCTTTGCAGTTAAAAACTTTCATGTCTGTCCTTTGATGCACTGTACTGCTTGTCACAAAACAACAGATTTTGCATCCTGTTGGACCATGATGAAATATAATTCTGATATAAAGATAGTAGAGAATGCATTCAATTGCAGTGTTTAGAAGGAATTAGATAAGTTTTCAAAAGGAAAGAATTTGTAGGTCTATGGAAAAAGGATAGGACTAGCGGGGTTGCTGTTAAGTAGCCTCCTTCAGCATTGTAACCAGTCTGTGACTCTGCAACATCCAAGTATCATGATAATTATAATATTTGATTCTTTAAATCTTCGTTTATCAGCAACAAATTATCGTGCAGGGAACTTAAAGATGTATCACTTGGCAAAATAGTTGTTAGTAACACTGCGAATGACATTGTGTATGAGAATAATAATATCTCTCTGCACGAGTCTGAGAAAGGCGTTACAGTGGTGGGGAGACGGGGTCCCGATATCAGTGGGAACACGATAAGTAGAAGAGGAATAAAATAAAGGGCTTACACGTGTGGCAGGATTTTCACATGGAGATAAATTAAGGGTAATACATGGATGTAGGTCAACATGTGTTATGGTTGAAACAGAGGAAGGGTGAATTGAAATAGGAGGAGATAATTAGTGAAGCTCCTCAGGCAAACTGAAGTGATGCGGATGTGGCATTTCATTCCAAACTAAATGCCAAGATAGCACAGTCACAAGATTTAATTTCAGCTCACCAAAAGCAAAAGGGCTTTAATATTAGATTTTAAAACATATATAGACTGACTGGGAAAGAAGCCAGTGGGGGAGGGGGGTGTGGGTTGGGTAGGAGGGGAGGTTGCAGACAGGGAATGTTTGAAGCTGAGCAACTCAAATAGGTACAACACAACTCGGAGCAGAGCACAATGATGAGAAATCGGTCCATTAAGCTCAAACAAAATGGCACAAAAAGATCATTGCAAAGATGCAACACTGCACTGTGTCCCAGCCAGAATATCGTAAATAAATTAACATTACAGAGAGCGCAAGTTAGAACAACAAACCCTGGAATATGCTCAGCTGATCAGTCAGCATCTGTGGAGAGAGAATCCGAGTTCCTTGGCTGACCTTTGAATAACTTAAGGTGCAGGAGGCCATGTAATAAATTCACAGGCTCAAGGTGCTGAAGTGTAAGTGCAGCATAAACTCTACGATATACTTTTACATCAGGAATACTGTAATCAGGCCATTGTGAAGGATGCTTAGACCATGGGTTTCCACCCTCAGGTCCACGGACCCCTCAGTTAAAGGTAGGAGCCCATGATGTAAAAAATGTTGAGAACCCCTGGCCTAGACGATCTCACTGGTTATAAAACCATAAGACATAGGAGCTGAATTAGGCCATTTGGCCCATCGAGTCTGCTCTGACATTCCATCATGACTGATTTATTATCCTTCCTAACCCCATTTTCCTGCCTTCTCCCCGTAACCTTTGACAACCTTAACAATCGAGAACCTATCAGCCTCTGATTTAAATATACCGAATGACTTTTCCTCCATTATCAACTGTGGCAAAGAATTTCACAGATTCACCACCTTCTAGCTCAAGAAATTGCTCCTTATCTCTTTTCTAAAGGGAGATCCTTGTATTCTGAGATGGTGCCCTCTGGTCTAGACTACCCTGCTGTAGAAAACACCCTCTCCACGTCTACTCTATCTAGACCTTTCGGTATTTGATAGGTTTTAATGAGATCCCTCATGATCCCACATGTGGCCAAGTGGTTAAGGTATTCGTTTAGTGATCTGAAGGTTGCTAGTTTGAGCCTCAGCTGTGGCAGCATGTTTGTGTCTTTGAGCAACGCACTTAATCACACATTGCTCTAGTCTGTGCGAGGAGTGGCGCCCCACACAGACTTCCAATCTGTGCTTTGTAAGGCATGAAAATGCCCAATGCAGGCCTCTCATGGTCTGAGTCGACGTTCCCTCCCTCCCCCTCATGATTCTTCTCAACTCCAGCGAGTACAGGTCCAGAGCCACCAAACGTTCCTCATACGGTACCCCTTTCATTCCCGGGATAATTCTGTTATTAAAACCAGCCAGTCTTCGAGAGGAGGATTGTAGTGTCAGCATTCTAAAGATAATTAAAGCAAGCCACCTTCATCATCTGATCTTGTGATTGATGAAGTAACACAACCTCTTGTAAATATTTTACAACGCGTTGCAATAATGAGATGGGGTGGTTTAATTAAGTAATATGGAATTACTTACTGAATCAACTGTCAAAGAAACAAAGACTTGTGCAATGTGCAAGGAAAGAGGCCGTGCAAAGTTACCTGTAAACAGTATATTCATTTGGTGGAGGCGAAAACTCATCTGAAATATTTTTTTTCCCAAAATTTCCAGTCCACAGCACGGTGTCATTAAATATTACAATAGCTGAAATGGACGGCAGACTCATTGGATGTACTTGATGACGCAAAAGGAAGTCAATCTGTATAAAGACAGAAGTATGCACCTAATATTTAAAAACAGAAATATAGTTTTTGCCCAACTCCTGACTGAGTGGGTGGATCTTTGTACATTTGGAATACTGAATACACACAATTAATAGTGATTCTGCATCTGACATTATGTCCCATGTTAGCCACAGCAAAGTGACAGCACTCTTGCCTCCAAGTCATAAGATCATGAGTTAAAGTCCCACTCTGAACTCGGACACATTAGTTTAAAATCGATTGCAGTTCAGGGAATTGGCAGAGTTGGACACAGTCTTTTGGATGAGACATCAAATAAAAAAAGCCTGGAAGCATCACCAACAGGCTCAAGGACAGCTTCTATCCCCAGTGTTACAAGACTATTGAATGGTTCCCTGGCACAGTAAAATTAACTGTTGGTCTCTCTATATACCTTATTACTCATACAGCCAGATTTGGGAACAGCTTCTTTCCAACTGTGATAAGACTGCTGAACGGATCCTGACCCGGACCTGGGCCATACCCTCCAAATATCTGGACCTGCATCTCGGTTTTTTTGCACTACCTTACTTTCCATTTTTCTATTTTCTATTTATGATTTATAATTTAACTTTTAAAAAAAATATTTACTATTGATTTGTAATCCAGGGAGCGGGAAGCGCAGAATCAAATATCGCTGTGATGATTGTACGTTCTAGTATCAATTGTTTGGTGACAATAAAGTATAAAGTATGACCTTGAACCTTATTTTCCACCTGCACTGCACTGCCTCTGTAGCTGCTAAACTTTATTCTGCACTCAGTTATTGTTTTACCTCGTATCACCTCAAAGCAGTGTGTGGTGAAATGATCTGTTTGTACAATGGGCAGGACAAGGTTTTTACATGTGACAATAATAAGCCACTCTAATTCCAAAAGATCCCTTGACACCATCCAAATGTGCACGAGTGTAGATTTCCTGGGAGATGTTTGTGTGAAATTTCTGTGCACTTTTGCCTCATGTTTCCTACTGTGTAGTTATTGACTCTCTTGAAACAGGGAAAGGCACTATATTAATGCTCAAACATGAATTTAGCCAAAATGCTCACTAATTACCTAAATTCCATTCTTTTAAAGACGTGTATATTTTGCAGTCTTCTATCTTTCTGCTTGCTTTTCTGCAAATCTTTGTTTACCTTTCACCAACTCGGTGAATTCAAACATTTATGAATCATCTGTAATCCTTTAATTTCCCAGCCTTGTTCAGATTGTTTCATGTTATCTCAGCCGCAGAGTTCTATTAATCTAACGAAAAAAGTCAATCCTCTCGTATTCGCTTTACTGTTCTAATCCAGATTAAAATTTGTCTGCCACATCTCAATCCAGTGGTACTAAAAAAAGAACAATGGTGCAAATCTCACTAACTTTTGCTAATGGCTAAGGACGGAACTGCCATTGCTTAAATGCTATGATCCCTTTTGTTACGTTAGGTGAAAAGGATTATTTAAAAAAAAAGTTGTTGCCACATTTAAGAATTCAGCTTTTGGAAAGTGGAACACAAAGGTGCCATATATGACGTACTGAAGGCAGTTTCAGTGGGGGTGTATTAAGAGAGAACTCTGCCATGGATGGTCTCAAGCCTGGCTGTGAAAGGAAGTGGGTTGGGCACATGGTTAGTAACACCATCCCTTAAAAACTCAGGGCTACAGAAATGCCAACAGAAGCTCCAAAGACCTCATCCCTGGGGGAGGAAGGATTTTCACCTAGATGGTGTATAAATTAATGGAAGCTGTAGCTGTTGGGGGTCTGTGCCCCAGGAGGGGTAATGGGCTTAAGAAGAAGGTATTAAAACAGAAATTTCCTGTTGAGTTGTATCCAGTTATAGTCATAGTCATAGTCATACTTTATTGATCCCGGGGGAAATTGGTTTTCGTTACAGTTGCACCATAAATAATAAATAGTAATAAAACCATAAATAGTTAAATAGTAATATGTAAATTATGCCAGGAAATAAGTCCAGGACCAGCCTATTGGCTCAGGGTGTCTGACCCTCCAAGGGAGGAGTTGTAAAGTTTGATGGCCACAGGCAGGAATGACTTCCTATGACGCTCTGTGTTGCCTCTCAGTGGAATGAGTCTCTGGCTGAATGTACTCCTGTGCCCAACCAGTACATTATGTAGTGGATGGGAGACATTGTCCAAGATGGCATGCAACTTGGACAGCATCCCCTTTTCAGACACCACCGTGAGAGAGTCCAGTTCCATCCCCACAACATCACTGGCCTTACGAATGAGTTTGTTGATTCTGTTGGTGTCTGCTACCCTCATCCTGCTGCCCCAGCACACAACAGCAAGCATGATAGCACTGGCCACCACAGACTCGTAGAATATCCTCAGCATCATCCAGCAGATGTTAAAGGACCTCAGTCTCCTCAGGAAATAGAGACGGCTCTGACCCTTCTTGTAGACAGCCTCAGTGTTCTTTGACCAGTCCAGTTTATTGTCAATTCGTATCCCTAGGTATTTGTAATCCTCCACCATGTCCACACTGACTCCCTGGATGGAAACAGGAGTCACCGGTACCTTAGCTCTCCTCAGGTCTACCACCAGCTCCTTAGTCTTTTTCACATTAAGCTGCAGATAATTCTGCTCACACCATGTGACAAAGTTTCCTACCGTAGCCCTGTACTCAGCCTCGTCTCCCTTGCTGATGCATCCAACTATGGCAGAGTCATCCGAAAACTTCTGAAGATGACAAGACTCTGTGCAATAGTTGAAGTCCAAGGTGTAAATGGTGAAGAGAAAGGGAGACAAGACAGTCCCCTTTTCAAGCAGATAAATGTACTATTTTTTTCTCTCAGGGGCTGAATCAGAGAGGAGAAGGCGATCTCTGAAAGTGCAACATTTATTACTTAGAGGCTTGTGACAATGCCATCCTTTCACAAAATGTTAAAAGTTCACTATGAAATTTTTAAATAGTATACAGACTGCAAAACGATCATCGGTTTGTACAAACTTGATTTCAGCATCTTAAACGTTGGAAAAGAGCATTTAAATTTCACAACGTTATACTTTGAAATATTCAGCTACAATACAGAGACATGGAATCAAGTACTATTCAGGACAAAATGATTCGGTCTGTAATAATTGTGGCTTATTAATGACTAAATGCTCTTTTAGACCTCTATGACAAAGTGGAGGATTTTCAGAGGATTGTTTGTTAGTCTACTCTGTAAACACCTGAGATCCCTGTCAATGCGTATGTTGTCCCTGGACTCTGTGATGGAGACGGTAAACATCAGCGCCTTCCTGTTAAAGTGCACTGAATGACTGACAGCACCTTCAGGAGTTCTACGTTAAACTCAGCAGCTGGGAAATTGCTATCAGCTTCAAAGAATAGGGAAGATAAACACAGCAGCTTTGACACCTTCACCGGGTCCTGGCTAATGTACTTACAAACCTTCTCCAGAGCTTCTTTTAGAATCGGTATGGGGTGTTCCAACGGTACAGGCTGGGGGCGCCTAGGGCACATTTCCACCGGTTTAACCTCATCAGATGAAATATCCTCACCTGAAATAGAAAAATAACACAGCAAGAAGAGTTAGACAATTCTGATTCTCGGACAGCGCCATCGTCGCTGAACAGCAAAGAGGGCATTTTGTTCAGCTCGGTATAAGTTGGAGGCAGAGGGTGAAGGATGGTGAGAAGAGCAACTGGAAGCAGCAGGCAGGGAAGGTAGCTGGTTAGTATTCAGGTCAATTGCTCACAGGAAACTAGCAGCCTACTCTGTATGGAATGGCACTAATGATACCAAAGTTCATTGCCAAGTACAGTAACCAACGGTCATCCTTTCACTTACTTGTGCCTTGCTTTGGAAGCTTGTACTGCCAAACAAAACAGCACGTCATGGTGATGGACACAACTACAAAGAAAGCCATTCCAAGGTGAGGCCATTTCAAATCCTTTATGTAGCTTTTCTTCACACCTTCCCCGTCAGCACACTGTTGAAAAAGAAAACACAAACAGATAGGCACCCCCCGTTGCTTCCTCCTCTGACCACCGCTATGCAAAGAGGATAAAGATCCTGACTACTCCCATCTCCAGAGGAGTACTCGCTTTGCAGGATTTCATGCTGTTGACGGGTTCACAAGTTCAAAGCTATCTTTAGCCAGAGGAACCAGCAAAGAGATTGCTACGTAATGGAAATAAAGAATCTGTAGAGAAGTACAGCTCAGCTTGTACATGTCACTGGCAACCACTGAACCAACAGCGGAAAAACGGAGGCCATCCTTCATGCAGCACGAACTTACAGCTCCAGTCGATTCTTTAATAAGTGAAATGAATGCTTCTCAGAGATTCGGTGAAGAGAGGCTGCGACTCTGCCCAGTGCTCAGGTTGCCTAGTGATCGGGAAACCTACAGACTTAGAAAAGCTGATAAATAGCATCAAAACTCTCCGAGAGGGCCACACCCTTGTCTTCAGGTTTGGGGTTTGGCGTGCCTCAAAGACCTGGAGATCTATGTTGGTTGGAGTCAGGGCCTTTTGGTAGGGTCAGCCATGCCAGACAGGCCAGACTAAGAGTGGTCCACCGGTCCTCCAGGTTCAGGGGTGTAGCTCAGGGCTAACGACCCTGACTGGTAAACAAAGCCATTACGGAAACAGCAATGAAGAATCCTTCTGCATCTGATTCTGATGGTATTCCCAAGTCTCCACCTGGGACTTGCGTGACTGACAGTAAACTGACACGATGAAGGAAGCCCTGAACACCGCCAGTGACGGAGGAGCTTCATTGCTGCCCGAAACGACAGTGGCATAACAGGCAGCAAGTACAGAACATCAAAACAGGTTGGACACCGCAAAAAGCTGATAATTTAAAAAAAATAAACATTTAGAACCATGAATAAAAAGTTTGAGCAAGGCCACTTGGTGCAAGATGAGTGAAAAATCAATAAATTCTTCATTACATTGACTGTCAAGATTTTGTAACAGTTTTCACACAGTTCAGTCCACGGTCCCTGAAGACCAAAGGGATCACACCTGACCTACGAAAAGAGTGTGTTGGAACAGGAACATGTCTTGGTTTAAGCTGCAGTTATATCTAATCATCCAAGCAGACAAAAGTGCAATTCTTAGAGGACTACCTGAAAAGGGGGGAGTGATATCCAAAGATATGATATTTATTACTTAAGAGTACTGAGATAATATCATACTCAAAGTTCAAAGTAAATTTACTTCTCAAAGCACATATAGCTTATTGTCACCATATAGAACATAGAACAGTACAGCACAGTACAGGCCCTTCGGCCCACAATGTTGTGCCGACCCTATACACCCCTGAGATTCACTTTCTTGTGGGCATACACAATAAATCCATTATATAATAATAACCATAACAGAATCAATGAAAGACCCAGGAAATGTTAAATTTTGACATTTTAAGATGCGTTTTAAAGCTTTGGAAGTACAGAGAAAGCCGAGACTCACCATCTTGGATTATAAACATTTTTACCATTGTCAGAAGTTGCTCACATTCACTATCGCCTGTATGATGAGGAGTGGCACTTTTAAGATTAGGGTGACTGAGGACAAAGGTGGCACCAAGAGACCTGGAACAGAAGGATGGCTCCAGCACAAGGTCCTAGCTAGAGATCTTTCAGGAGGTAGAAGCAAGGATTGACCAGACCTTCCCTTTGAAGAGCCGCTCTCCAGTTATACAGGCTGAGAGAATAATCTGTCTGCACCCAGTGTTGTGATTTCAAGCTATCAATTACAAGCCAAGATTCCTTATCATTTAAATGTGAATTAGTAATTTTCATTATGGATCTATGCAGAATTCAGCAAGGTAGAAAATATATATTTTACAGTAGCAGTTTATCATTCATTCACCCGCCTAAATAAAACAAAACTTTCTGCTCAACATTGCCTAATGATATACCTATTGTGCATATGAACATCAACAATATTGCTAGACACCTTTGTCAACTGAAAAAAAAAATGCAATCTGTTATAGTGACTCGTGCAAGTTAATGATGAGGGTCTCATATAGTTTTCCAATTGCATTATTTTGGCTTTGTTATGTTTTGTAACTGCAAAACACTAAACCAATTCAAAGGATGACATAGGAGTCCAAAATGTGAGTCTAACTTCGTGCTAATTTTGAGCGAGGTGCGCATGTATCATGTGGTAGCGTGATGACTTGTGCAATTCATGTATTTTTATATATAACCATAATGAATTCTATAAACACCAAAGAATGCTTAATCAAACAATATATTTACATGATTACTAAAATATAACTGAAATTTTAAATACACGATTTTTAAAGGATTTTCAGAGCATGGGGGAAAGGGTCCACACCATTGAGTCACAGTGATTATGCTCAAGCTTTCTTATAAGACTTACGCAATGCAACATGTAGCTGAATCTATAGGGAGCAAATAACAGGAATGGAAAAGAACAACTTCTCTTCATCCAGCTGTTTTATGCATTGTAACATCTGGTGCATCACAATACTATTCTTCCCCATCACACCCGAGCCTTATAACCTCCTCGGAGATACTAAAGAATTAGGGATTAAAAAGAAAATGTCCCTCTTCATTCCCTGTAGACTGGGAGATGACCTTATCCTTGATTAATGTCACACAGAAGCTACTTGCCCCAGTAAGGAACATGCCACTGTGAGATGCAACTGCTACCAGAGGACCACCATTCTATCTCGAGATAACCACCTCTTGACATCTAACCAGTATTGATCTTCGATAGCTTGGGACTCAACACTGATTTTTATTTTCTTATTTGATGGCATGTAGTACAGGATAGGCCCTTCCAGCCCTTCAAGCTGCGTTGCCCAGCAATCCCCTGATTTAACCCTAGCCTAATGACGGGACGAGTTACAATGACCAATTAACCTAACTATCGGTACATCTGTGGGAGGAACCTGGAGTGCCCAGATGAAATCCACGCAGTCCTGGAGAGAATGTACAAACTCCTTAGAGACAATCTTTACCTTTTGTCACTCATTTATGTCCTATGCCTGGACAGCCCATACATCATATTCATCCACCCATACATCCAGACCCACACGTCTTCCAAAATGGATCAGGAAATGAACCAAATTCGGTAGCATTTAGGGATGGAGATTACATGCTTACCCAGGATTCATTGCTTTTTTAAACTCATTTTCTAAACTTTTATCAGATCATGTCTATGTTTATGGTTCTCTAAACTGAATAATCCCAGTCCCTTTTACCTATTTGGATAACTAAAGGTGGTTTAAACTGACGATTAATCCAGTCCTCCTCCGCACCTTCTACAAAGCTTCAACCATCCTCCAGTCAGTTACCTTCTGCCAAATGGATTTGAAGAACAGATTTCCTCAAACCTATTTCCAAAATTACTGAAATGCATTAGAAGGTATTGCACGAGACCAAGTTTTATGACAACTCCAAACAGCCTACGTCAGTCAGAGAAAAAAAAACTTAATTACAATGTTGTTTTTGTCTCATAAAATTATTTTATTTTTACTAAGTGAAGGATGTAAGTCCACAATGCAGCTTGTTGAGACGGAATAAATCAAGAAGCATTTAGAAAATGTATTCCAAATACTACCAGAACAAATAAACTGAGTGCATACACTGGATTAAAAAAAAGTAACTAAGCATCCACTTGCATTTGCCACCTTTTGTCTCTTATACAGGTCAGTGGTTTTAACACATATTGTAATATGTACACTCAATTTCCTTCACAACCAACTGCATGTGACTGGGAAGCAGGGCAATACTCTGCATCTTAGGTATAAAACACTTAAAAATTATTGCTCATAAGCCTTGCTCATAAAGCAAAAGCCAGGCTAGATATTGATTGTTCATTGTTAAGACTCTCTTTCTTTGAATCACGTTGTCTTGAAAGACACCCAAGGTAATTAGTTCTTCACTCGACCCATCTCTTTTCAAAGTAATTCTTCAATTTCATTTTCTCATCAAAATGCAACCACAGCCTTAATGCTTAAAATTAAACATTTGAAGAAAATGGCAATCAAGAGTATAACCATAATTATATGTTATCACTTCATTGTCAACAGGAAACTCACCCAACGGTGTGCTTTACTCAATGGTGGCATATCACAAAAACGTCTTCTATGGAGCACGTCCCCCAGTGTTTAAATCATGGGATGCTTGTGATGAAAGGCTTCAAGTGCTTTGGTTCTGGCAATTTCAGATCATGTGAATTACCAACGTGCTCTGCTCTGTCAACACAATTTCTCCTTTCCTGACGTCATAATCCATGGGTTTATGTCTTAATTCTACAAGTGGGAAGCAAAGTCTTTAATCCTCCTATTTAATTCACTTTTGACTGAGTAGATTTCTCTCAGGAGGTAAAGTAATACCAAAAGTACCAGTTTACTGTAATTATGCCAAATGCTTCGTTAATGACTGTGCTGAAATCATGCACTTTGGCTGCAACTCCCTACCACTGGATTTAAATAGCTTATCAGAGAGTATTCCCTAATCAAATATGCTATCAAATCTGTTGGCACACTACAGTAGCATCATGTTTAAAAATTAATATGACTACTTTAAAGAGTTTTGCTTTAAATAGATCATGCAAATTTTAAAACCAAGCTACTGATGGCAGCTGTCTTCTGTACAGAGCTAAGTGTGCATGTTTAACAGAAGTCAAGATAGACTCTTAAAAACATGCACACGCACAGAGTACATATTATCGGAGAAAGTTAAAACATTATCTGAAGGCCAGATAAAAACCCAGAGGGCATGCAAACAAACACTAGAGTGAGATTTAAAAGCAGACATGCAATAAAAAAGACAATAAATTCCAATTTAATCATGTTTTATAAAGCAAAAGCCAGGCTAGATATTGATTGTTCACTGTTAAGACTCTCTTTCTTTGAATCACATTGTCTTGAAAGACACCCAAACAGGAAAAGGAGTCTTTGTGCAGCACATTCAACTTCTGTTGTCTGGTCGCATCTTGCTGCATTTGCCAAGAATCAGCTTAGGAAAGACATTTTATCTGGCTCAGAAAAATACTACTATCTTCAGGGAAATTACAAATCTACAACCTTCTCCTCTTTAAACTGACACTTCAGGGATTTGTCAGAACTACTTAGTAATATTTAGCTGTCAATCTAAATTGGTCCCTAATCCAAGACATGAAATAACCCATCAAGAGATATTCTCTTCCTTTTCCCATTCTGACCCCACCAAATTTATAAAAACAATCATAATGAGTGTAATCCAGCAGCATTCAAAGGTCTCAATAATAAGTATGTTCAACAGGAAGTGCCAAGTCAGAAAAACAATTTATTGGATACAAGTTCCACTTTCCATTCTTGCCTTTTTAAACTGTCTCTAGAAAAAATAAATTAATTCTGTTTGGTTCCATAAGGATTATGTAAAAACAGGACATCAATGGAAAAGAGTAACCACAATTAGAAAAAGACGCTGCAAGTATAATCATATTATTTTAGTAAAATATTAGCTGATGTGAAAATAGATTTAGAGATCAAATAGTTGTATTCAACTGAGATAAGCAAAGCCTGCCTTTATAAGCAGATATTTCCTTTGTGGGCCATATGACAACTGGAAGCGGGTTGGCCAGAATAGTTTGACTCTCAGGGTGGTCTTACAATTCTACCTATATTTTCCAGAGTCCATCACTGGTTGGGAGTGTAAGGTCATGCTGCATGAAAATGAGCCGTTTGGCCCATCTCTTCCAGGCTGACCAGGATTCCCATCTAAGCTAGTCACATTTGCCCACATTTAGGCCATGCCCCTCTAAACCTTTCTATCCACGTACCTGTCCAAGTACCTTTTAAATGTGCCTGCCTCAACCACTTCCTCTGCCAAGCCATTCCATATACTGGCCACTCTGTGGGTGAAAAATTGTCCCTCATTTTCCTACTAAGTCCCTTCCCTCTTTACCCTCTAGTTCTTGACCTCCCACTCTCGGGAAAAAGACTGCACACATTGACCCCATCTCTCTTTCCTTCATGGTGTATACACCTCTATATGACCACCCCTCATTTTCCTACGCTACAATGAAAAAATGTCAAACCTGCTCATCCTCTCTCCATAACTCAGTCCCAGAGTCTCAACAACATCCTTGTAAATCTCCTTTGCACTCTTTCCAGCTTAATGACATATTGGAAGTTGTCAGACCTTTAACATCTGAACAAGTCAAGAAACTACACAGACAAGTCTTTGAGACTGGGAGTGAAGTCATCCACTTTGCAGCCAGCTCTCTGTCTTCTGCTTGTATGGAATCTTCTCCACAGCACATCAATGAAATGGAGGACAGGTCTCTCCCAGCCCTGACCTATCATTTACCTGCAGTAGGGCAGATGGCCAAACCTGCCGTCAGTGGAATGATATTTGGAGGTGGTGGTTTGGGAGGCAGTGAAGAGTAGGAGGGTGAGGGGATGCATGTTATTCACTTATTTTTTGAGGTACAGTGTGGAATAGGCCCTTCAGGCTCATCAAGCCACGCTGCCCAGCAACCCCCCGATTCAACCCTGGCCTAATCACAGGACAATTTACAATGACTGTTCTTGCTAAAGACAAACGGCACGGGTAAACGCTAGAACATGTTACTCCCAGTGGCTGCAGCTCATCGCTGAATGTGCGCGACCAGCTCCAACGTCACTTCTGGATCCAGGGTGAACCGCCCGTATCGCCCACTGGGAAATGAAGTTCTTTATTATCTGCACGCATAGTAACGTGATGACAAATTAACCTGCCAACCGGTGCGTCTTTGAACTGTGGGGGAAACAGGAGCACCCGGAGGAAACCCATGCGGTCACGGGGAGAACGTACAAACTCCTTACAGGCAGCGTGTTGATGGAAAATCCCAGAAACAGCATTTTAAAGTTAGATCTCTCCCCCACCTCCCTATTACCGACCCACCCATCCAGTAGCATTGCACACCTTTTGAATCTTGGGAAATTATCAATCAGCAGTCTTAAACCTAGAGAAAAACCCAAGTCAAACCACATCAAGTAGCAATAGATTAATCCTACTGCTCATTTATGTGCAAAGGGAACCACATAAAATAACTACCATAATGTACAGCTACTAGAACTGTTGCTTCAGAGTTCCGGTGACACAGGTTCAATTCTGAACTTCAGTGCCCTGCAGAGTTTGAACCTTCCTCTTGTGGTAACGTGGGCTCCCTCAGCTGGTTTTCTCCCACATGCCGAAAATGTGCAGGTTGACAGGTTGACTGACCCCTGCAAATTTCCCCTAGTTTCAAAGGTTGGAAATGTGGAGAGAGTTGTTTCCAGGGAAACTTAGTCGGGAAAGGAGATGGTGCTGAGAGCTGGGATTGACTTGATGGACTGAATGGACTATGTCGTAAGGGAATGATGAAAATTGATTGATTATAAAGTATCAAAATAGATGGGATAAATAGATATTTAGAACTATATTGCAAGAATAAATGTAGAAACAGTGCAAGCAGGTTAAAATACCGATTGCTAGATTTTGTTACACTTAATGAGCAGGTGCTTTTTAAAATGTTTGTATTTAACCAACTTTCATGGCAAGAGGCTGTGCATAGAGGAGATAACTATCAAAGCTAGTTACACTGCCACAGATAGTTTGCTCTCAGTTTGCACCTTAGGTTTTATGCAAGTAAAATTTATATAGATGTGTGGTGGAGAGTATATTGACTGGCTGCATCACAGCCTTATACTTTATACTTCATTGTCGCCAATAATTGATACTAGAACGTACAATCATCACAGCGATATTTGATTCTGTGCTTCGTGCTCCCTGGAGTACAAATCGATAGTAAATATTAAAAATTTAAATTATAAAACATAAATAGAAAATAGAAAAGGGAAAGTAAGGTAGGGCAAAAAACCGAGAGGCAGGTCCGGATTTTTGGAGGGTACGGCCCAGATCCGGGTCAGGATCCGTTCAGCAGTCTTATCACAGTTGGAAAGAAGCTGTTCCCAAATCTGGCCGTACGAGCCTTCAAGCTCTTGAGCCTTCTCCCAGAGGGAAGAGGGACAAATAGTGTGTTGGCTGGGTGGGTCGTGTCCTCGATTATCCTGGCAGCACTGGAAACACCGATGCCTTTGAATGGGAAATCTGACAAAAGGTGGTGGATTTAGCCCAGCCCATCACGGTAAACCCTCCCAGCCACTGAGCACATCTACATGAAACTCTGTCGGAGGAAAGCAGCATCCATCATCAGAGATCCCCGCCACCCAGGCCATGCTCTCTTCTCACTGGTGCTATCAAGTAGAAGGTGGAAGAGCCTCACTAGTCACACCACCAGATTCAAGAACAGCTACTACCCCTCAACCATCAGGCTTTTAAACAACGCCACCACCAGACTCATTCTCTGCTTTCAGTTTCCCAGCAGGGAGCCATTTCTTCCAAGACCTGTGGGTTCCTTTTCTATCTTCACCAATATCAGCTTCCCTTCTCACAGCGGTTTCCTGTCCACCGAAATGCAATATTTCCAAGACCCCAGCACTTCTGCACCGTTAGTTAATGAAGCTTGATCTTTCTCTGTGGTAGTTTGTAATCAGAAGGTGGTCCCTTCCACAACGGGGTGATCGAGTAAAGTTTCAGTGACTTTTTGTAGAACACACCCCTTTTACCTGTAGGTGTAACCCTGAGCTTTCAGTGTCCTGCCACTAATTCTCCACGTAGCTGACAACTTCATTCGCAGTCCAAAGAAGCACAACACAGAACGATACCCAACAACCTAATGCATTGCAGCCATCCAGATTCAGTAAGTTCAACGAATTGATATTATCAAGATTTCTTTCATTTCTCTTTCACTTAGATTTCCAACAGTCAACCTCACATTTCTCTAATAACTATTCAACAGTTAGACAAGCTTCTTCATTCGTCCCTTTATCACCTTGAAGTGCATTCCTTGTCATTCTCTCTCCTGCTTTGCAAATTAAACCAGCCTCTACTTAGGAGTTTGCAAAGATTCCACATGACAGCTAAAACTTTGTCAAACTTCTCTAGATATGTGGTGGAGAGCATATTTTTAGCCTGGTGCAGAAACACCAAAGCCCTTGAGCACAAAATCCTATAAGAAGTTGTGGATGCAACCTGGTCCATCACAGGTAAGCCACTCCCCAACACGGAGCACATCTACATGAAACACTGCCACAGGAAAGCGGCATGCATCACCCGGGACCCCCACCAGCCAGGACGTGCTCCTTTCTCGCAGCTGCCATCAGGAAGAAGGCACAATAGCCTCAGGACTCACACCACCAGGTTCAGGAGCGGTTATTACCCTGCATCTAATCAGGCCCTTGAATTAAAGGGGATAACTTCACTCCCTCACTGAAATGTTCCCACAACCTATGGACTCACTTTCAAGTGCTCTTAATCTCATGCTCTTGATATTTATTGCTTATTTATTTACTACTAATATTTTTTTTGTATTGCCAGTTTGTGTTTTTTGCATACTGGTTGAATGCTCAAGTTGGTGCAGACTTTCATTGATTCTGTTACTGTTATTCTATTGTGGATTTGTTGAGTATGCTTGCAGGATGACGGATCTCATATATGTATTCTGATAACAGTGGCCACGTGGCCAAGTGGTTAAGGCATTGGACTAGCGACCTGGAGGTCATGAGTTCAAGCCCCAGCCGAGGCAACGTGTTGTGTCCTTGAGCAAGGCACTTAATCAGACATTGCTCTGCGGTGACACTGGTGCCAAGCTGTTTGGGTCCTAATGCCCTTCCCTCGGACAACATCGGTGTCGTGGAGAGGGGAGACTTGCAGCATGGGCAACTGCTGGTCTTCCATACAACCTTGCCCAGGCCTGCGCCCTGGAGAGTGAAGACTTTCCGGGCGCAGATCCATGGTCTCGCAAGACTAACGGATGCCTAAATGGATTTTGATAATAAAGTTACTTTGAATTTTGAACTTCAAAATTTCCCTTTTGTTTCTTTACCTCCTCCACTTTTTGCAGAGATTAAACCACAGGTTTATTTCCATTTCTAGACCTGACAAGAGAGCATTAACCAGAAAATTAAGTTCTCTTCTCATGACAGACCAAGCACATATTTCTAGTGTTATTTTTATTTAGTATCCAGCAGTGGAAATTAGAGAAACTGTTATCAATCATTTTAGATGGGTGTAGTAAATCAGTAGCACTAGGCCAGAGGGAAACTTTAGATCAGACCAATTTCCATTATTTCCATAAATATTACATTTATATAATGGGCACATTTGCAGAAAGTTAAAAAAAAACTTTTTCATGTCGGCAATCGAGCTCTGGGAACAGTATGCCTGGGTCTGCCTAATTAATTGCATTGTTTCTGATGGCATCCCAAGCCAACACTGGGGAAATTAACTGTGAGCAAGACACACAAAATGCTGGAGAAACTCAGCAGCTCAGGCAGAATCTGTGGAAAGGAATAAACAGTCAACGTTTTGGTCTGAGACCCTCCATTGGGACTGAAAAGGAAGAGGGAAGAAGCCAGAATAAGGTGGGGGAGGGCAAAGAGTACAAACTAGAAGGTGATAGGTGAAGCCAGGTAGGTAGGGAAGGCGGGGTTTGGTGGTTGAAGTAAGAAGCTTGGAGGTGGTGGGTAGAAAAGGCAAAGGTCTTGAGAAAAAGGAATCTGATAGGAGAGGCGAGTGGACCATGGGTGAAAGGGAAGGAGGAGGGGAACCAGAGAGAGGTGATGGGCAGATGAGGAGAAGAGAAGAGGTAACCAGGGGGCCAGGGTGGAGAATTAAAGAAAACAGAAAGGGGAGGGGAAAAGTTAGAGAAATCGATGTTGAAGCCATCGGGTTGGAGGCGATCCAGAGTATGAGGTGCTGCTCCTCCAAACTGAGAATGGCCTCACTGTGGCAGTACAGGAATCCATGGACCGACATGTCGGAATGGGAATGGGGATTGGAATTAAAATGGCTGGCCACTGGAAAATCCTGCTTTTTGTGGATTATAATAATAAATAATAGTAACTTTGTTTATAGAACACTTTTCATACAGACGATGTAGTTCAAAGTGCTTTACAATGGGATAAAAGTACAAACATGAATATAAAAGACAAAACTATGTTAGTTAAAAGCAAAGTTAAATAAATAGGCTTTGAGCCGGGGTTTAAAAGTATCAACTGAGTTTGCATTCTTTACAGTTTTCGGTGTTGAATTCCACAGTTCAGAAGCATAGCTCAAAAAAGCTGGCCTGCCAATTATCTTTTGGGGGAGATTGTTTAAATTTAAGAGACCAGCAGAAGATGACCCAAGAGCTCGAGCTGGATTATAAAACAAAAACGATCCTGTGATCTACTCTGGTCCCAGACAATTAAGAGCTTTAAAAACAAGTAAGAGAACTTTAAAATCAATTCTAAAAGATACAGGAAGCCAATGCAGATTAGTTCATATGGGAGTGATATGTTCCCTCATCCTGGTTTTGGTTAAAAGCCTAGCAGCGGCGTTCTGAATGAGTGAAGTTGGCCAATAGACTGCCTTGGAAGTCCAGTAAAAAGAACATTGCAGTAATCTAGTCTATTCGATATAAAAGTGTTTTTTCAGCATCAGTACATGACAGAAACAGATGTAACTTTGCAGTATGTATTAGTCATAGTCATACTTTATTGATCCTGGGGGAATTTGGTTTTCGTTACAGTTGCACCATAAATAATAAATAGTAATAAAACCATAAATAATTAAATAGTAATATTTAAATTATGCCAGGAAATAAGTCCAGGACCAGCCTATTGGCTCAGGGTGTCTGATCCTCCAAGGGAGGAGTTGTAAAGTTTAATGGCCACAGGCAGGAATGACTTCCTATGATGCTCTGTGTTGCATCTCGGTGGAATGAGTCTCTGGCTGAATGTACTCCTGTGCCCAACCAGTACAATATATAGTGGATGGGAGACATTGTCCAAGATGGCATGCAACTTGGACAGCATCCCCTTTTCAGACACCACCGTCAGAGAGTCCAGTTCCATCCCCACAACATCACTGGCCTTACGAATGAGTTTGTTGATTCTGTTGGTGTCTGCTACCCTCAGCCTGCTGCCCCAGCACACAACAGCAAACATGATAGCACTGGCCACCACAGACCCGTAGAACATCCTCAGCATCGTCTGACAGATGTTAAAGGACCTCAGTCTCCTCAGGAAATAGAGACTGCTCTGACCCTTCTTGTAGACAGCCTCAGTGTTCTTTGACCAATCCAGTTTATTGTCAATTCATATCCCCAGGTATTTGTAATCCTCCACCATGTCCACACTGACCCCCTGGATGGAAACAGGGGTCACCGGTACCTTAGCTCTCCTCAGGTCTACCACCAGCTCCTTAGTCTTTTTCACATTAAGCTGCAGATAATTCTGCTCACACCATGTGACAAAGTTTCCTACCGTAGCCCTGTACTCAGCCTCGTCTCCCTTGCTGATGCATCCAACTATGGCAGAGTCATCCGAAAACTTCTGAAGATGACAAGACTCTGTGCAGTAGTTGAAGTCCGAGATGTAAATGGTGAAGAGAAAGGGAAAGAAGACAGTCCCCTGTGGAGCCCCACTGCTGCTGATCACTCTGTTGGACACACAGTGTTGCAAGCACACATACTGAGGTGTAGAAATGTTGCTCCTCATTTTCTTTATTGGGATTTACAATTCAAATCTGAATCAAGGATAGCACTCAGGCTAGTTACACCCAGGTTAAATATCACAAGGTGACCTAAGTTCCTAAGTTTATCAAGAAATTTATCTCTTTTGGCCTTAGGACCAACCAAAAATATTTCAGTTTTGTCTTCATTTAGTTTTAAGAAATTATTGCTCGATTTGTTTATTGCAACCAGACCAGAAGTCAGAGAAGATAGAGTGTTATCATCATCAGACTCAAGTGAGATAGACAATCGTGTGTCCTCTGCATAACCGTGGAAATTGGGTTTATGTTCCCTAATGATGTCTCCTAATGGGAGAATGTATAAGGAGAAGAATAGGGACCAAGACAGCTTCCCTGAGCAACACCAAAAGATGCATTGTATCTCTTGGAAATTTGTTCTCCAAGACAGACAAAAAAAAGCTATATGATCAAAAACCAATTAAGGACACTATGAGAGATGCCAACCCAGTTCTCGAGATGATCTAGGAGAATGTTGTGGTCAATTGTGTCGAAGGCAGCACTTAGATCTAGGAGGGATTTTCTACTTCAGCAACTTGCTCTCCTTCCCCAGCGACCCTGCTGCCATTGGTGTTTTCTGGGTGAGGCCACAATATTTAAATACACGCTGGAGCGAAGTGCTAACAACTTATTGATGGTATTGTCATTACATATGTAGCAGACTTTAACATGTGAAATGACACCAGTACCCATGCCTTAGATGTGTTAAGAACAGTAAGATCAAATACATGCAATGTTCAATAAAAATTTTTGCACAAAACTTTTCAGTAGTTTTCTTTATAGAGTTCAATACTACAACTGCAGAAGGAAAATTAAGATGTTTCTGAAGATTCTTAGGAATTTTACAAAGGCACAGATAGATGCAAATATCATGGCAACAAAATTTCAGTTCAGTTTATGCAACAGCTACTCATCTGAGAGTCAGGAATTCTCTCTTTTGGGAACTTGCACTTCAGAACAGGTGTCAGACACTAGAAGAAAGAAATCAAAATGTTTGAAAAAACCAACTACTTCAGAATGGCTTAAAGAAACAGTATTGTGTTATTGAGGTCAGTTATCAATATTTGAGTGTGAATACATACAGGCAAATATGCATAATATCCCAATATGTCACAAGAATCTGGCAACACTTTAGAAATTTAATTACATGGAACAGTACAACAGGAACAGGCTTTTCAGCTTACAATGATCTGCCAAACTAATCTAATCTCTTCTGCTGGCACATGGTCCATATAGTGTCATTCACTGCATAACCATGTGCATAGCTAAGAGTCTAAACACCTTTATCATATCTGCCTGCACCATCACCCCTGGCAGCGCACACCATGCACCTACCTTCGAACTTGCCTTTCTCACCTTAAATGAATACTCTCTTGTATTAGTCTTTTTGATCCTGGGGGTGGGGGAGATACTGGCTGTCTATCAATGCCTGTCAATTTTATTTCCTTCCATTAGGTCTCTGCTCAGTTTCTGCCAATCCACAGAAAGTGACCCGAGTTTGTCCACCCTCTCCAAAGCCTTGCCATCTTTCCTGTAATGGGGTGAATGCAATACTCCTGATGTGGCCGAGCCAGAGTTTTATAAAGTCACAACATAATTCCCTTACTCTTGAGCTCAGTGCCTCAAATGATAAAGACATGCATGCCTTATGCCTTCTTTACCATCCTATTGATTTGTGCATCCTTATTAGGCACGGATGATGGTCAGCTAATCTGCTGAGGGTGTTTGAAATAACAAGGTCATCATTGAAAATAAATTAAAAACAATAAATAATGAGTAACACCTCATGTTATTTTCAAAAGTCAATAATAATGAATTTTGGTCATTGGTGTGATAAGAGTTAACCGTGGGTCAGGATGATACTGACTGACTTCATGTGCCTCACTGTTGTAGCTGAGTCATACTGCACAACTTGTGACTGGGACTGAACCTCAGGCAGGAGATACTAAAGCCCTTCCCCAACTACCCTGTGTTTTTTTAAAGACGTTGTCAAAGTCTTTAAGAAATTTTCATTACCTCTAAAAACAGCTCAGAGAGCAATTAAGTTACAAAATTTAAAAATTTATCACTTTGACATCCTAGAGTTTAGGAAGATCAAGGAAAGAATAAAATGAATCACTTAAATGTACTTAAGTTAAAGAAATGACAATACTATCTCATAAACATGCTGGGTGGCCAATTCAAGACTGCTTTTAATGGAATGGTATAATGCTTAATGATAGCAGTACACCTCAAGGCCAGAAGTTGCAGATTCTGTTCCTCAGACATAATCCAAAATGAGAAAGCACATTCATTTTGGAAAGTGCTTCACACAAGTATAACATTATTCCATGTCACTTGCTGGAACAATACAAGAAAGAACTTCTCAGCAAATAAGATTGCAACATACTGTTTTTCTACTGCCTGTTGAGACCGGAATGAGCTGGTGATGATGTGGACATGCTGCTCCAATGCTGGACTTGGCACTGAGCTCATGATATGTGTGATACTAATGCTAAATCTTCTACTTCAGGATATTTTAATACCAAGATCATAGTAAACTGCAAGATTCAAGGCATTACTGGTAGCTGTTCTAAAACTAGGGTGCATATTGGAAGAACTCCTTCAATATATCCAATTAAGCAAGCATGTTATTCAAATTGTACAAGAGGGAGGGGTTACTAACTTTAATATAAAGTTTTTAAAAAAAATGTTATTTGACCTTTTGAGAATTGACCATTTAAGTCAATTCTTAGTATTTACGTGTTTACATGCTAAATTTTTAGTATTTTTCTTTTACTTTTGATAATTTAACACTTTTGAGCTACTTCTGTCTCTGACCAAACTGCTCCAAAGCCTTTGATGGGAACTAGTTTAAAGTACATTTATTATCAAAATATGTATACATTATACAACCTTAAGATTCATCTCCTTACAGGCAGCCTCAAAACAAGGAACCCGTTTAAAAAAAGACCATTAAACACCCAGTGTGCAGAGGGGGAAAAAAAACAAATCATGCAAACAATGAAAGCAACTAAATAGTTTTCTGAACTGAGGCCTACAAAGAGGGTCCATCCACAGACCCCCCCGATCAGCACAGAGCCGAGTAATCGTCGTGGAGCAGCGAGCTGAACTGGCCTGTCCCTCACCTTGGGCCCCAACACCTGGACATTTTCAATCAGGCCCAGTGCCTAAGTCGTTGCTTAACCATTGGGCTCAGTCATGTCAATATGCTCCAAGGCTTGGGCCCCACAACAGTAGCCCTGGGACACTACCTTTAAGATCTGCTGTCTCTTTTATAAATGGGATTAGACCGCTGCATTTTATAGGACACCCATACATCAAGGCCTTGTACATCAAATCCTACAGGGCCATAGGTGTTCAACAATAGCAAGACAGTTTGAAACCAGCTCAGTATACAAGCATTTTGCCACATCATCTCTACGAAGTAGCATGGAAGACTCAAATAAATGAATTACTTAAAATGCTGCCTTTCAGACACAAGTTACAATGAATTCCAAAAGCAGCAACCAATGAAACATGCACTTCATTAAAGAGGCGGAAGTCCTTATGTAAAGGTAAACGATGCAAGTTGCATTATTCTGCATTGGTGTCTACAGCAGAGTCCGGTTATGAATACAAGAGATCCTGGGAAACCAGAGCAACACACACACACACACACACAAATACTGGAAGAACTCAACAGGAAACCACTGTTCTTTTAAAATAATACTTTTTATAAGATTTGTACTTTTTAAATAAACTCAGCATTTTTCACACACTGGCAGAAATCGGTATAGCAGCTAAACTAACAGTTTATCACCTTTCTCATTTTTCATTTGCTAAGTATTAGCACATTACCCACATAATGTAATTGTTTAATTATGTAGCCTATTAATTAATTCATTCCTACCCAAGGAATTTCTCTTATCTGATCTATAAAAGTGATAGATTTTTCAGAAGTGCCATCTTTATTCCTTTGTCTTACACCACTTAGCATTAATTCCCCTCTTAGCTTCTCAGCTCTTTGTTTAGTTTGCTCAGTATTTGTATGTTTGTTTGTACTCTAAAATAAACTGAAATTTTGGAATTACAACTGCTTGCTATTTTGACTCAGAATGGGGAAATGATAAAGGGAAGGTGGGAGAGGAAAAGTATTACTGCAAGTTGAAGTAATCAATGTTCATGCCATCAGTTTGGAGGCTACCTAGACAGAATATGAGGTGTTGCCCCTCAACGTGAGACAGACTTCATTGTGGCAGAAGAGGAAGTTAATGGTGAGGGATGAATGGACAAGGGAATGGGGGGGGGGAATTGATTCCTATAAACTGCGGAGATTGGGGGGTGGGGGAGGTAAAGATGTGTTTGGTGGCAGGGTCTTAATGAAGATTGCAGAAGTTACGAAGAATGACATATTGGATGTAGAGGCTCAGAGTGGTTGGTGAGGACAGGAGGAACTCTATCCCTATTAAAGTGGGGGATGGGGTAAGTGTTGATGTCCAGGCATTAGAGGAGAGGCAGGTGAGGGCAGCATCAATGGTGGAGGAAGGAAAACCCTATTTTTTGGAGGAGGCCCAGAAAGGAACATTTCATCCAAGGAACAGATGCACTGAAGGCAAAGGAACTGAGAAAAGTTTCCCTTCATGAACCTGCTCTCCCACTCTCACAATAATGGCCATGGGCTAATCACACTGCCGATATGATCTGAACTACAGGGAATTAGGTGGTAATACATAAGCACAAGAGGTTCTGCTAATGCTGAAAATTTTGGGCAACACACACACAATGCTGGAGGAACTCAGCAAGTCGGGCAGTAACTACGGAGGGAAATAAACAGCTGATGTTTCAGGGTGAGGCCTTGTTCAGGAATGGAAAGGAAGGGGGCAGAAGCCAGAATGAAAGAGTGAAGGGTGGGGGGAGGAGGGAAGTAGTAAAAGCTGGCAGGTGATAGGAGAGTGATGAGAAAAAGTGGGTGGTTGGTTGAGGGGTGATGAAGTAAGTGAGGAGGGAATAGATGGAAGTAGTAAAAGGCTGAAGGAGGAGGAATCAAATAGGAGAAGATAGTGAAGAAAGGGAAGAAGAACTAGAAGGTGGTGATAGGTAGGTGATGAGAACAGGTGACAGCGTAAGCAGAATGGGAAGTGGAAAAAAAAAGCGAGAAGAAATTTTCAACTCCAGGCAAATTTCTTCTCCTCAAAGTTCGAAGTCCCCCCCCCCCCCCCCCCCCAAAGTACATATGCCAACTCCAAGATTCATTTTCTCTCAGGCATTCACAGTAAGTACAAACAAAATAGAATCGATGAAAAACTTCACACAGCAAGACAGATGTACAACCAATGTGCAAAATACAACAAAACTGTTCAAGAGCAATACATTAATTAATAAATAAGGAATTAATATCAACATGAGATAAAGAGTCCTTGCAAGTAAGTGAGTCCATAGGTTGAGGGAGCAGTTCAGTGAAGGGGTGAGAGACGTTATCCCCTTTCATTCAAGATGGTTGAAGGGTGATAACCGTTTCTGAATCTGGTGGTGTGGGTCCTGAGGCACCTGTACTTCCTTCCTGATGGCAGCAGCAAGAGTATGGCCTGGATGGTGGATAGTGCTTTCCTATGACAGCCTCTTTGTGGATGTGCTCAATGGTGGGGAGGGCTTTACCTGTGAAGGACTGGTCTGTATCCACTATTTTTTTGTGGACTTTTCCGTTCAAGGGCATTGGTGTTTCTATACCAGGTGGTGATGCAACCAGTCAGTATACTCTCTACTGCACATCTATGGAAGTTTGTCAAAGTTTTAGAGGACGTGCTGAATCTTTGCAAACTTCTAAGAGACATTGCTATGCTTCCTTCGTAATGGCACTTACATGCTGGACGCAGGACAGATCCTCTGAAATGACACCACCAAGGAAGTTTACATTGCTGACCCTCTCTACCTCTGATCCCCTGATGAAGACTGGCTCATGGACCTCTGACTTTGGTCAATAATTAGCTCCTTGGTCTTGCTGACCTTGAGTGAGAGGCTGTTGTGTCACCCCTCAACCAGATTTTCAATCTCCCTCCTTTATGCTGATTCATCACCAGATTTGGTTCAGCCAATGACAGTGGTGCACCTTTGCTGATGGAGATTGGAGAGGAGATGTTGCCAACCCGAACTGACTGGGGTCTGCAAGTGAGAGAATTGAAGATCCAGTTGCACAGGGAGGCATTAAGGCCTAGATCTTGGAGCTTATTAATTTTACGGTTATGATAGTTTTAACTGCAGAGCTGAGTCAATGAAAAGTACCCTAATGTAGGCATTTTCACTGTCTAGATGTTCCAGTTCCAGGGTTGAGTGAAGTGCCAATGAAATGGCATCTGCTATTGACCTGAGTGCATCCAAGTCACGTTGCAGGTGGGAGTTGACGTTTCATCACCAACCACTCAAAGCACTTCATCTAGGTGAGGATGTTAATGATTCTGGTACAGGAACTTCAGGACCCACACTACTATATTTTGGAACAATTATCCTGCAACCATTAGGCTCTTGAGAGGGGATAACTTCACTCACCCCATTTCTGAACTGTTCCCATAACATATGGACTCACTTTTAAGGACTCTTCATCTCATGCTCACTATTTATCATTTATTTTAAATTTTTTATTTCAAGATTCAAAGTACATTTATTATCAAAGAATGGACAAATTAAACACCTTGAGATTTGCTTACTTACAGGCAGCCACAAAGGAAAAAACCTGAAGAACCCTATTTAAAAAAAGACCATAAGCATTGCATAGAGAGGAGGAGGAAAAACACACACACACATCATGCAAGCAATACAGGCAAACAACAGCATTCTGAACCAGATTGTGTCCTTAGATCCACTCCCTGGAACAGCTAGAGTAGGCCCAAGCCTCAATATCAGTTTATCATATTAGTGGGGCAAAAACGCCACGAAACTCAGAGACGACAGCCACCAGTTGGCAGTTTGCTGTCTTTGCACATTGGTTGTTTGTCCGCCCTGTCAGTCTTTCATTGATCCTATTGAGTTTCTTGGATTTTACTGTGTATGCCCACAAGAAAATGAATCTCAGGGTTGTACATGGTGACATACATGTTCCTTGATAATAATCTTACTTTGAAAATTCTATTTTGTTTGCTGCAGTACCTTCTACTCATTAAGAACTTCAGTATTGTCACTATTAAACATTTGACATACACATTTCCCTTCTAAATCTGCTGCTATACCTTTCTTTGTCCATGGTCAATATTCCTCTCAAGTTTTAAACTCTCAATTTGCTATGCCACTTGTTTGGCTACTTTAAAAAACCAGATCAATTTCCTCAGCCCAAATTCAGTACCTAGTATATGGTAAATGCAAGCTCAGAACACAAGATCTTGGGAGACATGATGAATTTCATTCTAACAATCTGAGGTGTCCAACAATCTTTGCTCATTGCTTCATGTCATCAGATAACTGTAACAAAGATAGACTGGTGAAAAATCTGGCATAAAAATGGAACAGTTGCATTTACAGTTGTGATAAAGAATTTATTGATTTTACAAACTGCAACACAGATCAGAACATAAACCTACCATATACTAAAATCAACTTTTTATTTTGAAGTTCTAAATAGATCTTTCCTGGCAAGGCTCATTAATGATTTCTAGATATTTATGTTGGGGGCTTTTAGCTTTAAAAGGAAAATATCCATAAATTCATATTAATAGTTGTATGAATTAGGTAAAGGCCTTGCAAAGTATGCTTGTCAGTTTAATTAACTTGCACCATCTTTCTACTGTTCTGTTTCAATAATTCCAAAATATAGTCACCAACACTTTCTCAATTCCAGAGCAACTTTCAAAAAATACCTTCCAAAGACTTGACAGATTATTTTGCACATTATAAGGTAGAACCATAGAAACTTTATATGACAAACATTTCCCTACTCGATACTTTCAGAATAAAATCATGGACTTTACACTTACAATAACACCAATCTTGTCAGGAAATTGACTATGATTTCTGGAAGATTTTTAGGCTCTCTTCAGCTCTCTATGTATTAAAGACAACGGATACCACTAATATAGTCTGTAAATTTTAATTAGTAGTCATTTATAATGTGGTTGCTGCAATTATGCATAACCTGCTCAATAGAGCGGAGGGCAGGTATATATCAATATCCAGGGAATTACATGAATTTGACAAAATTGCACTGTTCTTCAAACAAGTGAAAAATCTAATCTAATTTCTATTGCTTGCTAGAGATGATATTTAAAATTCCAAATATCCTATTTTAACACTTAATGCCACTCATGAAAATGGAACAAGACATTGCAAAGGCTCGTCTCATTAAACTAGTAGATTGCAATTATATCGCTAAATATTAAGCCAAGTAAAAATTTTGTGCAGGTTGTCTTGTTGTTTTGAAAAACTGTATTGCTAAATTCCAAAGGTGTCGTAATGAGGAAAAAACATAACCATCTTCCAGAAATAACTGATTAAATAATTATTTCTATTACAGCGTCATTCTCAGCAACACAAATAGTGCATTGAGCATTTGAGGAAATCAATTACAAAAATGATGGTTTCCCTGACAGTTTTGGCAAGGATTATCCATTAAACTTAATGAGGAAAAGCTTCTAATTTGCTTGTAGGAATGTGCATAAGGTCTCGATCTCTCAGGCGGCCACTTATTTTACACTGGACGACCACAATTGCCTTTCATCATTTTATTAAAATAAAAACTATTTTAAAACTACTTAAGTTCATACCCAGTTTTACTTTGCTCGGCATTCACTTTTTGTATTGTGTTATCCCAGAAATACTTCCAGTATAGTCTAAATACAACAGTAATATAAATACATTAAAAAGTCATTTACACTGGGGTAGATATCTTTAATCATTGAAGTAAACAATTAAAATCTGAAAATGTCGCTGCAAAACATGCCCCTTTTCAAAATAATGCTAGTTTGACAATCATAATTAGAGGCATACTATTGGTCACCCACTGTAAAGTACACATGACCAGCGCAGTAAATCCGAACCTTCTGCATATTCTTGAATTATTTGTTAGCTTCATTGATCCATTCACTTGAAAGAAAACCATAGGCTCTGGTTGGTCATATTTTGTACATATACAAATGTAATTTTAATTACATCACTCCAGCGCAGTCTAACGTCTTTCCTCTTCTGCAAAGTTTCCCCAAAAGGGGACAGATTTGCTTGCAAGTTTGGTCACGTCGCCAGCTTTATTCTTGTGCTATGCTTCGTAACACGTATTTCACTGTGTAGGCAAATGCTGCAAAACCAACAATGACGAACAAGTTTGCTAAAGCTCCCCCTAGGAGTCCATGGTTTCGGTTGGCCTGTTGAAGGCCTTGATGGTTGGCAGCTGGTAGTACTGCGTGCCCATTAAGAAGTGGCATACCATTCTGGTGCATTTCTCCATCAGGGATAACATCAGGTAAAGGCAGAGCCTGCGCCCTGTTACTTAGTTCTTGTGCCCGTTGCTTTTCTTTTATTTCCTGGAGGCAGAAAAATATACATTATGCAATGATTTGGAAGCTCCTGGGTTCTTTTCATTGTACTTTGTCTCTTGAACCATAATCTCATCCTAGAAAAATGTTGAGCAAGATTCTCTACAACATTCTCTACAGCATTGGTCCAAAACTAACTTTTAAGTGTGACAAACTATGGTGTACCTTGGGGCAAGGAAAAACAAACAAAAACTGTTGATTGCAAATTATGCTCAAACACCACCCTACTTCTAAACCAGTTCCTTCAAAAAATATTTGAAACTTTCAATATCTAGTCCCTTCATAACCTTTCATACTTGGAATCAGCTTCAAGCATTTCATAACACATTGCTAGGCTTGATTTCAAAAATATTATCAGCATTCACGTTTTCCCAGATGGCAATTACAAATCGCCAGACTCTTGTGTCCAGGATTATATAATGACAAACACCTCCCTTTGAATCTTCTCCTTCCCAAAGGACGAACGAGTGAAGAGTTGGCTATTGATTACCCGCCAAATGTTCAAAACTCTGCATTTGCCAGATCATCCCAAACGTGGAGTTACTAATATTTCCTAACACCACACTCTGTCCTACTATTAAAGTCATCTATTATTTTTTCATAACTTTCCTACACACCAGTTCCAATTCAACATTCTGATTTTTACTTCTATTAAGCCTGGATCATTCTCATAAACTTTCTTTGGACCCTAACTCCAGCACATGCATTCTTAGACATGGGACCCAAAATGGCTCTCACACTCCAAAAGCATTACATCCTTGCTTTTACACCTGAGTCCTCTCAAAATGAATGCAAACATTGTATCTGCCTTCCTTAAAATACCGACGCAATCCACATGTTAACATTTAGGGAACCTTATTATTAGCTAGCTTACCTTCAAATACGTCTTCATTTCTCACATTGTTACTTTTTTTAGTTGCCCTAACTTCCCTGACTACAATTTCTTTACAGATTGACATAAAATGTTTGTGCAATGAATTGAAGTATTTAAATATGTCAAAATCAAGCCATTAAGAATATTACCATTCTTAAATATGATTTCTGCAACAATATTTGGTCTACATCATGATTGGCTAGTTCATTTTTAAACATTTAATACATGCAAAATCCCAAGATTAATGATGCATTTAGTACTTTAATTCTAAAGTTCTATGAATTCTCACCTCCACTAAATCTGGGAAGAGCTCACAAAACACTTTATCCTTTAGATTAAAGGCACTGCTTTGGGCAGCAAGTTGTCTTTTCTGCCAAAAAGAAATCAAAATTAGTGCAAGGATGAGTTATGATTGCTGCTAGGAATTCTCAAAAATTCCCCCTCCCCCAAATTAAAACACATCAGTATTAAGAGTTTTGTCAACCTTTGTAAAGAAAAACACTGGAAGCATCTCACCACCCGCCAGGCATTCACTACTGTCACCATCTATAAAAAGTAATGAATTTAAAACCTTAAATGACACTACACATTAGGCAGCAGGACCTTCTGAATACAACATTGTCTCCCACAAAGCTCAAATTCAATCCACAAGACGTTTTCTCTGCTTCAGCTGTGCACATTTTATCAAACAATTCCATCTAAATATCCCTCTATTCATACTTCACCCTTGCATTCAAATGTGTACATTTTGATACTAATCTGCATCCTACCACTGATTTGGATTTCAGTTTCCAATTTTTCTTCCCAGAGAATTTGACAAAAAAAAACTTCTCAGCACATTGCCACTACACTCTCCCTTGTAGGGCCACACTCTGGTCTTCATATTTGATTTCCCTTCACAAAGTAAAATATTGGGACATACTATCTTTATTCCATGCCTTCCTTTCTGCAACCTATGAACAGTCTTCTCTCCGTCCCCTTGCTCATCAATTTTAAAAGTACTTGACCCAAAAGAAAATTCTAACTGGTTTGATCCATGTATGTGGATCTAGCATCATATAATATTCAGAGTTCATAATATCTAAATAAGTGGGTTTGGAAAGCACTAAGTTTTACTTCTAAAATTGCAGTAGAATGGAGTTTGGCTAGCAATACTTCATGACATATAGTATGCCTCCAGCTTCACAGCCCGGTTTATTGTACTTATTGAATACATTGTAGAGAGATCCTGCTAACTGAAATTTTTGTTTCATAGATTTTAAACATTACGTTGATTGCAGCAAAATAAATCATAACTTAAACATTTACAAAATACAATCAAAACCAAAAATCCTTCACTTAGCACTTAAAAATTAGCACAAGGTAATGGCTACTATCATAACTAGGCAACTTAGGTACAAATTAGCTTGCTTCCCCTCCGCCCCCACCCCATGTCTTAACAAATGAACAGGCTGATTTAAGTTGTAAAAGTTTTAAGACAACAGTGAAAAGTAACAATGAGGTTAATTTGGTACTAATCTGATTTTTTAAGAACCATCACATATTAATAAACCCTTACTAAAATGGATGTTAGAGAAACTTGCAAAAGAAAACTCATTTACTCGTCTCTCCCGCTCAAAAGCTTTACTTTGCGTAACTATGGCAGTTGAATGCTTGAATTCAGAACACTAAATGGTTTATTACAATTCTACATGTGCCCATCACTTTTACTCAGTGACATGCTGGTCACGAGAAGAACAAAAAATCAAATTAAATTGCACTTTCTATCTGGGGAGAAATTTCATCTATTTTAACAAAGAAAACAAGACAAGATTCTATTTGGAATGTCATGTAGAAAAGGAAGGTCTACTACACAATTCAAAATGTATGAACCCAGTAAAGTCTTGAGAATAGTAAGAACTCACTGTATATTCTGAAGTTTCAATACTGCCCAATGTAGGGCCTTTCTCTACCATGAAGCTAAGGAGACCCGTCAGGATTGTGGAAACAGACCAGGCTGGGTTCCAAGTATCTGGATGGAAATCAGTGATTGAAAGACATAACCTGAAAAGAAAAGTTGTTTGCTAAAGTTTATTCTTTTTCAATTTGTACTATGTAGCTTCCTTTGGCATTCTTAATCTGTAGAATTTAAACATTTTTTAAATAAAAGAAAATAAGTTCATAACCAGCTTCTTGAGGTAATAAAGCAGTGTAAAAAGAGCAACACATCAGTAACTTCCCATGATCAGTTAGAGCAAAGTTCTGGAAAATTAGCTACAAAAGCTCTCTTAATAAAACAGTGCCCTGGTTTTGGAATGAAGGCAAGATGATGGAAAATAAATAATCTGAGAGTTTATTGAACACAAGACTTATTCCATAGAGATTTCAGAAAACTATAATTTCTGTGAGATCTTAGTTCAAAAGATTTACAAGAACTAAGACGTGTGCCTGAGTATGCATAAAAGTAATGGGAAACAGTGATGTCTCAACAGACTGAAATCCAAATAGCGGACAAAGACAGGAAGTTAAAAGCATTACTAGAAATCCAAGTGTAAAACAATGCATCCACAGAGTATCCCTAATGACCATTATTTGGAAGACTGCATGATACCTAGGATTTTAATTTTGTAATGAGTATTAACTGTGAATTTATAGATGGAAACTTGCAACTATCATTTCTTCCATATATAAAATAAGTGCAAAACCAAAAACACTTTAAAACATCTAGATATTAATTTGTTCATATTAGCAATCAAATGAAATCATACTGTTGCAATTAAAAACAATGATTTCTGCTATAAATTTGGCCAAAATTCCAAACTTTTAGAAATCCAAGTTGAAAATGACAAATGGATCCACAAAACTCTTCGCAAAATTCTTTTCAATTTCAACTTAATGTTTTACCAAGTTTATTCTTAAGCTGAAACATTCATCTGCAAAAATAACCATAACCTCAAAATATTAATATACAGTCTACGAGTCTCAGCTCAGTTTTGCAAAAAACCTAAAATTCTGAAGCTCCTTGCATTATTTACTTTTCTCTCCTCACCTTTAGATATTCCTCCAATCACTAACCAAAGATGAAATAAGATATAGGAGCAGAATTAGGCCATTTGGCCCATTGAGTTGACTCTGCCATTTCATCATGTCTGATCCAATTTTCCTTTCAGCCTTCATATCCCTTCATACCCTGACCAATCAAGAATTTATCAACCTCTGTCTTAAATATACACAAAGACTTGCCCTTGCCCTCCACAGTTGCCTGAGACAAAGCAATTCAGATTCACCACCCTCTGGCTAAAGAAATTCCCCCTCATCTTCATTCTAAAAGGATTCTCCTCTATTCTGAGGCTGTGTCCTCTGGTTTTAGACTCTCTCACCACAGGAAGCATCCTCCCCACATCCACTCTATCAGGCCTTTCACTATACAAGAGATTTCAATTAGGTTACTCCTCATTCTCTGAATACCAGTGAATACAGGCCCAGAGCCATCAAACACTCCTCATATGACAAGCCATTCAATCCTGGAATCATTTTTTGTGAATCTCCTTTGAACCTTCTCCAGTTTCAGCACATCCTTTCCAAGCTAAGGGGCCCAAAGCTGCTCACAATACTTCAAGTGAGGCCTCACCAGTGCTTTATAAAGTTTCATCATTACTTCCTTGGTTTTGTAGTCTAGTCCTCTTGAAATAAATGCTAACATGGTATTTCCCTTCCTCACCACAGACTCAACCTGCAAATTAACCTTTAGTGAATCCTGTACAAGGACTCCCACGTCCCTTTGCTTCTCAGTTTTTTGTAATTTCTCTCCATTTATAAAATAGGCAACCCTTTCATTTCTACCAAAGTGCATGACCATACACTTCCTGACACTGCATTCCATCTGCCACTTCTTTACCCATTTTCCTAATCTGTCCAAGTCCTTCTTTAGCCTACTTCCTCAAAACCACCTTCCCCTCCACCTATCTTCGTATCATCTGCAAAATTTGCAACGAAGTCCTCAATTCCATCATCCAAATCATCGACATATAACAAAAAGAACTGGTCCCAACACGCACTGCTGTGGAATACCACTGGTCACTGGCAGCCCGTCAGAAAAGGCTCCCTTTATTCCCACAGTTTCCTCCTGCCAACCAGTCACTGCTTTATCCAAGCTAGAACCTTTCCTGTAATACCACGGGCTCGTAGATTGTTAGCAGCCTCATGTGTGGCACCTGTCAAAGGCCTTCTGAAAATCCAAATACACAATATTAACTGATTCTCCTTTGTCTATCCTGATTGTCATTTCTTCAAAGAATTCTAACAGATTTGTCAGGCAAGATTTTCCCTTGGGGAAACCATGCTGACTATGGCATATTTTATCATGTGCCTCTAAGTACCCTAAGACCCCGTCCTTAGGAATCAACTCCAACATCTGAGGTCAGACTAACTGGCTTATGGTTTCCTTCCTTCTGCCTCTCTCCCTTCTTGAAGAGTGGAGTGACATTTGCAATTTTCCAGTCTTCCAGAATCTAGTGATTCTTGAAAGATCGTTACTAATGTCTCCATGATCTCTCCAGCAACTTCCTTCAGAACTCTGGGGTGTATAGCACCTGGTCCAGGTGACATATCTACCTTCAGATCTTTCAGTTTTCCAAGAACTTTCTCGTTATGGTAACTTCACACACTTCATACCCCGACACCTGGAACTTCCACTATACTACTACTCTCTTCCACAGTGAAGACTGATGCAAAGTACTTATTCAGTTTGTCCGCTATTTCATTGTCTCCCATTACTACCTCTCCAACATTGTTTTCTAGTAGTCCGCTATCTTTTACACTTTGTTTCTGAAGAAACCTTTGCTACCCTCTTTAATACTAATGGCTACTATACTTCATATTTCATCTTTACCTTCTTAATGACTTTTAAGTTGCCTCTTCTCAAATTTCAGGGTGAAATCAATCATATTATGGGATTGTTTTACCTTGGTCCCTAATTAATTCTGGCTCATTGCAGAACACCCAATCCAGAATAACTGATCCTCTAGTGGCCTCAACACGAGCTGCTGCAAAAAGCCAACATGTAGATACTGTAGAAATTCTCCCTCCTGTAATCCAACACCAACCTGATTTTCCCAAACTACTTGCATATTGAAGTACCCCAATGACTATTGTAACACTGTCCTTTTGACATGCATTTTCTTTCTTCCATTGCAATTTGCAAGTCACATCCTTACTACTGTCTGGGGGTATAGTGAACAAGCCCAGGGCTCGCATTTACAAGCCTCGGAATGCCTTCATCTCCTGTATCCTTTCTTCCTATCAGAAAAAAATAAACTTACCTACATTCTGCATCTCTCAAAAGTCTAACTAATATTTAGAACAGCAAGTTATGAATAAATTGAAAATCAAATAAAAGATAAAAATTCTGATTAACAATCTAGGAATCTTAGTAATATACATTGGGATTCTGGTAGCTGGGAAGCTGATCACTTCAAATCAGTCATTAACTGTAACCAGCCAGTAGTAAAACTTCAATGGACAAGTTATTCAGGCACAGTTATAAACAGTAGGTAAGGATATTGAAATTGTTTATAGGTTGCAAGCAGGAAGCAGCTAATTATTTTAGCTGGGGGCCTTTTAGGGTTTATCATTTCATATTGAAAGCTTGTTTTGTTTCGAGTGGTAAAATACCTTTCAGTGAAAACCTGTCAGGCAGACTATCGATCTACCTGACATTTTACACCCCATGTATGAAAATACTTGATTTTCCAATTATTCATTCAGATCCAAGTGAAGCTCAAGTGGAAAATGCTTTGAAAATTAATACCTGCATTGCCAAACTTGTGCTAGTCAAACACCAAATGTTTAGATAAGAACATTTCCTTGATAGGTTTCCTAAATTATGAACATTAATAATGCTTTAAATATTTATGATCCAACAGATGTGATGCATGAACAATTTTAATGTAAACTGGTAAAATGTTTGCTTCCCTGTGTTTTACTTATATACAGTATGAAAAATATAACTGGATAGATAGATCAGGAGAGCACAGAGCAGCTTTCTGCATTTCCAGTTAGTCCGCCAGGCAGAACACGAGTTTATCAGCACACATAAGCTGCAAGATTCTTTTCACGCAGGAAAAATTTTAGCTCACTTAAAGTCAGAGCTTACCAACAAAGTAGTTTATGCATTGAATGTTGGGAAAGAACCCTTGGAGAAAACCCAAATTAACACAAACAGCCTCAATGGCTGACGATGCACAAAAGAAATGTTTGGCAAGACTCTTTCAGGCCTTAATAAAAATTATATAGTCTACTGGACATGCAATAGAAATGAAAACACATGTACTTCCAGCAATACTGGAAAATGATTAAGGCCCAGTATTGGGCCTATTTGGAAAACACCAAGTGAAATGTTGCTTTTAGTACTTCCTTGACATTGGCAAAGAATCTCATTGTGCCAGAAACTATAAATACTTTCATTTTTAAAAGAAAATTACAGGTTTAATGTATATTGCAAAATACAGAGGAAAGAACAGAAACCATTGAACTGTTTTATTTTTATGTTTTACATTAAAAAGAACTTGAGATTCTTTCAAAGTTTCATGCAACTAATGAAAACCTGAAGACTTTATACATTATTCCTTACCGGGTATTACACTTGAATCTTCCATTAGGTGTAATCATATAAATACTAGGTGGTTTGAATGGAAATTCTCTTGGGAAAACTAGCTTCCCATGATAAAGACCACCTAGAATTGAAAGAAATAAAAGCATCAAGAGAATACTGAATCCATACATTCTAAAAGTAAAATTTATGCAACAAAAACTTGAAGGCACCATCTTTGATGAGGAAAGGGCAGAACAGAAAATAGCAATTCATCAGAAAATTGCACAAAGCTGTAGCTGGTTGAGTGAGAACTGCAATTTTCTCAGATTTGGAAATTATTACTTCCTGTAGAACTGGTTTGGAAATGTGATGGCTACAATAAAACAGACATTTCTGAAGTATTTTTCAAAATGACCCATTCATTACAAGTGAATGCCATGCTTTTTTCTCATGTAGAAATATACTTGAGAACTTTCTCAAGAACTCATTTCCACTAAGACAGTACCTGACATTTTAACCATTCAATATCAGACACTCATCAAGATTAATGCCCTCAATATACAGTATATTAGCAGTGGAGTAATTAGCACTTGCTAGATTTTTACATTTATATACACGTTTGGTTTCTTTGCTCTCCATCTGCAACCAAGCATCCATATTCATTTGAAACAGTTCAACAAATCACTATTAAAAGAAAACAGTATCAACATGAAATTAATCCCCCCCCCCCCCAATTCAGAGCTTAAATCACAATCAGACCCAATTAATTTTTGTCAACATCCTGGTGATATAACCCCAGCACCTAATTATTTACCAGATCAGTTAAGATGGAACTCTTGAGTTAAAATTAAACTGGAGAAGCTGTGGTTTTCCTCCATGTGGTAAAGTGAAAGGAATGTCCATGTGAAAGGAGATTAGATACAGTAGATGTATATGTTATCTTAATATGCCAGCCAGTAACCACTGATCAGTATGTACAGTATCAATACATACCCTCATACGGTGTTTTCTCAGGGCCTCGTACCACATAATGCCTACCAAGAGAAGATGACTATTAAACCATGGCTTCTCATTCTGAATAAACCCCTTCAATTTAGCACAGCCATTGCAAAGTCCAACTCAATACAACAAGCTACAATCAACTGTTTCAGAAACTCCATTACTGGGAACGTTTTAAAAATTTAACCAACATTTTTATATACAAAAATTCCAGAAAACCCAGAGTAGAATTAAAATACTGAATCAAAAAATTTCTAAACGACAGCATTCTTATCCGATAGACCAAAGAACAGGAACAATATGACATCATTTAGATGTGCTAAGTATACAATTGTGTCATAATGAAAAGATATAACCACAAATATGGCTATCTGAAGACAAATCTCAGTTGTATTCTGATAATAAAATGAACCTTTGAATTAATTTACACAAAAATCAAGAGTTTCAAATTCCCAAATGCTCATGCAAACTCCAATAAGTTTCCAAAACAGTGACTTTCACAAACCATAGTGCAGAATTTATATAAAATCAAAACAAGATGCAGTGTGTCCAAAAGTTAATGATTAGTCATGTCCAGCTAATTTTGATCACAAAACAAAAGATGAGCTGATACTCATCTGATCATGTAATCCAAAGTCATATTTGCATAACTTGTGCACATGCACTTTAATCTTGTTAGTTAAGTATACATCAACTATATTTACCTCTACGTCAAATGTTATTGCATTTTACTAGAATGATTGCACACAGTCACATCCATGCCACTAAAAAGCAAAATCCCAAACCAGGGTCTGTGCATTCACCCTTTCTGGATTCCTCAATTAAATCCCTACTCAAGTCTCTTTTGTTCCTAAGAGAGTAACCATACCTTGGTCTGTCTCCCCACAGATCCATTATTGCCCTGCCCAAAAGGACTCTTAATTCTGCTCTGCAACCATCACATCCTTCCTGCAGCAAGGAGACCGCGATGTACGTAGAAACGCTGCCCTAGTAACTCCAGCAATATTGTACTTGGATTGGGGGGGGGGGGGGGGTGAGAGATTTCCAAAATATCCACCTTCCTTTTGGGAGGAACAGCTCCAACGTACTAAATATTATTCTCCCTTTGACAACTGTATTACTAGGGTTAATTGGTGCCACACACTCATCATTGCATTGATGTCAAAGGCAGTCAAGTTTGCCTCATCTTTGGAATTTTGCACTTTTCCCATATTTGAACTACAGTTGTAAAATGAAATGTGTTCCCCTAACAAGACCACAAGACAGCAGAACAGAATTAGGCCATTCAGCCCATCGAGTTTGCTTCACGGTTCTATCATGGCTGATTTATTCTTCTTCTCAACCCCACACTTGGGCCTTCTTCCTGCAACCTTTGATGTCCTTATTAATCAAGAGCCAACAACCTCCAATTTAAATATACCCAAATGACTTTGCCTCCACAGCCATCTGTGGCAATGAATTCCATGGGTTCACCACGCTCTGGCTAAAGAGATTTCTCATCTTTGTTCTAATGGGCTATCCTTTATTCTGATACCGTGCCATCTGGTCCTAGATGCCCCCATTATAGGAAACATCCTTTATATGTCCAGTCTATCTAGGTCTTTTAATATTCAATAGGTTTCAATGAGGCTTCCCCTCATTCTTCTCATCTCCAATGAGCACAGGCCCAGAGGCATCAAAAATTCCTCAGACATTAACACTAATTCCCAGGATCTTCTTTCTGCACCTCCTCTGGAGCCTCTCCATTGCAGGCATGGACACATCTTTTCTTAGATAAGGGGCCCAAAACTACTCACAATACTCCAACTGTGGCCTGACCAACGTCTTATAGAGCCTCATCATTAATCCTTACTTTTATATTCCAGTCCTCTCCAAAAGAATGTTAACATTGCATTTACCTTCCTTATCACCAACTCAACTTGCAAGTTAGCCTTTAGAGAATACTGTATGAGGACTCAAAGCCCTTTGCATCTTTGATTTCTAAATATGCTCCCCGTTTAGAACATAGTCTATGGCTTTATTCATCTACCAAAATGCATGACCATATACTGTGTTCCATCTACCACTTCTTTGCCCATTCTTCCAATCTGTCCAAGTCCTTTTGCAGACTTCCTACTTCAACACTACCTGCCCCTCCAAATATCTTCGCGTCACCCACAAACTTGGCCACAAAGTGGTCCCAACACTGATCCCTGCAGAACACCACTAGTCACTGACAGCCAAACAGAAAAGGCCCCTTGGTGTCCAAATACTTGTCTCCTGCCAGTCAGCCAATCATCTATCCATGCTGGTATCTATCCTGAAATACCATGGGCTCGCATCTAGCTCAGTAGGCTCACGTGCTGCATCCTGTCAAAGGGTTTATGAAAATACAAGTAGACATCATCTAACGACTCCCATGTGTCTATCCTGCCTGTTATTTCCTCAAAGAACTCCAATAAATTTGTCAGGCGAGATTTCCCCTTTAAGGAAGCCATGCTGGCTTCGGCCTATTTTATCACGTGCCTCCAAGTACCTCCAAAGCCTCATCCTAAATAATGAACTCCAACATCTTCCCAATCAGTGAAGTCAACTAACTGGTCTAAAGTTTCCTCTCTTCTTGAAGAGTAGGATGACACTTTTCAATTTTCCTGTCCTCCAGAACCATTCCAGAATTCTAGTGATCATTACTAATGCCCCCACAACCTCTTCACCTACCTATTTAAGAACCTTGGGGTTTAGTTCATCTGGTCCAGGTGACTTATCTCCATTCAGATCTTTCAGCTTTCCAAGGACATTCTCTCTAGTAATAGTGACTACACTCACTTCCACCCTCTGACACTCTCGAATTTCTGGCATGCTGCTGGTGTCTTCCACAGTGAAGACTGCCACAAATACTTAAGCTCACCTACCATATCCTTGTCCTCCATTACTACTGGTCTATCACCATTTTCCAGCAGATATCCACACTTGCCTCTCTTTCACTCTTCATACATTTGGAAAAAATCTTGTGCTATCCTTTTACATTATTGGCTAGCTTACCTCCACAATTTTTTTCTCCCTCCTTACTGCTTTTTCTCCCTCAAGTTGCCTTGTTGCTTTTTAAAAATTTTCCAATCCTCTAGCTTCCCACCAAGCTTCTGCTAGTTATATGGCCTCTTTTGCTTTTATGCTGTTTTTGACTTCCCTTGTCAGCCATGGTTGTCTCATCCTTCCTTTAAAATACCACCATTTCTTAATGATGAATCTATCCTGCACCTTCCAAACTGCTCTCAGAAACTCCAGCCACTGCTGTCCTGCAGCTCTGCAAAGAGCTCACCATAGCACACATGCAAGACATTAAATGTACAGGAAGGCAATACAGGGAAATATTTGAAATTAAGCATAATTAAACATAGGGGCCACATTATTAAGTAAGAGACAGATTTAGAGTTGACAGTTCTTCATGGGTTATCAATACATGTAATACTTTGCAGTGAAAACCCACAAATCAGTTGAGTCACTGAATGTATTGAACACGATTTCAAGATCATTCTGCCTGAACAGTTACCAAGATACGTGAAATACACAGTAACTGGCCAGTCCTTTGTACTGTTGTAAACTCACTTACCATTCAAGAATATTAGATGGGAGAGGTTCAGCACAGATATAAGGCACTGGGTCTTTCTTTATTCGAAGATAGTCCTGTTTAAGTCTCTGTGTTGCTGTTGTTGGAGCTCGCTTGTTACTGTTGCTGCTCATCTATTTATGACAGGAAGAACAATTTTAAAAATCAAATCATTTGAGAACTAGCTCAAACTCCAAGAACACAGTTACAAATCTAATAAAACCATCCAGCTATTTCTCACAAAGACCTGCTCGGGTAGTAACCCATGAGAATGGTGGCATAGAGGTCAGTTTGCTGAAAGCAGGTTATTTCCTGTTTATGGATGTGTTCTGTCCCGAACTCTTCATAACCTGAATAGTTTGCAAGATGAGAATGTGACCGTGAACTTTGCTCCCAGGTGGCAGAAGATGCCTACAGCCCCACAGCAGCTGGCAAATCCATTTTGCCAATTCCAAAACCCCAGAGAAGGATTATACAATCCTAATCTGGGGAAGGCCTGCAATCAGATTATTGGTCCAGAAGTGCAAGGTCAAATTCAACCATGGCAATTGAGCTAATAGCAATTAAATAAATTGGTTAAAAAGATAACATCAGAAATGACAAAACTATCATAAAAACCCATTACATCTCAGAGATAAATTTTCAGCATCTTACTCAGACTGGACTACACACAACTCCAGAGCCACCAATGTGGTTGACTCAGAGAGAGGCTAACCCACCCAATCAATTAGGGAATAAATAACGGCAAATAAACAGAACCAATACAAATGCTTCAACATTTACAAAATTCAAACAACTAAAACTCAATCATTTTAATGTCGATTATTCTTTCTAATCCCACTATTTCACTTCAAATTCTGCACAAGCTGTGTAAATAATCACAAAGCTGACAGCACAGGAGACCTTGGGCCTTGTCAAGACTGTGGTGGTTCTGTGCAAGTGCAAACCAGGCAGCAATCCTCATGTGTCCCTTTTATCCCACCCTTTGGCAGGTTATTAATGTGTGGTAATAGACATGATGGTGAAAAACCATGAATCAGTTCCCAAAATGACCTTCCTCCACATTTAAGGAACTATGAAACACCAATTAAATCCACCTGCACTGCTCACCCCGACAGTGGATTCCAGATTGTCAATGCCTATTGTGTGGATTGATTAAGATGGTGACATCACTGGTTCCTTTGCAAATCTTCCATCCTCTGACCTCTGGTTATTCACTGTCACTAGTGGGAACAGTTTCCTTAGTACAATCCCCACACCCCTATCAGATCCCCTCTCATAGTTCAGAGTTAATTTATTATTAAAGTACATAAATGTCACCATATACAGTACAACCTCCAGATTCATTTTCTTGCAGGCAATCCACAGTAAACACGCAAAACGCAACAGAATCAACGAAAGACAACACCCAACAAGACAAATAACCAATGTGCAAAAGGCAAACTGTGTAAACACAAAAAGAAAATAAATAAACAATAAATAGAGAATATGAGATGAAGAGTCCTTGAAAGCAAGTCCAAAAGTTGTTGGAACAGTTCAGTGATGGAGGCAAGTGAAGTTAACCCCTCTGGTTCAAGAAGCTGATGGTTGGGGGGTAGTAATTGCTCCTGAACCAGGTAATCTGGATCCTGAGGTGCCTGTACCTTCTTACTGATGGCAGCAGCAAGAAGACAGCATCGCCCTTGATGACGGATGCTGCTTCTGCGCAGGGGAGATGTTGTTGCCAATCAGAACTGACCGGGGTTTGCAAGTGAGGAAATCGAGGATCCAGTTGCACATGGAGGCATTGAGGCCTAGGTCTTGAAGCTTACTGATTAGTTTTGAGGGGATGATGGTATTGAATGACAAACTGTAAGCAATGAAGAGCACCCTGATGTATGAACCTGTGCCGACAAGATATTCTGGGGTTGAGTGAAGAGCCAGTGAAATGGCATCTGCTGTTGACTTGCTGTGACAGTAGGTAAATTGGAGTGGATCCAGGTTGCTTCTCAGGCAGGAGTTTGTATGTTTTATCAGTAACTTCTCAAAGCACATCACAGTGGATGCAAGCGCCACTGGCTGATAGTCACTGAGGCAGGTTACCATGTTCCTCTTGTATAATTGAAGCCTGCTTGAAGCAGGCGGGTACCTTAGATTGCCGAAATGAGAGGTTAAAGATATTGATGGAACACTCCAGCCAGCTGATCAGCAGAGGACTTTACTCAGCCAGGTAGCCCATCTTGGCTGGATGTTTTCCTGTGGTTCACCCTCGTTAACGATACTCTTATGTAAGCCTCAAGCACTGAAATCACTGAGATTGTGGAAGTTGGCGAGGGTGCCTTCATGTTTTGATGGTCAAAATGAGCATAAACGGTATTGAGCTCACCTGGGAGTGTAATCTTGTTGTCACCTGTGCTACTTGGTTTCACATCGTGATGGCATTCAATCCCTACTCCCTACCACAGCTGTCGTGCAACCTTCAGTGATTCGAGTTTGGTCCAAAGTTGCTACTTCACGTGCGAGGTAGCTTTCCAGAGATCTTTCCTGGACCTTTTGTACTTTACTTGGTCTCCAGACCCAAATGCCACTGATTTGGCTCTCAGCAGATTGGGGATCTCATGGTTTATCCAGGGCTTCCGGTTAGGTAAGACCAAATGATCTTTCGGGGACATACTCACCTACGACTGACTTATAAAGTCTGTGACAGCTCATTCAGTTCTTCTGGTGAGTCCTTGAACACAGCCTAGTTCACTGACTTGAAGCAATCCCGTAGCCTCTCCTCTGCCTCCTGCAACCACTTCTTTGGCATCCCTATCTCTGGAGCCTTGCTTTGTCCTCTGCCTCTATAATGTACTGGGTGGGCACAGGAGTACATTCAGCCAGAGACTCATTCCTCTGAGATACAGCACAGAGCGTCACAGGAAGTCATTCCTGCCTGTGGCCATCAAACTTTACAACTCTTCCCTTGGAGGGTCAGACACCCTGAGCCAATAGGCTGGTCCTGGACTTATTTCATAATTTACTGGCATAATTTACATATTACTATTTAACTATTCATGGTTTTATTACTATTTAATTATTTATGGTGCAACTGTAACGAAAACCAGTTTCCCCCTGGATCAATGAAGTATGACTACGCCGGCAGGAGGAAGACAGCCAAGTGATCACATTTCCTAAAATGCAATGAAGGCATGGACAGTAGGCACTTGTAATCGTGATATAACAACGGTCAAGTGTGCTGTGTCCTCTGGTGTTACAGATGATATGTTGATGATAATTGGGCAGAGATTTCTTCAAACAAGCTTGATTAAAGTCTCTCAACTTCCTATATTCCAAGAACATCAAATCCTGCTTCTCTATGTAAATAAAGTCCTTTTCATTACTGGAATCATTCTGATAAATCTCTTCGGCATCTTCTCAAAGGTTTTCATTTAATAATAATAAACACTGTATTGATCCCGAGTGGGAAATTCTTTCGTTACAGCAACATTTAAAAACACACTTAGTGTGCAGACTTTAATAAAGTACTGAATAATATACACAATTATTATCAATGTGCAATAATGTACAAAATAATAAAACTGATTGTACTATGATGTGTGTTCTCCTGCACACAGATGAACTGGTGTATATGCTTATTGCATTTGGAAAGATTTTCTGTAATGATCCTTGTGACAGCAGAGCTGAGCGAGCCTGTTTGAAAGGGTACTCTGCTGCTTATTCAGTAGGCCATGGAGAGGATGTGCCAGATTGTCCATAATGGATAGCAGTTTGTTTAGCGACCTCCTCTCCACCATTAACTCAAGAGTTATCTTCCCTAAAATGTTTACCCAGATCCTGTACCAGAATTGAAGGCAAACGCATGCTTTTATGAAAAGCTCATCATGACTTCATTGTTAATGCTTTGATTTATACAGCTCTTCATTGATTTATAGACACATACCCACCAATTGCTCAGTTCCTGTCATTAGTTGTGCTCCACAATTTATACTGCCTCTTTGTTCTGCCCACTGAAGTGCCACTCTTCACCGTTTATTCTGTGATCATTTCAGCTAGTGTGTACCCCTGCCATCCCCCTCTCAACGACATACTTGAAGTTATCTTCTATCCTCCTCACACTTATGCTTTCAAGTTTCACACTGCCCTGAAGTTTGAAAACTGTATCCTGTACACCCAAGTCCACATCTAGACTGTGGAAAGAAACACCTCAAGGTAAAATTAATGGGGCAATGGGACTGCTCTGTGAGCTGGCATAGGCCCGATGGACTGGAGAAGAACCTCCCCATTTCATTAGGAAATATGAAACATGGAATTAAGCAGGCTCATTTTGGTTTTATGAAATGGAAACTGTTTAGCAAATTTACTAAGAGTTCTTCAAACTTTACTAGCAAGACGGATGTGGTGTACTGTATTTGGATTTCCAATAGGAGCCTCACAAAAGATTACTACATAAAATTATTATTTAAGATATTATCAGCCAAGATAAAGGATGGGCTACCAAAAAGGGTGAGGGGGAGAGGAGAAATCAGGACAAAGTAGGGAAATCTGAAATTGGGGCAATAGCTTCCTCGTATTAACAATTAGATTAAAAAAAAGTGCATCATAGCTAAACCGAAAGAATAAAGTCAGAAAACTAGTGCGATGATTTTGGAGTACCAGAAAAGTTTGGCCCATGGCCCTTAACGAAATGCCAGGTTACTCACTTTGTGAGGAAGAACAGAAATGCAGAATTAAGTCTGTATGGAGAACACAGAAAGCTAATATAGAGGCAGATGAGCGTGCATGTATAGGTAACACAAAATTAGCATGCAGATTATACAGTAATTGAAAATAAAAGCAGAATTTTGGTTTTATTGAAAGATAAATATTAGCTTTATTTGTTACATGTGTATCAAAACATACAGTGAAATGTGTCACTTGCACCAATGACTAACACAGTCCGAGTACGTGCCGGGGGCAGCTTGAAAGTGATGCCATATGTCTGGCACCAAAGTAGCATGCCCACAACTTACTAACCTTTACAAATCTGTATCTTAGGAATGTGGGAGAATTGTGCATTCTCTGCATAACGTACAGAGTGAAGTGGGAATTAAATCCCAATCATTGGCATTGTAAAACATTACATTAGCCATTATGTCAAGAAAGTGAGTTTACTGCACTGGAATACTACAGAGAGCTTTGGTCTGTTTAGGTACTTGCCTTGTTGGTACTTCAAGTAGCTTCACTAGGGTGATTGCTGGAATGAAGGGGCTGCCTTAAAAGGAACAACTGAGCAAGCTGACCTATTTTCACTGAAGTTTAGGATCAACTTTAGGGAAATGTGCAAGATCCCGAGAGTGAAGTGTCTCAGGGCGGATGCTGAATGTTTCCCATTGTGGAGAAATCTCGAAAAAGGGAGCCCAGTTTTGGAAAAAGGCTCAGCAATCTAATGTGGAGAGAAAGAAGAATTTCACAGCTAGCCATGAATTGTTGGCATTTTCTATCCCAAAGGCTCAGTTGTTTATATAATCAAAGACATGATTGGCAGTGTTTTGGAATACAAAGGAGTCAAAAGCATTGGGAACAGGCAAGGAAGCGGGGTTCATGCCAACACTGGACTAGCCATGATCCTACAGAAAAAATGGAGCAGGCTCAAGGGACACCTGATCTCCTTCTGGCTTTATTTCTCATACTCGCAACATTTCTCCCCCCAGTTTGAACAAATTCCTCGTGCCAGTTCACAAATTCAGCACATTTGTATTATATTTTTTATTTCGAGATACAGCACGGTTACCGGCCTTCCTGGCCCAACAAGCCCGCACTCCCCAGTTACACCCATATGACCAATTAACCTACTAACCCCCATGCCTCTGGAATGTGGGAGGAAACCCACACAGTCACAGGCAGCTGGAACGAACACCCTACAGACAGCGGAGGAATTGAACACAGGTCACTACCAGTGTAGTAGGTCTAGCACTGAACCACTTCAGGACATACATCCAAATCAGTAATGCATGCTCCTTCCTTTCAATACATGCAGCAAGTGATTTGAAAATTACTATCCTCTGGCCCCATTCTTTAACCTGCTGCTCTTTGTGCTCAAAAACCTGTTTTTTCAGGACTCCCATTTCTGTCCCTTATTGCTTCTAATGTGAACCACAATTAAGGAAGCAATCCCTCAACCCCCATGTGTGGGTTGGTTAATTGGCTTCTACAGATTAGCACTCGGTACATGCAGGTGGCAAAAGCATCAGCAGCAGATGAGGGGGATGAAAGATGACAAGCTGCAGGACTAAGAAATATGGTGGGTGGAAAGTAGGACGAATGCAAATGGTCTACTGGGAACCAGCACGGACTTAATGGACTGGATGAGCTACCTCCTCTCTCAATAAACTAACTACAGGGATGTATTTAAATGTTGTTATAATATGAAGGAAACAGAGGGCAGAAAGTGCAAACACTTCAACTGGTGCTAAATAGAACATGAAGCAAAGCAAAACCATTCAATACAAGGATGAATTAAAATGGGGGACTAATTGAGCACATTGTGCCCAAGTGTGAGAGGCAGATGGGCTCATTCTGCAATGCAACACTCTCGCATCCCATAAACTCTAGTAAGCCTTCCTACTCAAATCTCAATAGATGAAACCAACTTCTCTAATAATTATAATTCAACATCCCTGTCATTATCCTGCTGAATTACAGCCTACGACCGTAAGACACTGGAGCAGAATTGACCCACTCAGCCCTCGTGTCTGCACCAGCATTCGACCTTGGCTGATTTATTTTCCCTCTCAACTCCAATCTGCCTTTGACCCCGTGCCCCAAAGCTCTGATGTACAAGTCTGCAAACAGAACTTCTGTGCCACATTCACAGTGTAGAAATTTATTACCTTTGTACCTGTTTTCCTCTCAGTCCAGTACATTCCAATATCTAGTATTTCCTCAAAACTTCCCTGAAAATTTTCTTCCAGTTTATAAACTTGCCATTCCTGGGTTACTGATGGAAGTATTTTCCCTACATACAGCAAACAAGTTGGTTCCAACAGCCATCACCCAGGTACAACAGCTTTAATCCTTCGTTCCGAGCAAACGTTAACACTATTTCCTTCAAACACTTCCCCCACCTTACTTGCCACTTACATTAAAAATCCAAAAACACCTTGCTTCCAAGTCTATTTGCTCTCAAACGACTCACATTTCTAAATGTTCATTAATTTTCATCAGACTAACGACAATAATTACCTGGTTTATCCTTCTCTCCCTTCCTGTAGAGAGGTGTTACAATGGCTATGCTTCAGTCCACCGGTAGAATTTGAATATCTAAGGAAGATTGAAAAATTGAAGTCAGAACCTCCAGCTTCCTTCATCAATCTTGGGGCTTTAGATAACTTTTACACCAAAATCCACTAACAACTTTTCTGTAGTTATCTCAAGGTACATCCCATGTTATCTTCTGGTACGTCTACAGTCACATCAGCACTTAAAAAATAGGCCTGAGTACACTTTCATCCTACAAATTTAAATTGCCACCTTATTCTTCTACTTTTCAAGCATGTTTCTAATACTCTCGCTACCTTACACTGAAGTGCTATCCTTTTTTCATCCTCCCCGTCAATCTGATTTCCTTACAGGTTTTAAAACACAGAACGCACAGTAACCGGCCCTTTGGCCCACAACGTCTGCAGCAAACGTAACGCTGAATTATACAGACAACAGAAAAATCTGCAGATGCTGGAAATCCAAGCAACATACACAAAACGCTGGAGGAACTCAGCAGGCCAGACAGTATCTATGGAAAAAAAAAAGTCTTGATGAAGGGTCTTGGCCAGAATCATCTGTTTACTCCTTTCCATAGATGCTGCCTGGCCTGCTGAGTTCCTCCAGCGTTTCCTGTGTTTTGCTGAATTATACAAATTTTCTTCCGCCAGCATTTGATCCTTACCCCACCATTCTCTACACAATTGTGTGCCTAAGCCTTGTAGTCTTATGCACAGAAGGGAATTCACAGTCGCTGATTTACCTAGCAACATAACCGTCTTTGGGATGTTGGAGGGAATTAGAGCACCAAAAATACATCCAGACTGTTACGTGGAAAACGTGCAAACTCCATGAAGGCAGCACTGAATGCACTTTGCAGCTGTACTAGTATCACCCTAATCTCTTGCCATAATAGCATTTGAAGCGTTGAATCTAGAAGTACACTGTTTAACATGTGAACCAAATAGAAGGGAATTAAGACCTCAATGCTGGGATGTGGACAGAAGAAAGGACTTTCATATTGGCTCAAGTTGCCAATGGATTCGACAAGATCAGTGGTATCTCTCCTGTTTTGAGATGCTTCCTGCCAGCAGACCACATCACAGAAGCCTACAGGAAAATAAAGATCACTACCACCCAGTTGACCATGGGATTTGTGCTGGGATCATGTCTTGAACTTTAAACAACCCTTACAATCCATTTACCTTTTGGAACAGAGATTCAAAAACCCAAGGTATACTGGGCCAGTCAAGCTCTCAGGTGATGGAACTCACTGCAGGGGCATATTACTCTAACAATGTGAACATCACTGCAGGCAAGAGCTGGGATTATTTGGAAACTTGTTAAATATTGGTGGAGTGATACTAAGAGTAAACAACCCCTTGGAATGTAGGAGAATCAGGAAATTCGGAACTTTATTCAGTACCTCCTTCCACGGTTCCATCCCCATTAATCCCCAGGCCAAAACCGTCATCAAAGCCAACACAATGCCTCAAGCAGGTGTAGTAATCTTACATGGGGAGTGGGGGGAAGAGGAAGCTTTATGACAACGTGGGTATAGGACCGAAGCCCAAACAGACCCTCACTTATTCACGTGCATTAGGATGCTGGACGCGGAACTTCTACTGCCACTGACAGGGTTACTGTTGTAGAACCAGTGCAAGTCTGACACTATGGAACCGGTGGAAGGTTAGTGGGCGGTTACTTGGCCTTCCCCTATTGCCACCGCCTGACTTGCAGCTGATTGTTAATAGGAGTTTACCGCCTGTCTACTGAGAACACCCCCGGCCCCCAGCCCAGGCCGGGCTCCGCTCCCGAAAGTGGCGGTAGGTAGTGCCGGGTCGGCGGTAGCCCCAAGGCCCGGACCCTGCGCCCGACTCCGAACCGGGCCTTCCCACAGGTCGCTCCATTTACCTCGTCATGAAAGCCGTCCAGCACCTTCCGAACGGGCCTCCAGATCCTGGTCGAGCAGCCGAACAACGCTCCGACTGGAATCCGCCCGGCACTCCCTCCCCGGGTGAAGGAACCGAACCGGGCGGCAATAAAACCAAGTGCTGAATATGGCGGCCGCAGAGCCAGCTGTGCATCACCTAAATACTTCCGGCTCCGCGTCCAGCGGCTCCCCCTGACGATGGCTCCCGGAACGTCAGCAGCGGTTCCCTCCGGTGTCCCAGCTGAATCCTACAAGGCGTTGCAGGTCCAGAAAGTGCATGGAGACGTACGCCGGTTCTTTGCACGATATATATATATATATCTCATATATATAAACAAAGCATATTGAAGAGAAATAGGAATGCCTCGAGTAAACCACTCAATAGGGATTTAATTGATTAGATTGTTGTCATGTATTGCAATACAGGTTGCAATAAAATTCCATGCTGATAAATTTCACTTCTCGTAGGGTCGAACAGCACCGAAGCAGGCCGTTTTGTTTAGGTGCTTCTCTATGACGACCCAAAATTTGGATTTCATGTTTCAATACTCTCTGTTAGGTAGTCCTGTTCCAGGATTCCTTATTTTTTTCCCCCATTCTTGTTTATGCCCTACTACAGTACTTGACAGCAACAGTTTTAACGCTTGTTGGAGCACTTGTGTTTCTGCGCTGGTATCTGTGGCCCTAACTCAATGGAAATAATGTTGCAGAAGGGTTCCTGCTTCAGTTCCAGAGACTGAATCAATCCAGAATTTAGGTGGCATGGAGTTTGCATGTTCTCCATGTGACGACGTGTTTCCTCTGAATGTTCTGTTTTCCTTCACCAATCCCAGAGGTTATGCTGGCTGGTGGATTTGTAGGCCAATATAAACTGTGTCTGGCATCTAGCTGAGTGGCGGAATCTGGGAGCAGTTGATCGGAATGAGGGGAGAATAATGGAAATGCAGAGACTGCAGATGCTGCGAAGTGCAACAAGCAACCTAGTTGTCTTGCCCTCTGCCCTCAGTCCAGATGCAACATTTTGACCTGAAATTATGACAATTCCTCCTCTCCCACAGGTTCTGCTCAACCTGCCAAGATGCCCCAGCAGATTGTTGTGGAGAGAATAATGGGATTCATATAGGATCAGTATAAATAAATGGTTGGTGGCTGGCACAGACTTGGTGGGCCAAAGGGCCTGTTTCCATGCTTCTAATTAGGCATAACATGGCCAAGCGGTTAAGGCGCTGGATTAGTGATCTGAAGGTCGCGAGTTCGAGCCTCAGCCAAGGCAGCGTGTTGTGTCCTTGAGCAAGGCACTTAACCACACATTGCTCCTGCACATTTATAGCCCAGCTATTATACATAATAATAATATAATGGGGTAAGGAAATTTCTACCCATCTTAGAACACATGCACTTCATGGATATAATCACACTTGGCTTCTATTTTCAAGCTTTGAGTGAGGCAAGTGTCATGCAAAATGGGGACGACAAACAGGGTGAAGTAAATGGAAAGATATACAACAGCAGGTACAGCATGATACTGCGGACAAATGGCCACGCAAGGCGGCAGCCAGTCATGCAGCATGAACATGTAGCTGAGGATTTGAGGGTTCCACTCAGACACCAGGAGAGCGTTCCTGGCTGCAGCAGCCTTGACGTTGGGCACACGTATTTCCTGCAGAACCTGGAACCCGATGGAAAACGTAGAACGCAGTACAGCGCAGCAAAAGGCCCTTTGGCCCACAACGTCGGGAGGGGACGTGTGCCAAATCAAATCGCTTCCTCCCGCACATGTCCGGTATCCGTCCATCCTCTAACTATTCATATGCCCTTTTAAAAGCCACTTAAATGCATAAAAAAAAGACTACAAGGACAAAGAAACAGTTTTCAATTAAACTGGTATCTCATACAAGATTACACTGCGCTTTCCTGACCCTTAGTCTTCTGCACCCCTCGTCCATGCCCCTGGATGACGCATCCTTCTACCCACAGAGAGACCTAGGGCCCCAACTTGTATGGTTAATTTGCATGTTAATCTAATATAACAAAAGTGTGTATTTCTACACTTTCAAAAAGCCTGATTTGTACAGCAATATGGGATAAAAAGATGGGGTTATGTTTTCTGTCATTGTTTTTTTTCTGTTTCATGGATGTCTGTGAAGAGTAAGAATTTCAGGTTGTATATTGTATACTTTCTCTGATATTAAATTGAACCACTGGAAAATAAGCACATCCCCAAAGGATAACCCCCCGTCATCGCAAGGAAGCTACAAATCTCTGTTATGACAGCAGGGATAACCCTAGAGATGTCTCCAAGGATGTCTTCTTGGTGACCAAACACCTCCATTAGAAAAAGGAAATATCATGGATCAAGATAGGCAAAGTGTACTGTAACAATATATTGGGAGGCGATGATGCAGCAAGTCAGTGCAGGTGCTGAGAACAGTTAATTAACACAGGTACGAGATACACCAGACCTCTGGAGGTCTGTGGTAAGTGCAGAAACTGGGTCCATTGCTGCTCATCATCACCTTTGTATCCTTGGTCGAAATTGAACAAAGGGATTCTTTCGGCTCCCTGATCGAAGGCAGGAACCTGCAAGGCACACGATGAACATGCGTTGAAGGTGTATCAGAAACGATTAACCACATGCTTTCTTGTTGGGGCAGTGAAGGATAATTGAATATCGGTATTATCGGTGAAGGTGCTGTACCTTGTGTTGGAATATCTATAAAAAGCTGTGCTTTGTATAATAGGCATACGTAGACCTCACCAAGGTGAACGTGCATTTCCCCTTACTCAAAGAGAGATCTGTCAGATAAATGTTATTTGACCTGGGTAAGGATTTGTGTATTTCTCATGCTCTGCGTCAGCACAATATGGGATCAGAGAAATGTTAAGGACACACCATTATTCAACTTTTAAACCCCCAAGCTTTGAGTTTCTTCTGCTTCTTTATCAATGCACTTGGCAAGAATGAAGAGCTCACACTTCAGGTCCACAGAAGACTGATGTCCCAAATGGGAACCACAGGTTCATCTGCGGACGAGGTAAGAGATGCTGTCTGAACACGGCTGGGTGGTTTGGGAAAAGTTCCTTTTACCACTTAGGTTGGGTTTTAGATACGTAGCAAACCTATAGCACAATACAGGCCCTTCGGCCCACAAAGCTGTGCTGAACAGGTCTTTACCTTAGAACTACCTAGGCTTACCCATAGCCCTCTATTTTTCTAACCTCCATGTACCTATCCAGGAGTCTCTTAAAAGGCCCTTTCATTTCTGTCTCCACCACCACCACTGGCAGCCCCTTTTCACGCACTCACAACTCTCTGCGTAAAAAACTTACCCCTGACATCTCCTCTGTACCTACCTCCAAGCACCTTAAAACTATCCCCCTCATGCTAGACATTTCGGCCGTGGAAAAAAAACCTCTGACTATCCACACAATAAATCCCTCTCTTTATCTTGTACACCCCTATCAGGTCACCTCTCATCCTCCATCGCTCCAAGGAGAAAAGGCCAAGTTCACTCAACCTATTCTCATAAGACATGCTCCCCAATCCAGGCAACATCCTTGTAAATCTCCTCTGCACCCTTAATATGGTTTCCACATCCTTCCTGTAGTGAGGTGATAAGAATTGAGCACAGTACTCCAAGTGGGGTCTGATCAGGGTCCTATATAGCTGCAACATTACCTCTCAGCTCTTAAACTCAATCCCATGGTTGATGAAGGCCAATGCACCGTATGCCTTCTTAACCACAGAGTCAACCTGCACAGCAGCTTTGAGTGTCCTATGAGCTCGGACCCCAAGATCCCTCTGATCCTCCACACTGCCAAGAGTCCTACCATTAATGCTATATTCTGCCATCATATTTGACCTACCAAAATGAACCACCTCATACTTTTCTGGGTTGAACTCCATCTGCCACTTCTCAGCCCAGTTTTGCATCCTATCAATGTCCCGCTGTAACGTCTGACAACCCTCCACACTGTCTACAATACCCCCAATCTTTGTGTCATCAGCAAATTTACTAACCCATCTCTCCACTTCCTCATCCAGGCCATTTATGAAAATCAGGGGTCCCAGAACAGATACCTGAGGCACACCACTGGTCACTGACCTCCATGCAGAATATGACCCGTCTACAACCACTCTTTGCCTTCTATGGCAAACCAGTTCTGGATCCACAAAGAATGTCCTCTTGGATCCCATGCCTCCTTACTTTCTCAATAAGCTTGCACGGGGTACCTTAATGCTTTGCTGAAATCCATATATACTACATCTACGGCTCTACCTTCATTGTCTCTCAAGACTCTCAGTGCAGTCCTGATTGCTCATTCACCACTTGGCCTGGAATTTTGAGAAATCCATGGGAATGTTGCGTTTGCCCCATCTAAAGCCACAAATCTATTAATTTGCCCACCTAGTAATGTCTTCATTTGACCGAGCTTGGAAGAGAGCAGTAGTTATCAGAGTCTGGCATCAGGCAGGCAAATAACATGGTTTGCTTCAAGGCACCATCTCAGTGCAATTAGTGTTGGACTGCTTTGCTTTACCTGACCCACTGGTGAATAATTAATCTACATGACTCAGGCCCTGTACTCACTGGAGTTTAGAAAAATGGGGGGGGGGGGGGGGAAAGAAGAGATCTCATTGAAACCTACAGAATCTTGGAAGACCTTGATAGGGTAGATCTGGAAAAGATGCTTCCAATAGTGGGAGAGGATAAGACCAGTGGCCACAGCCTCACAAAATCAAAGACGTCCCTTTAGAATAGAGATTAGGTGGAATTTCTGTAGCCAGACAGTGGTGAACTTGTAGAATTGGTTGCTACAGACTGCAGTAGAAGTCAGGTCCTGGAGTATATTTAAAGTGGAGGTCGCCAAGTTCTTGATTAGTAAGGGCATCAAAGGTTACAGGAAGATGGGAATGGGGCTGAGAGGGAAAATAAATCAGACATGACTGACTGGCAGAGCAGACTTGGACTGAATTATTACTGCTATGTCTTATGGAAAATGATGCCTTTCTATATTTTGGAATGTTGCTCCAGTGCCTTACAACCCCCAAGTCTCAAAAGCAAATAGGAGGGCAGGGAATATCATTGGCCAGTATACTATGTTTGGTGCCAGATTTGAGGTCTTCACATTCAGAAGCCCATTTCCTCAGAGGGCCAAGGACTATACTGGCACACTTGTCATCTTAGCAGACTTCATCATCATCATTTGGCTTCACTGCCTGCGGTTTGGTAGATGGTCTATATTTTCCGGTGCCTCACTGGGACACTTTGTCAGAGGGTGGAGTTGTACAGCAGCTCCCACTGGAATGAACCTCTGTGTTCTGCAGATGCCCTGTATAAAGCACATCCTCTTGCATACTTAATGAATTAGAGCTCAGCATCAAGACAACTGAGATTGGGGGTAACTTTGATTCATTGAGTGGAGGCACCATAGGACGAATAGTTTCCCCATTAGTCCTCTAGTTCAACTCTCTTCTAGCAGAGCCTTTATTGAAATGAGGTAGACATCGATTCACTTGTTGACATGCAGCTTATGCATATCTAGAATAGGGCATTTCTTCAGCTTCCAGAAAAACACACAGCTCAGGTAACCAAATGAGCCATCAGATTTGAATCTGAGTCAAAGGAGCTTCTTAGTCATCGTTGATGAGTCCCTGGAGACCTCTCGGTGAGCAATCTTTGTCAACACTGATGCGTGTGAGATAACCCAGTATATAGGCAGAGATTTGATTGTTGAGAATCCTTGTCCCACCAGTCCAGGGTTCCAACCTTTTTCATGCCACGGAGCCTTACCATTAACTGAGGGGTCCATGGACCCCAGGTTGGGAACCTCTGCACGAGTCAAAGGGAAGCAGCCTCTCCAAACTAGTGCAATTCCTATGCACAGGCCGGGGGAAGAAAAAGTGGAGGATAAAAATGTGAAATACAAAGATGCAATGAAGGACAGGTGAAAGGGGCAAAAGGGAGCATTGGAAAGTAAAGGCCCAGCAGCAGTAAGAAACAGCAATAAGCCAAGGTAGGCGCAGCAAGCGATGCACATGCATGTGGATGGCAAGAGGGAGAGTAAACTTTCAAAGCCATTTGGTGACATGGAGAAAAAGAGGCATAAATAGAAAGTGGCAGGAATAGCTGAAGGAAGAGAAATTCAGCAATTGGTTTGAATCATTAAATCTCTTCCCCACACCCCCCCCAATACAAAAGGCAATCAAATCCATTACATCCACACCAACATCTTGGAAGAGCTGATTAGTTCAACTGTAAGTATGTGACCAATTGCATATTAAAAGCTGGATCTGCTTTCAGTACAGGTTTCTGTCAGTACTATAAAGCTATGTATTAGTTCCCTCATTGTTCCACTATGAACACCTAGGATCTGATTACTAATCTACTTGAGAGGACATCATGATGGATAATTGCTGAGCTAAAGCTCAGCTGTACCTCTCCATAATAGAAAGTGAACTATTTTGAGACAGCATGGATCTAGCTCATCTTACAAGTTATTCCGACAACATCTTGAAAAGCCTCTTGGGCAATGGATAGAGCATCATTCCATTACCCACACATTTATCATAAATAACTCATTATCTCCACAAAACCATACTGTCCAAGATAGATTAAGATATTCTACATAAAATAGCATTAAATGATTTATTGGGACAGAAATAAATTACAGTTTGGCCCAGTACATTGGAAGCAATATTGGAACAAAGCAAAGAGCAGGACTTAGGCAAGCATCCCAGTGATTTAAAAAAGAAACACAACTGTCCTCTTCTTCTTCAATCATTGATGTACAATGAGCCCTTGTGCCAAAAACTACATCCTATTAGTACTATTTTCGCTAGACAGGCCCAATTATCTTCTCTTTTAAGTGTAATCAAATATATTTCAGTATTCTTTAGTACATGAAAATTGGATGATCAAAGCTGAGGAAGACAACATGTACTGATGTTTTCCAGCAAGCAGTTTTTCTCCCCAGCCTGTCACATTTTCCAAGTTACCAAAATCTTATTGAAGAATTTCATATAATCATACTTAGATTCAAGTATGCATGGTAATAACTATTTCTTGTCAAAGTCCACACAGCAATGCCAAAGATTTTTGGACAGATTTGAAGTCTGCTTCAAATGTTTTGTTAAATTGCCAGCAAAACTCAGTTACAAAACAGATGAAAATTATTTACAGTAATTATTCACATTTATTCCTTTAGTCGCGGTGCACAATACGTGAAAATATTCCATCGGGTTCTCTGCCATCGCCTAACGCATCAAGGAAGCCTTCTTCCCTTCTTCGCTTTGCTAGTGCTGCCAGGGATTTGAATGTCTTTGGTTCGTATACAGCCAAATCAGCAAGTACTTTCCTATTTAGTTCCACTTGACTCTATCAAAATTTAATAACAAAAGCTTTAATTATTAAAACATCTCATACAATTTTCAGAACTTTTTTCTATCAAATCTAAAGCATAAAAATTACAAAAAAAGCCAGTTAAACAACACATTTATCAGAGTGGAAAGCAGCACTGTGTCAAATTTAGTCGGAATCTGAAGTTGCATGGACTGACCCAGCTGCCGATTTCTCTGAACTTATCCTCTACTTCAACATTTAATACATAGAGTCAGTGTGCAGTAACTCTGGGCTTTGACATAACTTTCTATTGTCAACACAGTGGGCAAGAAAATAAAATTTATATTCATTTACGTATTTGTACAACCCAATCTCCCAGCCAAGCCATACAAACTTTATCACTCCCATGGGAGAACTGGTCTATCCTTTCTGAATGTTACCATATAACTAACCAAAAGTGTAGAAAAACTGAATTTATTCATTTTTGGACCAATAATTAATCCTAAAAATACCACTCTTACATAACAGAAAAATAAACTATAAGAATTTGACACAGCATTTACATTTTGAAGCATTGTAGCAACTCAATTACTTTATTCCTGTTAGTGGTTATAACTATTTAGACAGCAATTTTTTTCTAAACAATGATATTTCAAAACAGTAAATTAGGCAAGTTCTAGCTGCTGGACAGAACACTACAATAATTCCTGTGTTCTCTGAATCGTGTCGTCTAGCACAGCCTGTTTTAATATTTCATGCAGAAGACACCATGCTCTGGCATGCCCTCATTGAAGCATCAGTTTAGAATATGTTTAAGTTCTCAGAAGAGCACATGCCCACCAGGTCCCAGGTTCCAAGAACTCAGCCAAAACTAATTTAGAAATCATGAGAAGCCCTCATAATGGAATGCAAAATAAACCACCCGCTCATTGCAACATGATCAAGGCCATCAACCCACTAAATATTTATAAGCTGCAAACTCACCTTAATCAAATTACAAATTAGTATTGGGTATTTCAGCCCATGCTCCCTGGAGGCTGCTGCTATTCTGCTGATCCAAAGCTGAAACAAAATAATTCATCATATTTTCTTTATTCAATCATGAATTTTATTACAAGAACCAGGGATATTGGCAGGTAAACTTCTAAGGAAGTAGAACTACTGAATGACTTCAGTACTATTGTACCATTTAAAAATCAAGTAGAGCTTAGCATTTTTAAAAAATAAAATGTTCATGTATTTTGGTCCTTCATGTCAGCAAACAAAGTAAAAAATAATTAAGGGAAACCGTACTGCAGGTAGGCAGGATATATGTATGGGAAAGATGTAGATCAGGATACAGTAATGGTTAGTCATTCTAGGACTGTATCTTGGAAATGGCCTCTGAAATGTCCATTTTACTACCTAAGCCAACTGGCATTTGATGTAGCTGAGGACTCAAAGACAACTATTCTCTCGAAACAATGATCAGGAACGTCAACAGCCACCTTAGGAAAAAATAAACTCTGTGGCGTTAATTTCTGTAGCTCTGTAGCTTCTGTACTATTTAATAAACTTTACTTCAGTAATACAAATTAACCCACCTAGGTATCAAATACTACATGAACATCCCCATTTACACACAACCCCATATTGTATTACATTTTATTAAGGCCACAAGATAGAGCTGAAGGAAACCACATGACTCACGTAGTTCACTCTGCACAAAAGTTTAACACTTCACCATGTAGCTTTCAATTCCTTCAACTGACCTACCTAAAATTACAATTGTATACACAAAAGGCTAATCAAAAGACCCATATTTGAATATTTCCCCAAATCATGACTAATAATGAACTGACTTGGGCACAAAGTAGCAGTGACCCAATACTTGAATAACAAATAAAACGTAGGTCGATCAACCATTCAGTAAGAACTAATCTTGTACTTCAGCCTTGCGTTCCTGTCCTAACATGGTTATCCTTGAGTCCATGAATATCAAAAGATCTGTGATTTCTGTCCAGAAATATTTCCAGTGGCTGAGCATTGAATAGAGTATTCCAAAGATTTACTATCATCGGGGAGAAAAAATTTCTTCTCAACTCTGCCATGACAGACTAACCCCTTATTTTGAGACTGTGACCCCTGTTTTTAGCTACTCCAGCTAGGAGACACATCAGCTCCACACCTATCCTTTCAAGTCCCACAAGTTTTATGTATTTCAATAAGATTCCTTCTTATTCTTTTAAAATAAAAAGAGTATAGGATCAGTCTGCTTACTCTCTTTTCATAAACCAAGCCTGAAACTCCAGTAGTAAAACTGGAGCGTCTGTGCCAGTCTCTGACTTGCAAGTAGCGTGAATTCCAGTTAATTGGGCCATCAGTTCATCAGAGCAGCTGCTTATTTGGGACAGCTCTTCAAGAACAAAAACTGAGAAAATAGCCAAGTTTTCCTTCAGTTATTTGGGAGACTTTGCTGCTTAATTGGGAGAGGAGACTGTTGACAAACAGCTTCTAACTAGTGTCAGTTGTGTGCATGTCTATAGCCATTAATTCCTACACCATGCTTAGAGCAAACAGTTTTTAAATAATACACGTTGCGTGTGTTTGTGTTCAAATAGCAGTGATTTTTGTCACTGACAGTTGGCAAGAAATAAGCAGCAAGACAGTTCAGAGCTGTTTCAATTACTGCTGATTCAGGCTTGCAGATACATGCTAGAAATGGCCAGGAATGAAAATGAAACGATTTCACTACTTAAGTTAGACATTACAAAGAATTTAAAGGTATCAACAATGTTACAGTGAAAATGAAGAATTGGAGGATGCAATTGTCAAAAGCCTTGTATGAAGGCAGTCCATTATCTGCACTAGGTGTCTGCGCTGATTTTGTTCATTTACAGTCAAAAGAACATGTCACTGTACACTTACTAAATAATAGTTTTATAACACTGTACTAGTATTGGTAGTGTTCTAATTTGCTCTGAATTTCATTTAAATGCATAATTTAATTATCAGTTTGTCTTTTTTATACCTTATTAACTATTTCCATGAAACTTCGGCTTACTATGGCAGCCACTTAACTGTACCAAATGGAGGGGTCCTGATGTGTCCCAGTTAACCAGAATCCACTGTATTTCCTGCCTCGATTTGAAATACCATACCTGTTCACAACATACACGCTGTCAGGTTGACACTGCAACTAACTAGCAATCTTTAAGATAATCAACACGAAATAAAAACATCAAAAAGCATGAAAATTCCTTGCACCCCTGTGTATGCAACAATAGTCTAAACTTACAGCCCATTTAAGTGCTGCTTGCTCTGTTAAATATTCCTCTCCTGAGTTCTCATGCCAAATGATACCAATTTCTCTAATACTTCATAAAGCACTGGCTCTCCCATTCCACATTTACAAACAACCCTCCAGAAGCACTATTGTCACTCAACTCATTTCATGTTTCTCTATAACTTGAGACTACAGCTGCATATCTTGCCAGATGTCTGCAAAACCCCTCCCCAGTTGCCGACTAGCCCCGTCACTGGGGCTCTTTACCGTCCTCATGTTCCGTTTCTTCAGTTTCCTGGCTTTGGTGGAGTAGAGGAAGGCTCTCCGGACGGCCCGCAACGCCAGGCTGTAGCATCGATTCTTCCGCCCGCGGAAATGCTGCATAAACAAAGAAATAATAAATGAGAATCGATCTTCGGGCAGGTCATAGGGCTGAGGTGAGAGGTGGAAGATTCAGAAGAGAACGTAAGGGCAACTTCACGCAATGAGCTGCCAGAGGAAGTGGTTGAGGCAGGTACATTAACAACATTTAAAAGGACATTAGCACAAGAGGAGATGGATGGGAGGATAGATAGCATTATGGACCAAACGAGGCTAAAGTCACATAGACGAATTTGCCCGAAGGGCTTATTTCCTTGCTATATGACTGACTCTATGACTGGCACACGGAGGCCAGGTCACAGTGATAGACTCAGGCCTTTCGGCCCACCAACTCCATGCTGACTACAGGGATCCCATTGCCAACAGCAACTGGGGCTTTACCGCTTCCTATTAAACCCAAACCTGTCCCGCTGGATAAAGTTATGGTCGGGCCCCGGAGCTGGGAGTCTGGCGGCATCCCAGCAGCCCGGCCTCAGGTCCCGACCCTCAGCCTGCCTGCCCGCCCGGCCTCCCTCCCTCACCCGTGCGTGCTTCAGGACTTCTTGGACCCGCCAATATCGATCGGGCCCGCGGCTCCGGATCCAACGCGAGAGCGTAAGGAAAACCATCAGCGTGAGAGCGGCAGTTCGGATCCCCGCCCGCCGCCGGCTGTGTCCAAGACCCGCCTCGACTTCACCTCCACCGGCTCGGTCCCAAGGAGATGCGGCCCCTCACCTCGGGGGACGTCACAGGCCCCACATCCGGCGGTCCCTGCCCTATGATTGGTCACTCCAATCGTGCGCATGCGTACCACCTCCCGGGGTGGGCGGGGTTACAGTTCAGCCCGAGTACGCACGTGATTTTGTGTTAACTCTGTCATTGAAAGTTGTCTCTGTTCAGGGAGATGTTTGTGTCCTGTTAGAAGTCGGGGATAGTGTCTGATTATTTTAAAATTAAATTAAAACATTGGAAACGTTTGGATATTTTCAGCACAACAGATTAAATCAGTAGTATATGTATTTCGCATTCTTTCCACGTACTCATACAGTTAGGAGATTTAGCCTGTTGCAATTAAAAATGAGACCAGAGAAAATGGAAAATCCATAGTTACTGAACTTGTACACCGACTAAAGCTGATTGAAACTTCGCTTTCATGTATTATTGTTTTTCTTAATGGTAAAGTCTAATTAGCATAACTGAACTCAAAGCGTTTTAAATCTTTCATTGAGAATACCATAAGGCAGTGAATGAGCAAGAACTTGGTGTTTCATTCACTGGAGATTTCTGGTTGTAAAGCCTAAAACTTGTGAATTAAAGGACGGAAGAACTGAATATTTGAAACAAAAAATAGAAAATGTAGTGAGTACTCAGCAGGTTAGGCGGTATCAGTAGTGAAAACGAAGGCTTCTAGTAAACATTACGTGACTAATGTTTCAGGTTGGTGACCTTGCATGCGAACAATTAAATATTTAATTTTATATCCAAAATAATAAAGATAAACATTTACTACAATAAGATTTCCCTCAAAATCTGATGTTTATCAAATCCTATATTGTATTAGCTTTCCTGATTACAAATATGCCATGTATTCTTTTCCTCGTCCTAATCCCAGACACTCAGGGTGTGTTAGTATTATATTTACCACTATACTTTGTTCACAAGTGAACTCCTTGGGATTTGTGGTGATAAGCCATTGAACAATTTATACAAATAACATCTGGATTTGATTTTGTCACTGAAAGCTGGATGGGGAAGGATGATTACCTAATTAGCTTTGAAAATACTGTTAGCTTCTCACAGAGGTCCGCAGCGATACACATAGGCCTACTGAGTCTCTGCCAGCCATCATTACCTATTTTTGATGGACTGTTCAAGTTAATCAGTGAGATGTTTGGTTAAAAAAAAGATGTCATAATCCAAATAAATGTCCAAAAAGAAACTGAGCCTGAAAGTGTCAGTTGGAGTAACAAAATATTGGAGTTTATTTGATGAGATGGCGGCGAGTTCAGAAAAGTGGCATTATTTTCTTCTGCAAGCGTTCCTAAAGCTACATAACTAGTTGGGGGGTGGCTCTCTGCTCTGTGATGTTAGAATGCACGAGAGTCAAGTAAAATGTAAATGAAAACATAAACAGGAGTCAGCCAAAAAGGCATTTCAATTCAAGAATATAGGCATTCCACAAAGATCTGCCAGGGAATCGTTGGAAGATTTACTTTTATCCAATTCCAGACACATTAGAAACGTTTTTATTGTTGACTGCGCACAGTGTATATAAAAAAAAACTTAAAATTGTAAGCCTGGTCTCAGTAATTAGTTAGAAAGTGTTTCAAGGACAGTATCAAAGCCCTGTGAAATGACCCATCATAGTTCTGCGTGAATGCTGAGCAATGCCCGTGAGGCAGCTGCAACAAACTCATTCACGAGGGCCTTAAGTTTACAACATCAAAACCACCTTGTTGATTACCAATTGAGGAAGCCCGCTGACAAAATGCATACCTCAGTGGTTTATTTGCAAGTGCCACGGTCACGCAGAAAAGATGAAACTAAATTTCTCTTCAGTTATAATTTTACTACAACCTTAGAGTGCTCTATCAGAAGATGGTGATGGAAGCTTCCCTCGAATACCATGAGTGAACTGCAAACAGACATCAACACAACACCAAAACTCCTAAAGGATGCTGCTCCTAAGTGTTAGAATCAGTTGTTTTTTTAAATTACCTTTTATAAGATATCAATTGAATTAATGCAAGACCAAGAACATTGTTTCCTTTTTGCTATCATAATTACTATTTTTAATATAGTCATAGTCATAGCCATAGTCATACTTTATTGATCCCGGGGGAAATTGGTTTTCATTACAGTTGCACCATAAATAATAAATAGTAATGAACCATAAATAGTTAAATAGTAATATGTAAATTATGCCAGTAAATTACGAAATAAGTCCAGGACCAGCCTATTGGCTCAATAATTTGTATCTTTAAAAAACTCATGTATTTTTCACAAACGAGAGAAAATCTGCAGATGCTTATTATTTATTATTTTTATTTATTAGTTATGTTTATTATTTATTGTTGCATTTGTTATGTTATGATTGCACTGCCCCTGAGAAACGCCGTCTCATTCTGCCCTGCAGAGCTGATGTATGGTTAGAATGACAATAAAGTTTTTTGAATCTTTGAATCTTGAATCTTGAAATCCGAGCAACAGACACAAAATGCTGGAGGAACTCAGCAGGCATTTATGGAAAAAAGTACAGTCGACGTTTTGGCCCAAAATGTCCTGCTGAAGGGCCTCGGCCTGAAACACTGACTGTACTCTTTTCCACAGATGCTGCCTGGCCTGCAAGTTCCTCCAGCATTTTGTGTGTGTTGCTTGGATTTTTCACAGTATGTGGTGGTTCATCTCCGCCTACTGGCCAAAGGCAGTATAACAGTTATGTACACCCTTTTATCTTTTAATTGGCTAAATGTTAGCACTTTATTTATTTATTGATTGAGATACAACGTGGAACAGCCCCTTCCTGCCTTTCGAGCCTTGCCGCCCAGCAACCCCACGATTTAATCCCAGCCTAATCACAGGACAGTTTACAACGACCAATTAACCTACCAACCAGTACGCCTTTAGACTGTGGGAGGAAACCCACGTGGTCGCGGGGAGAACGTACAAACTCCTTATGGGCAGCAGTGGGAAGTGAATCCAGGTCGCCTGTGCTGAAAAGCGTTGTGCTGACCATTACGCTACTTTGCCACCCCATATATGTTATAATTGTTATAATTATGTAGCCTTTCGATTGGATTCTATTATCTAAGTAATTTCTGTTATCTCAAGAATAAAAGTGATGGCTTTTTCAAAAGCACCATGTTGAATCTATTTAATCTCGGGTTCTCAGCTCCTCACTTAGTTTCAAGTGCTCTGTATCTTTGTTTGAACTTTAAAGTAAGTGATTGTGAAGAATCAACATTTTTTTGCTCATTCCCGAACTCCTAAGAGAACCCAGGCGTTGAAAGATCCGTCATCAGTTTTCAGAAGTAGCTCTGCATATTAGACTAGAAAAGAATAACGGTAGGGGTAGATGTAACACAGGAACATGCAGATGTCATCAAGGAAGTTATAAAATTCAACAGTACAATCTTGCTAGGTAGGCAGGAAGTGGCGCTATTTAATGGGATGATCACTGAGGTATGTTAGATTATACCACAGCAAGAGATGACTTTAGCCATCAAGACTATGCCAAATCTCCTCTGTTCCAATTCAAAAATAATGCTACGGCCTTATTCTCCTGAGCTGACTTTCCCAACAATTTCCTCTTTGTCACAACAGCACCAATTACATCGAAATAGGATTTGGACTACACCTTTCAAATCTTCCCTTCTTTCTCCCTCCTCTTTCAGCATTCCAATGGGATGGTTCACTCCACAATTTCAAGGTTTGCTCTTACATCTCCATCAACCACTCCCTTCTCATGGCATCGTCCCATGCCCGCCCAGCTGCCCTTTTACCGTCTCCCTTCCTGTGCTGCTAGAGGTCTTTCCAGGTGAAGCAGAAGTTCATTTGCCCCTGTGTCCAGTGTCTATCCAGTGCTCATGATGTGAACTCCACTACAGCGGGGAAGCCTAACATAGATAACCACTTTGCAAAACATTCATTTAATACACAAGATTGCCCTGAGCTTCCCTATCACTTAATTCTTCATGTCACTGCCCTCTGACCTCTCCCATTTGGTCTCCTAGACTGATCCAACAATGAACTATGTTAGCTTGAGGAACAACTGCCTGGGCATGTGATAACATGGAGAGTCGCTACTGCATATGGCATTTCATCAGCCTTTTTTCTGTTTGGCTAAATCCATTGTAAGATTTTTTTTCTGGTATTTCTCCATTCATGGGGAGCTGCCTGATCCGCTGGGGACTTCCAGTGTTCCTTTTGTTTAAGTTTTCCAGCAACTGCCAAAGTTGCAATAAGTTCTTTTGTTTCTTTTCACCTTTATTCATTTATTAACTAGATGGGACTACAAACAACGACGTTACCTGGACGACCTTAATCTCCACCCTATCACAGGTATTCCTTTTGTTCCCTCCATGCCTCCAGGTCTCTGCTATTTAATACGGGTTGTTTTCTCAATTTTCCTGTTCTAATGATGAGTTATTGACAAGAAACTGTTCCTTTCCGCTCACATACTGCCTGACCTGCCGTGTGTTTCAGCTGAGCAACACACGCACACGATGCTGGAGGAACTCAGCAGGCCAGGCCACATCCACGGAAAAGAGTAAACAGTCGATGTTTCAGGCCAAGGCCCTTCAGCAGGACTCACTGAAGGGTCTCGGCCCAAGACGTCGACTGTACTCTTTTTCCATAGATGCTGTCTGTCCTGCCGAGTTCCTCCAGCATTTTGCGTGTGTGTTGCTTGGATTTCCAGCATCTGCAGATGTGTATGTGTGTCAGCCATTTTGTTTTGTTTCAGACCCCACATCTGGTGTTGGACTATTTAGTGTGAGGTACGTTGTTGTCACTGTTTCTCCCTGAGGTGCACAGTAAGAGAAACGCTCCCGCGCAGATAGGCTTTGTTGCTGCGTAGTTGGAATTTTCTTTTGTATAATGTTAACTTAAAGTGTTGCTCAGTTTTCAGGCAGTGTAAAAAAATTCCTGCTCAGAGCAATGGTTGGTCTGCACAGTTGTAAAAAAAAGTAGAGGGAACATGCTGGGAAATTAACCTGGTCAGGTGTCAGGTCTCTCAGTGGGAGAGCATTTTGGAGATAGTGATCACAATTCTATCTCCTTTACCTCTCCTCTCATTGGAAGGGGACAGGAACAGACATGTTAGGGAAACATTTAATTGGAGTAAGGAGAAATATCAGGCAGGAACTTGGAAGCATAAATTGGAAACAGATGTTCTCTGGGAAGTGTACAGAAGAAATGTGACAAACGTTCAGGGGATATTTGCATGGAGTTCTGCATAGGTACGTTCCAATGAGACAGGGAAAGGATGGTAGGGTACAGGAACCATGGTGTACAAAGGCTGTTGTAAATCTAGTCAAGAAGAAAAGAAAAGCTTATGAAAGGTTGAAAAAACTAGGTAATGATAGAGATCTAGAAGATTATAAGGCTAGCAGGAAGGAGCTTAAGAATGAAATTAGGAGAGCCAGAAGAGGCCATGAGAAGACCTTAGCGAGCAGGATTGAAGAAAACCTCAAGGCATTCTACAAGTATGTAAAGAGCAAGAGAATAAGCCATGAGAGAATAGAACCAATCAAGTGTGACAGTGGAAAAGTGTGTATGGAACCGGAGGAAGTAGCTGAGGTACTTAATGAATACTTTGCTTCGGTATTCTCGACGGAAAAGGATCTTGGCGATTGTAGGGATGACTTACGGTGGACTGAAAAGCTTGAGCATGTAGATATTAAGGAAGAGGATGTGCTGGAGCTTTTGGAAAGCATCAAGTTGGATAAGTCACTGGGACTGGATGGGATGTATCCCAGGCTACTGTGGGAAGCAAGGGAGGAGATTGCTGAGCCTCTGGTGATGATCTTTGCATCATCAATGAGGACGGGAGAGGTTCTGGAGGATTGGAGGGTTTCGGATGTTGTTCCCTTATTCAAGAAAGGGAGTAGGGTTAGCCCTGGAAATTACAGCCAGTGAGTCTTACTTCAGTGGTTGGTAAGTTGATGGAGAAGATCCTGAGAGGCAGGATTTATGAACATTTGGAGAGGCATAATATGATTAGGAATAGTCAGCATGGCTTTGTCAAAGGCAAGTCATGCCTTACGAGCCTGATTCAATTTTTTGAGGATGTGACTAAACACATTGATGAAGGTAGAGCCGTAGATGTAGTGTATATGGATTTCAGCAAGGCATTTGATAAAGTACTCCATACAAGGCTTATTAAGAAAGTAAGGAGGCATGGGATCCAAGAGGACATTGCTTCGTGGATCCAGAACTGGCTTGCCCACAGAAGACAAAGAGTGGTTGTAGACAGGTCATATTCTGCATGGAGGCCGGTGACCAGTGGTGTGCCTCAGGGATCTGTTCTGGGACCCTTACTCTTCATGATTTTTATAAATGACCTGGATGAGGAAGTGGAGGGTTGGGTGAGTAAACCTGAAGATGACACAAGGGTTGGGGGTGTTGTGGATAGTGTGGAGGGCTGTCAGAGTTTACAGCGAGACATTGATAGGATGCAAAACTGGGATGAGGAGTGGCAGATGGAGTTCAACACAGATAAGTGTGAGGTGGTTCATTTTGGTAGGTCAAATGTGATGGCAGAATATAGCATTAATGGTAAGACTCTTGGCATTGTGGAGGATCAGAGGGATCTCGGGGTCCGAGTCCATAGGACACTCAAAGCTGCTGCACAGATTGACTCTGTGGTTAAGAAAGCATACAGTGCATTGACCTTCATCAATTTTGGGATTGAGTTTAAGAGCCGAGAGGTAATGTTGCAGCTATATAGGACCCTGGTCAGACCCCACTTGGAGTACTGTGCTCAGTTCTGGTCGCCTCACTATAGGAAGGATGTGGAAACCATAGAAAGGGTGTAGAGGAGATTTGTAAGGATGTAAATCTGGTTTGGGGAGCATGCCTTATGAGAATAGGTAGAATTAACTTGGCCTTTTCTCCTTAGAGCAATGGAGGATGAGAGGTGACCTGATATAGATGTACAAGATAATGAGAAGCACCGATCGTGTGGATAGTCAGAGGCTTTTTCCCAGGGCTTAAATGGCTAGCACAAGAGGGCACAGTTTTAAGGTGCTGGGGAGTAGGTACAGAGGAGATGTCAGGGGTAAGTTTTTCACGCAGAGTGGTGAGTGTGTTGAATGTGCTGCCAGCAATGGTGGTGCAGGTGGATACGATAGGGTCTTTGAAGAGACTCCTGGACAGGTACATGAAGCTTAGAAAAATAGAGGGCTATGGGTAACCCTAGGCAATTTCTAAGGTAAGGACATGTTCGGCACAGCTTTGTGGGCCGAAGGGCCTGTATTGTGCTGTAGGTTTTCTATGTTTCTTTGCTGTTGTGTAGCATAAATATAATGCAGGGTCCGGTGAAGTACAAGCGATAGTGTGCATCTTATGGTGTTAGATAAAGTACATTGTGAGTACATTATATAAAGTGAACAATTTCAAGTTCCTTGGTGTCAATATCTCTGAGGATCTAACCTGGACACAACATATTGATGCAACTATACAGAAGGCAAGACAGTGACTATATTTCATTAGGAGTTTGAGGAGATTTGGTTTGTCAACTAAATCACTTGGAAACTTGTACAAATGTACCATGGAGAGCATTCTGACCGGCTGCATGTCTGTCTGGCATGGGTGGGGGGGGGCAGTGTTGGGGTGGCAGTACTGCAGAAGATCGAAGTAAGTTGCAGAAACTTGTAAAATTGGTCAGCTCTATCATGGGTACCAGCTACCATAGTATCCAAGACATCTTCAAGGAGCGGTGCCTTAGGAAGCTGGCGTCCATCATTAAGGATCCCCACCACCCAGGACATGCCCTCTTCGCACTGTTACCTTTGGGAAGGAGGTACAGGAGCCTGAAGACACACACTCAGTGATTCAGGAACAGTTTCTTCCCCTCTGCCATCCGATTTCTGAATGAACATTGAACTCATGAAAACTACCCCACTACTTTATTATTTCTGTTTCTGAACTGAATTGAATTGAGTTGACTTTATTACTTACGTCCTTCAAACAGGTGAGGAGTAAAAATCTTTATGTTATGTCTCCGTTCAAATGTGCAATGTGCAATTCTAGTAATTTATAATAAGTTACAGGATAGTCAATATAACATAGAAATACAGTTGTGACAGTCTGATGACCTGGTGGAAGAAGCTGTCCCGGAGCCTGTTGGTCCTGGCTTTTATGCTGCGGTACCATTTCCCGGATGGTAGCAGCTGGAATAGTTTACGGTCGGGGTGACTCGGGTCTCCATTGATCCTTCGGGCCCTTTTTACACACCTGTCTTTGTAAATGTCCTGAATCGTGGGAAGTTCACATCTACAGGTGCGCTGGGCTGTCCGCACCACTCTCTGCAGAGTCCTGCGATTGAGGGAAGTACAGTTCCCATACCAGGCCGTGATGCAGCCGGTCAGGATGCTCTCAATTGTGCCCCTGTAGAAAGTTCTTAGGATTTGGGGGCCCATACCAAACTTCCTCAACCATCTGAGGTGAAAGAGGAGCTGTTGTGCCTTTTTCACATTTTTACATTACTTACTTTAACTTAACTATTTAGTAGACATATATAATGTAAGTCAGTTCTTTTCTCTATATTTAATTATCATGTATTTCATTGTACTGTTAACAAATTTCATGACATATGCCGGCGATATTAAATCTAACTCTGATTCTGGGTCTGACATCAATGTACATAAGTTGTCACTCTTATATATTGTATTGTGCAAGCATACAGCGTTGTTAAAAGTACAATGGCTAGTTTACAGTGTTATAAAGGGTACATGATTATTTTAAGTTTATACACAAATAGAGTTAATTCTGTTTCTCAGATCCACAAAAACCACTGTGACAGTCTCGTGCTGAGGCGATGTCAAGGGGCGTTTCGTACCACAGGTTAGTGGCGTACATGTTGGCACCTCTGCTCAGCAGTAATTGGATGGTCCGCTCGTGGCCCCTTTTGGTGGCGAGGTGGAGAGGAGTACTCATAAGCCAGCCTCTTGCCTCTATATCAGCTCCACGCTCGATCAGATACTCTGCGACATCAGCATCGCCCCTCTCTGCCGCCCGATGAAGCGCAGTCATGTTCAGGCCATCTCTGGCATCTACGCTGGCCCCCTGTTGCATGAGAAGGTCCATTATTCGGAAGTGGCCCATCCCTGCTGCGGCCTGCAGAGCAGATGCTTTGTTACTGTCTGCAGCCCCGTGTGCGAGTAAATCTACCAACACCTGTCAGAAGGGATGCAAATCGTGAACTTTACAAATGATCCCTGCCGCTTTTTATTGAAAATCATTATATTTTGAGCTTTTCCTTTAAACCAGGTGTTCCCAAGCTGGAGTCCATGGACTCCTGGCTTAATGGTGTTGGCCCATGCCATAAAAAGAAAGATTGGGAACCCCAGATTTAAACTAACTAATTACTTACAAGTAGCAGACACAAGAAACTGCAGATGCTGGAATCTAGAGCAAAAAAAAAACTGCTGGATGAACTCAGCAGGTCCGACAGCATCAGTGGAAGGCAATGGGCGGTCAATATTCTACACTGTTCTATTTCCTTGCTTAGTTCTTTCAGCAGTTTGCTTGTCATTACCATTGGCATTTCACTGAAGACCTGTGGCTGCTTACAGTGAATGGGTTAACATTTCAGGCAATTAATCCTTTATTAGGGTAAGTACACCACAGAAATGTATTGGAAATCCACTATTAATTAAATTGGTAAATTGGTTTATTGTTGTCACTTGTACTGAGGTACAGTCTTGCATACTGTTCATAAAGATCAGAAGACCATCAGACATGGGAGCAGAATTAGGCCATTCAGCCCATCAAGTCTGGTCTTCCATTCCGTTATGGGTGATTTATTATCCCTCTCAACCCTACTTTTCTGCCTTTTCCACATACGCTTTGATGCCCTGGCTAATCAAGAACCTATCAGCCTCCACTTTAAATCTACCCAATGACTTGGGCGTCTGTGGCAATGAATTCCACAGATTCACCATCCACTGGCCAAAGAAATTCCTCCTCATCTCTGTTGTAAAGGGACGTCCTTGTATTCTGAGGTTGTCTTAGAGTCTCCCACTATAGGAAACATCCTCTCCACATCCACTCTGTCAAGGCTTTTTAAGATTCGATAGGTTTCAATGAGATTCCGCACCCCACCCCCACACACTTCACTCTTTTAAACTCTAATGACCACAAGCCCAGAGCCATCAAATGCACCTTGCACGTCAGCCCTTTCACTCCTGTGATCGTTCACGTGGCCTCCTCCTGATCCACTCCAACACCATCACATCCCGTTCCTAGACAAGGGACTCAGGGCTGCTGACAATACTCCAAACGCGGCCGGCCCACTGCCTTGTAAAACCCTCAGCACTACATCCTTGCTTTGATTTTCCAGTCCACTTGAAATGAATGCTAACATTGTATTTGCCTTCCTTACCACCGACTCAACCTGCAAGTTAACCTTTAGGAAATCCTGCACAAAGAATCCAAAGTCCCCTTGCACCTCTGACTTCTGAATTTTCTCCCCATTTAGAAAGCAGTCTATGCCATTATTCCTTCTATCGAGGTGCATGACCTACATTATGTTCTATCTGCCACTCCTTTACTCGTTCTCCTAGGTCCTTCTGAAGACACCTTGCTTCCTCAACACTACCTGCCCCTCTACCTATCTTTGTATCATCTGCAGTCTTGGCCACAAAACCATTAAAGCCATTGACATATAATGTGAATAAAAGCCCTGACCCCTGTGGAACAAAACTTGTCACCGGCAACCAACCAGAAAATGCACCCTTTATTTGTACTCCTTGCCTCCCGCCAGTCAGACAAACTTCTATCCACGCTGAAAATCTGCAGATGCTGGAAATCCGAGCGACACTCACAAAATGCTGGAGGATCTCGGCAGGCCAGGCAGCCTCTATGGAAAAGAACAAACAGTCGACGATTCGGGCCGAGACCCTTCATCAGAACTAGAGAGAAATGATGAGAGGTCAGAGTAAGAAGGTGAGGGGGAGGGGAGGAAGAAGTACAGGGTAGTAGGTGATAGGTGAAGGCGGGAAGGGGAGAGAGGGGTGAAGTAACGAGCTGGGGAGTTGATTGGTGAAAGAGAAACAGGGCTGGAGAAGGGGAAATCTGATAGGAGAGGACAGAAGGCCATGGAGGAGCACCAGAGGGAGATGAAAGAGGAAAAATGGGGATGGGGAGTGGTGAGGTGGAGGCATTACTGGCAGTTCGAGAAATCAATGTTCATGCCATCGGGTTGGAGGCTACCCAGATGGAATATGAGGTGTTGCTTTTCCAACCTGAGTGAGGCCTTGTCGCGACAGTAGAGGAGACCAGGGACTGACTTGCCAGAATGGGAATAGGAAGCGGAATTAAAATGGGTTGGCCACTGGGAGATCCTGCTTTTTCTGGCGGTCGGAGCGTAGGTGCTCGGCAAAGCGGTCTCCCAGTCTGCATCGGGTCTCACCGATATACAGGAGGCCACATCGAGAGAACCGGATACAGTAGATGGCTCCAATAGACTCACAGGTGAAGTGTCGCCTCACCTGGAAGGACTGTTTGGGGCCCTGAATCGTAGTGAGGGAGGAGGTGTAGGGGCAGGTGGAGCATTTGTTCTGCTTGCAAGGATAAGTGCCAGGAAGGAGATCAGTGGGGAGGGATGAATGGACAAGGGAGTCGGATAGGGGGTGAGCCCTGTGGAAAGCAGAAAGTGGAGGGGGAGGAAGATGTGTTTCGTGGTGGGATCTTGTTGAAGCTGTTGGAAGTTGTGGAGAATTATGTGCTGGATGTGGAGGCTGGTGGGGTGGTGGGTGAAGACAAGAGGAACCCTTTCCCTGGAGGGGTGGTTGGAGAACGTGGTGAGGGCAGACGTGAGGAAGTAGAAGAGAAGGGGTTGCAGGCAGCGCTGATGGTAGAGGAAGGGAAGCCCCTTTCTTTGAAGAAGGAGGACATCTCCTTTGTTCTAAAATGAAAAGCCTCATCTGGCCTATAGTTTCCTATCCTTTGCCTTCCTCCCTTCTTAAAGAGTGGAGTGAAATTTGCAATTTTCCAGTCCTCTGGAAACATTCCAGAATCTAGTGATGATCGAAAAATCACTACTATTGCCTCCACAATCTCTTCAGATACCTCTTTCAGAGCCCCGGCGTATAGTCCATCTGGTCTAGATGACACATCTGTTATCAGACCTTTCAGCTTCCCAAGCCCCTTCTGTGTAGAGGTAGCAACTACACTCACTTCTACCGCCTGAATTAATTACAACAGTGCATTGAGATAGTACATGGTAAAACAATAGCAGAGTGCAGAATGAAGTGTACAACAGAGAGAGAGAGTGCAGTGCAGGTAGACAGTAAGGCACAGGGTCATAAGGAAGTAAATTGTGAGGTTAAGAGCCCATTTCGATCGTAGGGGACTCTTTGATAATCTTATAACAGCAGGATAGAAGCTTTTCTTGAGCTTGGTTGTACATGGCTTCCGACCTTTGTATCTTCTGCCTGTTGGGTGAGGAGAGAGGAGAGAAGAGAGGAGGCCTGGAGTGGGAGAGGTCTTTGATTATGAGGTAGGGAGAAGTGTAGACAGAGTCCATGGAAGGGAGGCTGGTTTCCACAACTCTCTGCAGTTTCCTACGGTCACGGGCAGGGCAGTTACCACACTGAGCCATGCTGCATTCTGATAGGACGCTTTCAATGTTGCACTGATAAGGGTCAAAGGTGACACGCCAAGTTTCTTTAACCTCCTGAGAAGGTAAAGGCGCTGGTCAGCTTTCTTGACTGTGTTGTCAACACGGATGTACCAGGACCAGCTATCACTCTGAAGAACTTGAAGCTCTCAACTCTCTTGACCTTAGCACCATTGATGTCGAGTGCTGTGTAAAAGTCTTAGGCACATATACATATCTAGGATAGCGAAGACTTTTGCACAGTACTGTAGTAACTTTATGCATTGCTCTGTACTGATGCCACAAAGAAAAAAACAAATTTCATGACCCATGTGAGTGATGATAAACCTGATTCTGATATGGGTCTCTATTGTGGACTGAGAGTGGGAAGGGGGCAGGGAGAGGGTAATCATGGTTGGGAAAAGGAGAAAAGAGAGGGGAGGGAGTGGGAAGCAACAGGGAGACATTCTGTAGTGATCAATAAACCAATTGTTTGGAATCAAATGACCTTGCCTGGTGTCTCGGGGCTGGGTGTGTCTGCACCCAGACCAACACCCGCCCCGGCACTCCTCCTCTGCCACCTGTCCCACACCCCTCCTGTGGCTCTCCACCCTCGTCATTCCCAAATTCCTTTAGTCCCGCCAGATTTATAAAATCACTCTCCGCTCCACATTGACAAATGCAGTACTGCACAAAAATCTTAGGCATTCTAGCTACATATATGTGTCTACGACTTTTTCACAGTGCTGTGTTACCCTGAAATTCATTTTCTTTACAGGAAATTAAAGAACTACAATAAAATTTATGACATTGAGATATAAACAAAGGCTGTCAAACAACCAATAATGCAAAAGAAGACAAATTATGCAAATAAACAAATAAATAAACATATTAATAATAAATAATACTGAGAACATAACTAATTGAAAGCATCCATTTACCTGTAATTTTCAGCCTACTTTGAAACAATGCAGTTTCTTATTTGAACTAATCATCACTTCTTTTGATGCTAACTCAACTAACAGGATAGATGAGCATTTGAATCAAAGGTTCATTTATTATCAAAGTATACAACTCTGAAATTCTTCTTCTCCAGATAGCCATGAAACCAAGAAAGAAAAGAAAGGCAGCACGATCACCAACCCCCAAATCCCCCCTCCCCACAAAAAAATGAGCGAAAATGGAACAGGCACATCAATCCCAAAATTGCTCCTCCAGTACAAAACCTGAGCAAAACGGATCAGGCACATCAACACCTAAACCAGAGAGAGAGAAAAAAGGAGGAAATAAATAAATAAATAAGGGATGGGGTAAGAAGGGGAGGGGGGCATTAATGCCTTGTATTCCGTCTGGGTAGCCTCCAACCTGATGGCATGAACATTGACTTCTCTAACTTCCGTTAATGTCCCTCCTCCCCTTCTTACCCCATCCCTTATTTATTTATTTATTTTCTCTCTCTTTGTCTCTCTCTCACAATAACTCCTTGCCTGCTCTCCGTTTTCCTCTGGTGCCCCCCTCCCCCTTTCTTTCTCCCTGGACCACCTGTCCCATGATCCTCTCGTATCCCTTTTGCTAATCAACTGTCCAGCTCTTGGCTTCATCCCTCCCCCTCCTGTCTTCTCCTATCATTTCAGATCTCCCCCTCCCCCTCCCACTTTCAAATCTCTTACTAGCTCTTCTTTCAGTTAGTCCAGACGAAGGGTCTCGGCCCGAAACGTCGACTGTACCTCTTCCTAGAGATGCTGCCTGGCCTGCTGCGTTCACCAGCATTTTGTGTGTGCAACTATGCTCTTCTATTGAGATGTTCCCACACCCAATGATCTCACTTTAAGGACTCTTTATCTTGTAATTTCATGCTCTCATTATTTATTGCTATTTATTTATATTTGCATGTGCACAGCCTGTTGTCTTCTGTGCTCTACTTGATCTTTCATTGATCCTGTTTACAGTTACCATTCTATAGGTTTGCTGAGTATGCCCACAGGAAAAAGAATCTCAGGGTTGTATGTGGTGATATGTATGTACTCTGTTAATAAATTTTACTTTGAACTTTAAAATTTGCAGCAGATTAACTAATCGATTGAACATCCTTCCATGGAATCTTCAGCTTGCTCTGAAATGAAACAGCTTCTCATTTGAATTAAGTGCAATTTCTTTTTAAAAAGGTGAAACAAATCCACCTTTGGGGAGATTTGAGAAACACACATCCAAATGACAGGAGCCCCCATCTCAAGGGGAGGATGTTGTTATAGCTTTGGGATTTGTTCCCACAAAGCTTGGCATGAGGACATTTCCGTACAGACTCCTGGTGTACAGACAGTGGGTGGATTATGTCACTGCAAAAAAAAAAACCACAAAAAAAACAACTTTAAAGTGATTTAAGAGGGACGGTTTTTACTTTGGCTTATTGTCGATGTGCAGATTGTCGGGGAGCTTGACTGTAGAATACCATGTGCTTGGTATCTACGACATTGTTTACAAAGGGAAGGTCTGGTATGGTCTGTGTCTCTCTCAGTGTATTTTGCATTTCCTTATTATTTGTCGTCCAGACATACCTCTTCTTGGCCGTTAGCAGCAGCAATCGATAACGCTGTCCTTCCAACAGCATCCTCAGCACTGATGCAGGTTCCAGTTTCCAATAGTATTTCAATTACTTTTCTGTTTCCAACCTCCGCGGCCAGGTGCAAGGGCGTCATGTTGCCTCGTGTCGTGCAGTGCGTTGAAACTCCTCTCGAAAGGAGAAATTCGATTATGTGCAGCCGGTCACTCACGACCGCCCAGTGCAGTGGGGTCCAGCGCTGTGTGTCCGCTGCCTCGGCGCTTGCCCCGTAGTTCAGCAGCTGCTGCGCAATCAGGAGGTGCCCCCCTGCGGCTGCGCAGTGCAATGCGGTCAGTCCGCGCCTGGTCGGCACGCTGGTCGAAGCCCCGCGCTGCAGGAGGAGGTCGGCAATCTGGGTGTGTCCGTTCCACGCAGCCTGGTGAAGAGGAGTCCAGCTGTGCCTGTCTGTGGCGTCGATCTCTGCCCCGCGGTGAACGAGAAGTTTAACCAGTGATTGGCAGCCCTTAAATACTGCGTAATGTAGTGGGGTACAGCCAAATTCATCCCTGCATTTAACGGGATAATGATAGTCGTTAAGAAAGCACATGGTCCATTGGCCTTGATCAATCGTGGGGTTGAGTTTAAGAGCTGAGAGGTAATTTTGCAGCTATATAGGACCCTGGTCAGACCCCACTTGGAGTACTGTGCTCATTTCCGGTCGTCTCACTGCAGGAAGGATGTGGAAATCTTAGAAAGGATGCAGAGGAGATTTACAAGGCTGTTGCTTGGATTGTTTATGAGATTAAGTTGAGTGATCTCGGCCTTTTCTCCTTGGAGCAGGGGAGGATGAGAGGTGACCTGATAGAGGTGTTCAAGATAATGAGAGTCATTGATCGTGTGGATAGTCAGAGGCTTTTCCCCAGGGCTGAAATGGCTAGCACGAGAGGGCATAGTTTTAAGGTGCTTGGAAGTAGGTACAGAGGAGATGTCAGGGGTAAGTTTTTTTATGCAGAGTGGTGAGTGCGTGGAATGGGTTGCCGGCAGCGGTGGTGGCGGCAGAAACAATTGGGTCTTTTAAGAGACTTCTGGATAGGTACACGGATCTTAGAAAAATAGAGGGCTATGGGTAAAGCCTAGGTAGCTGTCAGGTAGGGACATGTTCAGCACAGCTTTGTGGGCTGAAGGGTCCGTATTGTGCTGTATATTTTCTATGTATCAGATAGTTATTATTCTGTATTGTTAGTGTTTTACCTTGTCCTAACTCTGTGCACAGTGCAATGATTTGATGCATATGAACAGAATGCAAGAAAACATTTTCGCTGTATCTCAATATATGCAACAACAATAAACTGACTCCAGTTCCAAATACCTGACTGTACCCACATACTTTTCAATCATACAGTTAAAGTGAACACCACACATTCACAGATATACACAGGTTGAGCACCCCTTAACCAAAACTTCAAAATCTGAAAACCTGCAACATCCAAAATTTTTTTGATCACTGACATGACATCACAAACAGAAAATTGCGGAAGGAGCTGGGAAAGTTTCTAGGCAATGCACAGGTCTCTGTGTACCGCAGATACTTCAGAGAAGTGACCTCACATACCTAATGATCAGGAGTTAATAAAAAATAGAAAAACACCGCATAAAGTGAAAAACGAAGATCTCGATTGTGTATTGGAAGAGTGGATTTGTCAGCTTCGGAGTAAAATATTACTGGTAAGTTGATCATGAAACAGGTAAAGATCTGTCACAACAAACTAAAAATTGAAGATATTTGTGACTATTCAGCAGGCTGATTGTAGAAATTTAAGAAAAGACACGGCATTAATTTTTTTAAAAGATTTGTGGTCTGCTGATCACGAAGCAGCAGTGAAATTCACTGATGAGTTTTCTGAGATTGTCACTGATGAAAATCTAACACGCTGATCGGTTGTATCAGCACATACGCGTGATGAACAAGTGTAAGACCAAGACAGCGTACCGGCAACACATAAATTCAGGGTCGGGAATGATAGTGTTGCCAAACAGCCTCTGACTGTCCACCTGGGTGGCTGAGGTAGTGATGGCTTACCTTTCTGATGGTTCAATGTATTGTTTCACGCACAGAATTATTAAAAATATTTTACAAAACTACTTTCAGGGCGTGCGTATAAGCTGTATATGTAATGCAAATGGATGGATTTCATGTTTAGACTTGGGTCCCATCCCCAAGGTAGCTCTTTATATAGGTGCAAGTATTCCAAAGTCAAAAAAAACCCCTGAAATCCAAAGCATTTCCAACCCCCAGCATCTCAGATCGGGGTGCACAACCTGTATATGTAAATGAATTCTGGATGGTATAGGCTGGTTCCTGTGCTAATGGAAGAATTCAGGATGAATAAAGTGGGAGATTTGGATTGAAGACCAGTGAGACAGAATCTCTGCAGAGATTGGATCCAATATATTTCATGTTCAAAAGGTTTCTCCAAAATTTCCTCCTTTTATGCTCTCATGCGAAACACTGAGAGCTATGATTTGCAACAGATCCTTGGGATACTCCACTTGTGACTTGATTCCTGTGGAACTCCGCCTATTAATGACTATCTAATTCTGACCGCATACAGAGATTATATCTTTATTATTATGTATTGCAATGTACAGCTGCTCGATAGTAACGAGTTTCACGACAGTGACAATGATAAACCAATCCCAGTTCCACCAGGGATATCCCAAAGAATGGCAAGGATCTGAAGGAATACGGTTGTTAATGGCCCCGGTGTTCCTTGTAACGCTGAGGCTGCACTGGTGAGGTCTCACTTGGAGTAAGGCGAGTAGTTTTGGGCCCCTGATTTAAGAAAGGACGTGCTGGCATTGGAGAGGGTGCAGAGGAGGTTCACGAGAATGATTCTGGGAATGAAAGGGTTATCATTTGAGCAGTGATTGATGGCTCTGTACTCGCTGGAACTTAGAAGAATGAGGTGGGGATCTCATTGAAACCTGTCGAACGTTGAAAGGCCGAGACAGAGAGGCTGTGAAGAGGATGTTTCCTTTGATAGGGAGTCTAGGACTAGAGGGCACAGCCTCAAAATAGAGAGACGTCCATTTAGAACAGATTAAATTTTTTATTAAAGTCTGTCACAAGCCTTGTGGCCCATCAGGCCGGTGCTTATGCCGGTTTCCGTGATGTGAAGCGACTGAGAGCACGAGACTTCCCCCCCCCCCCACCCCGGGATAGGACACCAGTCTATTGTGAGGTTAACCCCCAGCATTTGCCAGTACCCATTCTCAGCTGGGTGGACTGGAGCAATGTGTGGTTAAGTACCTTGCTCAAGGACACACACACTGCCTCGGCCGAGGCTCGAACCCACGACCTTCGGATCGCTAGTCCAACACTTGGCCATGCGCCACACAGAGACGAGGAGCAATTTCTTCAGCCAAAGGGTGGTAAATCTGTGGAATTCATTACCACAGGTGGCTGAGGAGGCCAGGTTACCGGGTGCATTACTGGTGGAGGTTCTTGATTAGTCAGGCAGTGAGAGGTTATGGGGAGAAGGCAGGAGAATGGGATGTCGAGGGAAATGGATCAGTCACGGTGGAATGTTGGTGCAGACTAGACGTGCTGAATGGCCTAATTCTGCTCCTATGTCGCACGGTCCTATGCTCAGAAAGCAAACTCCTTCATTCATAAATCTATTCCACTGACCCTTATGTTAGTCTATTTCATATTGTTGTGTTAGTAGTTGAATGCAGTTCGTGCCAATAGTGGCACCTCACCTGGAGTCTATGAGAGCGCCGTGCTGTAGATATGTCTTTGCCAGGTGGACGTCACCACTACAAGCTGCCTGATGAAGGTCAGTCCATGTGCCAAGGTGGACACCATCTCCTGCTCCCTGTTGCACCTCGTTAAGCTCTTCACTGAGATCCACCAGTCTCCACAACAGTTCTGCTGTCATCCCAGATACCTCGTCATGTCTTCTTAAAAAGTAAGACTGATACAAACAAACTCTTTGAGAGCTTTGTGGGATATTTTTACATAAATAAAGACGTGAATTGTAAAGTAAGAAGATTTGGGGCAAGTAGACTCTGAAATTGGGAGGGGGCATTGTTTTTGTTTGCAGATCCATGTTTTTTTATGCACCTCTTAGCATCTTTGGTCAATTTAGGGATGGGTGCAGAGTGCAACCCCCAATCAGTGGCACTGAAGTACAGCAGTTAGTGTAATGCTTTACAGTACCAGCGACCCAGGTTCAATTCCCACTGCTGTTTGTAAGGAGTTTGTATGTTCTCCCCATCGCTGCGTGGGTTTCCTCCGGGTGCTCTGGTTTCCTCCCACATTCCAGTGACGTATGAGTTAGGGCTAGTAAGTTGTGGGCACACTGTGTTGAGGCCAGAGGCATGGAGCCATTTGCGGGCTGCCCCCAGCACATCCTCGGACTGCGTTGGTCGCCAATGCCAATGACGTGTTTCACTGTACGTTCCGAGGTTTCGAGGCACACGGGCAAATAAAGCTAATCTTTAAGACGCTTGTTTACAGAAAGGATGCTGCAGACGGGTTTGCAAACATGAAAGCTCTTTGTCGGTTTATAAATAACCAATCTTCAGAGAAATGGGAAAGCAATTTAAAAAAAACAATGCAGATGCCAGAAACCTAAAATTGGAACAAACTGTTCATTCTTTTGAAGTCTCTCAAAGCTTTGACTAAACAGTCGGTTTTCAGACGCCTAAGAACTCCATTGTCAGTAAAACAAAAAGGTGACTTGGAAACTGGTAAATATTCTAAAACATGACTTGCAAAAAGCAGAGGTGTTTACAGTTTTCCTGTAACTGCATCTCTGGCTACTGGATATTGCAGAGCATATCCAAGGCCACAAAATATACCTTTTGTTTCAAGAGTTAGGTTTGGCTCTTTTCTGATTTAGAGTGCCCTGGGTTTAATCTAATTAGCGTCCCACCCACCCGCTGAGGTTGGGTGGGACTACTACCAGAGGTGATGGGTTAAGGGTGAAAGGTGAAACTTTTAAGGGGAATGTGAGGGGAAACTTCTTCACTCAGAGGGTGGTGAGAGTGTGGAACGAGCTGCCAGCATAAGTGGTGCATGCCAGCTCCATTTCAACACTTAAGAGAAGTTTGGATAGATACGTGGATGGAAGGGGTATGTAGGGCTATGGTCCCAGTGCAGGTCAATGGGAGTAGGCAGTTTGAATGGTTTCAGCATGGAACAGATGGGCTGAAGGGCCTGTTTCTGTACTGTTCTTTTTGATGACTCTAAACGCTGATTAATAAGTATAAACGTCTGATCTGAAGCTCCTGCACCACACTCAAAATGCAGGAGGAACTCAACAGGTCAGTTGACACTTTAGGTCGAGACTCTTCATTAGGACACTCATCGAGAAGCTTGACTGTCTATTTCTCCTCATAGATTCTGCCTGACCTGCTGAGTTCCTCCAGTATTGTGTGCTTTGCTCTAGATTTCCACGTCTACAGCTTCTCTTGCGGCGCACTGGACCGAGTAAGGAAGTGCGCCCCCTGCTGGTGATAATGGGAACTGACTCCCCACCCGATCTCGATATTTCATGGGAGATCCCAGGTCCTCACTGGGAAGAAGAAACAGGGAGGTAATCTCCGGTCAGCTGACCTATATTGTTGCCCCATTCAATTAGGCTGTCACATTGTCACACTGCTCTGCACAAATTGGTATTTTACTTGCTACCTGACTGTCCCTAAGGCAAAGTCGAGTTTATTGTCTTATGTACCAGTGCATGCGTGTCCAGGTGCAATGAAAAACTTACTTGCAGCTGCATCACAGGCACACAGCATCACAAGAAAATAAAACATGAATTGCCATAGATTGTACACATTTTTAACAAGAAGATACACAACACAGACACTGTGCAGTACAGAAGCTGCAAGGCATTGGAACTCAGGACCTTACAGAGGACAGCAAAGACTGCTGACAGGATCATGGGGGTCTCCCTCTCCTCTGTTTGTGATATTTACCGGGAGCATTGTAGATGAGGGGCCCAAAACATTTTTGAAGATCCCTGTCACCCGTCCCACCATCTCTTTGACCCACTACCATCAGGAAGGAGGTACAGAGGCATCAGGACGAGGACTGCCAGACTGGGTAACAGCTTCTTCCCTCAGGCTGTGAGACTAATGAATACCCTGTCACCGGGACAGCAAGCTCTTTACTGTTTACCTGTGCTGCACACGACACGGATTTTGAATGACAGTTCATTAACTTATGTATGGTAATATCTTGTTTTATGTCCAGTGTGTGACACGTGTTTTGTTTGGTCGTGTATTTGTACAGTTGGACGACAGTGAACCTGAACTTGGAAAAAATATCCATTGCAGGGCAAAGTGATCAAAGTGGCCGTAATGTTCTTATACTGAGGTAGTGGATTAGGGTTGTACAGATTGGTTCAAGAACCGAATGTTTGAAGGGAAGTAGCGTTCCGGAGCCTGGCGGTGTGGGACTTGTACCAGGAGTATTTTATTGGTGACTGAGTGTTCTGGGATGCTGTGTTGCTACAAGTGAAGGTCTCCTGAACGGATGGGTCCACTGGAAGGAGGTTTTCCATATTTGTGATTTTAGAGTGCCCTGTGTTGTGAGTGTCAGAAATTCCATGCACTGGTGCTCCTTTTGCATGCTGGATTGGGTGAAAGATTGGCAGGGCACCCAGAGGGGAAGGGGCTCACTCCTTGGTGAGGTTTTGATCCTTCGATGAGACTGAGGCATCTCGGGCAAATAACAAGCACAGAGTTCAGCCAGCTTTCTCAGTTGCTTTTGTCACATGCAGTCACTGACCAGGTATTCCTGAACATTGGACTGAAATAAAATGCTCTGAACATCCTTCTTAAAAAGATCCAATGAATACGGTGAAGTGTGTTACTTACAGCTGGTTGTTCAATGGTTCTAGGTTTAGTGAGTAACAAGGGCCTGTTGGGAAAACAAACGGCAAATTAGCTTCATATTAGAAACAGAGAAACTCTGGAAAGTGTAAGACAATGTTTTAAAGTTTGAGACATCAGTTCAGAATAGAATCATTAAACAGATTTAAGATGGAAGTTATGGTGAATATCAGCAACTTACTCCACTTTTATTGTGCTTAACTTGTACAGTAAAGAATTGCCACCGCTGGCGTGTACACGGCAAGTGCGGACGTTTAAATATTCACTGATTGAACTGGTCTGCTGCACTCTCAGAAACATTATCCAAGATGCATAAAGGTCCCATTGTGTACCCTCATAATCTCATAATCTCGACAAGTAGAAACTTGCTGAGCCCTTTTTGTGAAATATTATCCTTCAATTACTGCACAAGCCTTTGATGGGACCATTTCGATCTCGCTGGAGTATATTAACCCTTTCAGCATCCATTCATCTTTCAAATTGTGCAATGCCCCTCATCACTCAGTGAAACTATTAATAGAGGAGCTCTCAAAAATTGAAATGTTGTACAATATAGAAATTTTAGCTTATGAGTAGTTGTGCACACAAAATGGGATTTGTTGAGTAACGTTATGGTGAATTATGTCCTGTCTCTGGAGCCTCACTAGAAGATCAAAGTTCAATGGGACCAACTCTATGATGCCGGGTAGGGTTTGAGTCAGGCTGTGACATAGTTGCCTCCAGATCAGAGTGACTTGCTTAATGTTACTGCACCGGGTAATGTTTAAGGCTGCTTTATTTATGACAATGTGGAAAAATACATAAATACTCAGACTGTGGTCAGGAGTTAATTTTATACATGGGCAATTCCCTTGAGTTGTTATCCTCCATCCTGTTGACCTCTGACTTCATTTTTAAATTTATTTACTGCCCGTAATGCTGCTGGCATTTAGGGCCACAATGAAGCTCGTCCGTCTCTGGCAGTGTTCAGGGCTTCTGTCATCGTGTCAGTAGCTTCCTGTCAGTTTTCACTACTGCGAATCATGCAAGTCCCGGGTGGAGACTCAGGAATACCAGGTGTAGAAGGATTCTTCATTGCTGTTTCTGTAAAAATATTATTTTACCGGTCAGGGTAATTAGCCCTGAGCTGAACCCCCGAACCTGGTGGCCACTCTTAGTCTGGCCTCTACCCTTTGACCTGTTGGCATGGGTGACCCTATCAAGAGCCAAAACATAAAGCCCTGACTCCAGCCAACATAGCCCTCCGGGTCATTGAGGCATGCAAACCTCCAAACCCAACGGCAAGGTTGTGGCCCTCGTGGATCTGACCTCAATACTTGCTGCTTAACTGTTGTCTACATGAGGTGGTGCTAGACAGTACAATCCTCTTAGCTAAAGTTGGATGTAAAGGAAGGTGGATAATTATGTGTTGATATAGTTCAGTTCTCATTTGTTAATGAGAGTGATATTCCTCACCAGGATGAGGAATGAGGGAATTAGTTGCAGGATGAGGGAATCAGGGGTGTCATTTCCAACACGCGAAGGAGCTTCACTGGTTATCTTCCTGGATTCATGGCAGACAGCACTGTGGAAGATGGCTTGTGCTGCGCAGAGCTTTACAGACCCAGGGCAAAAGGGGATGAGGGACGGTCTAGGGGAGTAGTCATCCCACAGCAGGTACCTGAAAGCTCAGTACAATCGGTGGTGTTGCACTGGGATGTAAACAAGCCGGGCTGCAGGTGCAGACAGAGGTAACATCAGAGCGTATTGCTATAGGAAGTAGATTACTGATGAGGCCGTGTTAATCAAAGGTCCAAGGACATTTACCTAGTTTATAGGCATCATTATGTGCCATCTCGTACGACATGGGCGATCACGGTCTCCGACCGTGATTGTTCTTGGCAAATTTTTCTACAGAAGTGGTTTGCCATTGCCTTCTTCTGGGCAGTGTCTTTACCAGACGGGTGACCCCAGCCATTATCAGTACTCTTCAGAGATTGTCTGCCTGGCGTCAGTGGTCGCATAATCGGGACTTGAGTTACACACCAGCTGCTCATACAACCATCCGCCATCTGCTCCTCTAGCTTCACGTGACCCTGATCGGAGGGCTAAGCAGGTGCTACACCTTGCCCAAGGGTGACCTGCTGGCTAGCGGAGGGAAGGAGTGCCTTACACCCCCTTTGGTAGAGATGTATCTCCACGCCACCACCCACTTACAGGCAACTCTGAAATAGTCCAACGGCAGCAGGCAGCACTCGCTTCGACAAAACGTCCCAGGCTGGCAAGTGGAAGGTCGATGGTGAGCTCACTCTGAAAACCCCAGGACCAGAGAGTGCAGCAACCACCGCTGGATGAAGGAACTTGTCAAGTGAATCCACCGGCAGGGGGTGATCAGGGAGCTCCACTCCACACAGAACAAGCAAAGTGTGGAGGAGGGCGAGGGTCCGATGCTTCCTGAATGACTGCCACGCATCTGTGAGAGGCAACGTCGAGCCAGGCGAAGAGGGCCTTCAATCACAGGAGGAGAAGTCAACGTGCTAGAGAGTATCTGGAAGGGAAAGAGGTGAAAGGAGCACACACTGTTGGGCCAAGTAGCCAGGTCCTCATAGTCGCTCACCACGAACACAAGCCCTTTTGCCTCTGCCAGCCATCAAGCATCCGTTTACATCAATCGTACACTAATTCTTTTTTATTAGTCCATAAAACATTTTCAGCCCAATGGGTCTGATCCACCTTTCTATCATGGCTGCTTTATTAATCCTCTCAACCCCATTCTCCCACCTTCTCCGCATTGATGCCATTACTAATCAAGAACCTACCAACCCTGGCTTTGGATATACCCAATGACTTGGTCTCCACAGCTGACCATGGCAATGGATTCCACAGATTCTCCACTTCCCTCATCTCTGTTCTAAAAGATGCTGTGGCTGTGCCCTCTGGTCCTAGACTTTCCCAGTATAGGAAACATCTTCTCCAAATAATGCTGGTTGCAGGCCAGAAAGCACAGCCTTCCCACGGTGAATGACTTCCTTCCATCCCAGCAGGGCCTTTGCTTTGAATATTTCAGTCTTTAATATTTGGGCCATTGCCTGCCTCCACCAAAACAATATTTCTCATGAGTGCTTGAGTGTCTATGTCTTGTTTGCATAAAGGTTTAACCAGATAAAACAAACAGACACCAGAAGTGACCTTGGCAGCAAGCAAGGCTGTGGCTTGGAGCCCACTGGCTCTGTTGTCAACGTTCATGTTGAGAATGGTCACTCTCGTATCTGCTGTGTCAAAGATACATGAGAATGTTCACTCAAAGCCCTGCTCTATTCAAAGATGGTTGGTGGTGTGAAGTAAGGTAAGGTCATGCGAGGGGGAAAGTCCATCTCGTTGCCCAGGACCTGCTCTTCGCAGGTGACACTGTAAAAGTAAAAGTGGCACTGTGGGGCTGGCAGGGGAGTGTAGTGGTGAGCACAACGGTTTCCAGTACCAGCAACCCGGGTTCGATTCCTGCTGCCGCCTGTAAGAAGTTTGTATGTTTGCCCCGTGGCCGCGCAAGTGATAAATGTATCCAATCTGTATCAAGAAGCCAGCTGTCATGTCGCAGGGTACCTCAGGGCACCCACAGCACACGTCAACACACCCAACGATTCAAATGCAGCCTCTTCCCCTCCCCCATCAGATTTCTGAATGATCCATGAACCCATGAACACAGTACCTCATTATTCCATGGAGAAACTCCAGACTGCAGATAGGAGCACTATCTCGTTATTCCATAGAGAAATTCCAGACTCTGGATATGATCACTACCTCATTATTCCATGGAGAAACTCCAGACTGCAGATAGGAGCACTATCTGGTTATTCCATAGAGAAATTCCAGACTCTGGATATGATCACTACCTCATTATTCCATGAAGAAACTCCAGAATGCAGATACGAGCACTGCCATCCCTTGGGCTCCGGTGTAATTCTCCGCTGTGAAGTCCCTTCAAGGTTTGCCTCCTTGGAAGAAGTTTTCCTCGCGCCCTGATGCCTCTCCTGGTTATTCCGTTATGGCCACTTCAGCATTTCTTTTTACACAATTCAGACTGCACCAGGTTCTTTGCACCATTCACGCGGTTTCAATTCGTTGTATTTATCACAAACACGAGAAAATCTGCAGATGCGGGAAATCCAAAGCAACACACACTAAATGCTGGAGGAACTCAGCAGGCCAAGCAGCATCTATGGAAAAGAGTAAACACTCAAAGTTTTCCTCCTGATGTCTATTCAATTCAATTTACCGTTGAGTTTATTTTTACCATGTTTATTGTTTACTCTGTGAGGTCCATGCGAGCGAGGATTTCATTGCACCCCAACAATAAACTGGTCTGAGAGGACGGCTGGTCACCGTGGAAATGCTGGCCACTTATCCACCGGGCCTCCTCTCATATCACTGCCGACTGATTCACTTTGCCTGGGGGCTGATCAGGGTCAGCGCCATCTAGTGGCCAAAGTTAAAAAATCAACAGAAAACATTCCTCACTGAGATGGCCACTAACTCCTTTGGATGAAGCTACCATCCCACAAATCATCTCAAATAACTTTAACTCACCTTTTCGTCTCTTTCACTCATGGAAAAGGACATCAGTAGATAAGCAAAGAGATACCACTCATCCCACAATCTCTTTGATCCACTACCATCAGGAAAGAGGTACAGGACGAGGTCTATCAGACAGCTTCTTCTCTCAGGCTGTGAGACTAATGAATACCTGAGGTCTGGTCACTTGTACAGTTTACTGTACATTGAATTATATTTTATTAACTGATTTGCGGTAATGTTTTGTTTTACGTGCTGTGTGCGTTATCTGTTTTGTGGGGGCACCATAGTCTGGAGGAACGTTGTTTTGTTGGTTGTATGTAAGTACAGTCAGATGACAAAACACTTGAACGTAAACTTGATTACCCAGACGAAATACAGGGGCAAACTTTGTAGCTGAATAGGTAGGGAGACAGAGGGAGAATACTCTGAACTGATTCCACAACCTATGGGTGCACCTCAAGGACATTTCAACTCATCTCCTCACTACATTGAGGTACAGTCGACGTTTCAGGCCGAGACCCCTCGTCAGTCCTGACGAAGGGTCTCGGCCTGAAATGTCGACTGTACCTCTTCCTAGAGATGCTGCCTGGCCTGCTGTGTTCACCAGCAACTTTGATGTGTGTTGCTTGAATTTCCAGCATCTGCAGAATTCCTGTTGTTTGCGTCCTCACTACGTTCATTATTTTGTAAACACACAGTTTGTCTTCTTTGGTACGCTGGGTGTCAGTCTTTGTGTGTGTGTGTAGACTTTCATTGATTCTATTGTATTTCTTTGTTCTACTGTGAATGCCTGCAAGAAAATGAATCTCAAAGTTGTATATGGTGTTATTATTTTGGTAATAAATTTACTTTGAACTTTGAACTTATTCAGAGCACCAGCTCCTTTTTATTGAAGTGGTTTCATGAAACATTTCATGCTGTCCATTTCCTTTGCCATCATAAGGATTTCATCATACTTCATGACCAGCACATCGCTGTGGTTTATATCCTGATCAAAGTGGAGCTGTATAACCACTCATACACCAGTCCAGTGGGAATTTAATTCAAATTAAGACTGTGGAAGAAGGGGCCGAATCTCTTCGGCTGCAGTACTGTTAAATGGCGGCAGGTGGCGCTGCGGACCACCCAGCGACAGTGCCATTATTGCTGAAAAACCAAACAGAAAACTTAGGTATACTAGGCATCTAAAATAAAACTACAATACACTAGAAATACTCAGCAGGTTAGACAGGATTTACGGGGAGGGAAACAGTTTCAATGATATAGAGTCCTTGGAAACGTTGGAAAGTAACTGTTTTAAGCTGCCAGAGAAGGAGGTGGTGGAGGGGGACATAGGGATGCCTGTGGTCGGGACGAGGTCAGACTGGACTGAAATGGAGGTGGTTCCTGCTGAGAGAGAATGGTGAGGGGTTGAAACTCATAGCTGACCCAGCTGGAGGAGATGTGAAAACAGGAAGGTAGCTGAGGCCAGAACGGAAACAAAGTGCTGGAACTGTGAGGTGCAAAGTCGAGTTTATGACCACGTACCAGAAAAATTATACAGTACTTGCAGCAGCATCGCAGATGCATAGCATCAGAGAAGCAACATTCACAATTTTTGCAAGAAAAGACCCAATTTGAACAAAAGCAATCAATTTTAATGCAAAGTGGTCACAGTGTTGTTAAACTGAAGTGATTGGGTTGTGCCAGTTAGTTAAATAACTGACTGGTTTAAAGGCAGTATCTGCTCTCGAAGCTGGTGGCATGGATTATAGTATTAATGGTAAGACTCTTGGCAGAGTGGAGGATCAGAGGGATTTTGGGGTCGGAGTCCATAGGACACTCAAAGCTGCTGCGCGGGTTGACTCTGTCGTTAAGGCATATGGTGCATTGTCCTTCATCAACCGTGGGATTGAGTTTAAAAGCCAAGAGGTAATGTTACAGCTATATAGGACCCTGGTCAGACCCCACTTGGAGTACTGTGCTCAGTTTTGGTCGCCTCACCACAGGAAGGATGTGGAAACCATAGAAAGGGTGCAGAGGAGATTTACAAGGATGTTGCCTAGATTGGGGAGCATGCCGTATGAGAATAGGTTGAGTGAACTCAGCCTTTTCTCCTTGGAGCGACAGAGGATGAGAGGTGACCTGATAGAGGTGTACAAGATGATGAGAGGCATTGATTGTGTGGATAGTCAGAGGCTTTTTCCCAGGGCTGAAATGGCTAACACAAGAGGACACAGGTTTAAGGTGCTTGGAAGTAGGTACGGAGAGATGTCAGGGGTAAGTTATTTTACGCAGAGAGTGGTGAGTGCATGGAATAGGTTGCTGGCGGATACGATAAGGTCTTTTAAGAGACACCTGGACAAATACATGGAGTTTAGAAAAATAGAGTGCTATGGGTAACCCTAGGTAATTTCTAAGGGCATGTTTGGCACAGCTTTGTGGGCTGACGGGCCTGTATTGTGCTGTAGGTTTTCTATGTTTCTAATATCACCGTTGCTGGAAATCCAATGTAAAAGAGAAAGCTGGGACCTCCCTGGCTCTGTGTGGGGGGGCCCAGACGATGCCAAAGATTTGACTCCAGTGGGATGGATCTGCTGCCGAGCACAGTGCTTACCTTGTCCTGCCAGTCTGCCTGCATGTGACCCTCTGACAGAAATGGTTTACAATCCCATTATCCTTGCAATAATAGAAGTGACTATTTATCAGGTTATGAAGGGCCGCATCCTTGAGGGATATCGGATCATAGTGGATCTGCAAAGTTCAAAGTAAGTTTATTATCAAAGTACATATACATCACCCTGAGATTAGTTTTCTTGCGGGCATACTCAATAAATCCAATAACCACAATAGATCAGTTAAAGACTGCACCAATAGGGCGGGCACCTAGTGTGCAAAAGATGTCAAACTGTGCAAATACAAAAAGAAAAAATAACATTAATAAATGCATAAACAATAAATATCAAGAACATGAGATGAAGAGTCCTTGAGAGTGAGACAAAAGGTCATGGGGATTGTTCAGTGATGGGGTGTGTGAAGTTATCCCCTCTGGTTCAAGAGCCTGGTGGCTGAGGGGTAAGAACTGTTCCTGAACCTGGTGGTGTGGGTCCTGAGGCTCCCGTATCTTCTTCCTGATGACAGCAGCAAGAACAGAGCAAGTCCTGGGTGGTGCGTGTCCCTGATAATGGATGCTGCTTTTCTGCAACAACGGTCTGTATAGATGTGTCAACATTGGAGAGGGCTTTACCCATGATGGACTGGGCTGTATCCACTGCTTTCTGTAGGATTTTCCAATCAAGGGCATTAGTGTTTCTGTACCAGGCTGTGATGTAGCCAGTCAATGTACCCTCCATCACACATCTATAGAAGTTTTGGATGTCATGTCGAATCTTCACGAGCTCCTAAGGAAGTAGAGGTGCTGTCGTGCTTTCTTCATAATTGCACTTACGTGCTGGGGACCATGACAGTTCCTCTGAAATGATAACTCCGAGGAGTTTAAAGTTACTGACCCTCTCCACCTCCGATTCTCCGACGAGGACTGGCTCATGGGCCTCTGGTTTCCTCCTCCTGAAGTCAATAATCAGCTCTTTGGTCTTGCTGACATTGAGTAAGAGGGTGTTGTAGCACCACTCAGCCAAATTTTCAATCTCCCTCCAACATGCCGATTGGAAACCACCTTTGAATCGGCCAATGACACTGGTGTGACTGGGCTCCAAATGCATTACTGACTACACGAGGGAAAACACCGTTGACTGTACCCGTGACGTCTCCGTCCCTGACGCTCTAAACAACTTCTATATACATTTTTGTCACACTGGACACTCACCAGTATGCTTACTGACAGAACCGCTCTACGATAGCATCTCTCATGCACCTGGCTCTGAAAACAAGGACATGTATGTCAGAATGCTGCTTCTCTGGACTCGGTCTTGGCATTCAACACTATTGTCTCACTGACCTCAGTGAACAAACCACTACTCCTCAGTCTAAATACACCTCTGTGTAACTGGGTGTTGGACTTCCTAACGAACAGACCTCAGATAGTCAGGATGTACAACCGCTCCTCCCTCCCCATCAACCTCAACCCGGGTGCCCCAGGGTTGTGTGCTGAGCCCAGTGCTGTACACGCTGCTCACATGCGACTGCACGGCCGAACACCCGAGTCATCCCATTGTCAAATTCGCTGATGACCCATCACCAACAACAATGAGACAGCCCACAGAGAGGAGGAGGAAGAACTCGAGGCCTGGTGCCAGGCAAATAACCTTCATTCTCAATGTCAGCAAGACAAAGGAGATGGTTATCGACTTCAGGAGAACTCGCACCGCTCACATCCTTCTTGATATCAGCGGCACAGCAGTGGAACGTGTGAAATGTCGCACTCCTGGGAGTGCACAGCTCGCACAACCTCTCACGGTCCCTAAGCATACCATACACAGTCAGGAACACTCCTGAGGAGGCTGAGAGAGCTGGATTTGGAACATCCACACTTACGTCATTCTACAGGTGCGCAGCAGAGAGCATCGTTTCAAGTTGCATCACTGCTTGGTACGGAAACTGCACTGTGCCGGGCAGGAAGGCTCTACAGCGGGCAGTCAACACTGCCCAACGCACCACGGGCACCAGCCTTCCCGCCATCAAGGACAGGTGTACGGAAAGGCGCCGGAAAAGGGCCAGTAACATCACGAAGGATCCCACCCTCCCTGCCCGTGGACTATCTGCCCCACTCCCATCAGGGAGGAGGCTACACAGCATCCATGGCAGGACCACCAGACTCAAAAACAGTTACTTTCTCCAAGCTGCGAGGCTGATCAACTCCTCCACCCTCTAACCTACCCCACCACACTCCCCTCCATACGCCCCTCCACACTCCCCACCACACTCCCCTCCACACTCCCCACCACACTCCCCACCACACTCCCCTCCACACTCCCCACCACACTCCCCTCCACACTCCCCTCCACACTCCCCACCACACGCCCCTCCACACTCCCCTCCACACTCCCCACCACACTTCCCTCCACACGCCCCTCCACACTCCCCACCACACTCCCCTCCACACGCCCCTCCACACTCCCCACCACACTCCCCTCCACACTTCCCACCACACTCCCCTCCACACGCCCCTCCACACTCCCCATCACACTCCCCTCCACACTCCCCTCCACACTCTCCACCACACTCCCCACCACACTCTCCTCCACACTTCCCACCACACTCCCCTCCACACGCCCCTCCACACTCCCCACCACACTCCCCTCCACACTCCCCTCCACACTCCCCACCACACTCCCCTCCACACGCCCCTCCACACTCCCCACCACACTCCCCTCCACACTCCCCACCACACTTCCCTCCACACGCCCCTCCACACTCCCCACCACACTCCCCTCCACACGCCCCTCCACACTCCCCACCACACTCCCCTCCACACTTCCCACCACACTCCCCTCCACACGCCCCTCCACACTCCCCATCACACTCCCCTCCACACTCCCCTCCACACTCTCCACCACACTCCCCACCACACTCCCCTCCACACTTCCCACCACACTCCCCTCCACACTCCCCTCCACACTCCCCATCACACTCCCCTCCACACTCCCCTCCACACTCCCCACCACACTCCCCTCCACACCTATATAATCTTTCTCCTGTCAGTCATGTTACCTATGGGCACTCCCGTGCCTAGCATCACTTTATGGACATAAGGCAAGCTATGCATATAAGCTTTCTTATGTATTCATATTTATTGTGTTCTTTTATTATTAATGTACTTCAAAAAATTCTTTTGTGTTTTTTCTGTGCTATAGCACATCTGGAGTAACAATTATTTCGTGCACTGACATCAAGCAATCCTGAATCTTGAATCTTGGTCTGGGATGGTCGGTCACTGTGGTTCAGCGTTTGCTGCTGAGCGTGAAGTCTGACTTGCCTCAGCACAACCTCGTGGTGTCCCTTACTGTGGTATGGTCACCATGATATGGTTGGAGCACCTCTCCCAGGGATGTGGTTCAGCTCCAAGCTGTTTTCATAGACACACATACACAGGGAGTAAATGCCGTGAACGTTAACCCTTCACAGCGGCAGCACAATACGTTTCAAAGGAGATGGTCTAAGGTGGTGTTAGGGTTTTACAGGTCGGTTCAGGAACCAGATGGCACTGTGGAAGAAGATGTTGTTGAACCTTGAGATGTTGGTCTTTGGATCCTGTATTTCCTGCCTAAAGACCTGGCCCAGATGGTGGGGTCCTTGCTGATGGGCTATTACCTTCTCGAGACACCTCCTCTTGTAGATGTCCTCAGTGGTGGAGATATGTGTAGCTGGGATGGAACTGACTGTATCGACCTCTCTCTGTAACCTCTTGCAACCGTGTGTGATGAGTTCCAATATGAGGCCCTGAATCAACCAGCCGGAATGCTTTCCACCCTACATCAGTACAACCTTGTCCAGCCGGAACGCTTTCCACCCTACGTCGGTAGAACTTTGTCCAGCCGGAACGCTTTCCACCCTACATCAGTACAACTTCGTCCAGCCGGAACGCTTTCCACCCTACATCAGTACAACCTTGTCCTGCCGGAACGCTTTCCACTCTACATCAGTACAACCTTGTCCAGCCGGAACGCTTTCCACTCTACATCAGTACAACTTCGTCCAGCCGGAACGCTTTCCACCCTACATCAGTACAACTTCGTCCAGCCGGAACGCTTTCCACTCTACATCAGTACAACTTTGTCCAGCCGGAACGCTTTCCACCCTACATCAGTACAACTTCGTCCAGCCGGAACGCTTTCCACTCTACATCAGTAGAATTCTGTCTGAGTCTTTGATGACATGTCAAGTCTCTTTAAGCTCTGAAGAGTTTAGTGGCATCCTCGCACTTTCTTCATGCTCGGCTCGGGTCAGATCCCCTGAGTACTGACACCCAGGAACTTGAAATGTTTTAGCCTTTGCACTGCAGCCCCTTTGGTGAGGGCTGGTGCAAGCTCACCAGCCCGACCCTCCCTGAAGTCCACAGTCATTTCCTAGTTTGGCAGGCGTTGTTAGGACACTACTCTACCAGCTGACCTGTCTCACTCCTCAACACCCACCTTGATTCTGTCAACAACAGTGTGTCTTTGGCAAATTTGTACAATTAGTGTACTTGTCACTATGATACAGTCAGTGCATCTCGCACTGTGATATAGTTAGTGTGAAATGGTCACCATGATACGGTCAGTGCATCTCACACTGTGATATAGTTAGTGTGAAATGGTCACTGTGATATGGTCAGTGCATCTCACACTGTGATATGGTGAATGTGAAATGGTCACTGTGATACAGCCAGTACATCTCACACTGTGATATGTATGTGTGAAATGGTCACTGTGATATGGTTAGTGTGAAATCGTGACTGTGATACGGTCAGTGCAGCTCGCACTGTGATATGGTTAGTGTGAAATGGTCACTGTGGTATAGTTAGTGTGAAATACTTGGTGTGAAATGGTCACTGTGATATGGTTAGTGTGAACTGGTCACTGTGATACGGTCAGTGCATCTCGCACTGTGATATGGTTAGTGTGAACTGGTCACTGTGATACGGTCAGTGCATCTCGCACTGTGATATGGTTAGTGTGAAATCGTCACTGTGATACGGTCAGTGCATCTCGCACTGTGATATGGTTAGTGTGAAATGGTCACTGTGATACGGTCAGTGCATCTCGCACTGTGATATGGTCAGTGTGAAATGGTCACTGTGATACAGTCAGTGCAGCTCGCACTGTGATATGGTCAGTGTGAAATGGTCACTGTGATACAGTCAGTGCAGCTCGCACTGTGATATGGTCACTGTGATATAGTTAGTGACAAAGGGTCTGTGCTTCTCCCTCTCTCTCTCTCTCTCTTTCCTTGTCATAGGCCTTCTGAAAATCCAGGTTAACAACATCTACTGACTCTCCTTCGTCTATCCTGTCTGTTACTTCCCAAAGAATTCCAACAGATTTGTCAGGCAAGATTTCCCCTTCAGGAAACCATGCTGACGTTGGCCTATTTTATCATGTGGCCCCAAATACTCCGAATCCTCATCCTTAATAATGAACTCCAACATCTTCCCAGCCACTGAAGTCAGGTTAACTGGCCTACAACTTCCTGCCTTCTGCCTCTGTCCCTCTTGAATACAATAAATTTGTCTTCTACAATTTTCCTGACCTCCTTCTGATCTGCAAACACACAGAGCCCCTGCTTGATCCCGAGCTGGACGACTCCAGGTCAGTGCTTGAGTCAGACTCATTCGACACACAGAGGTCAGGATTTGCAGTCTGACTGGCTGCAAAAAGATTTGAACTTCAGTTGCTGGGAACTGCTAGAGAATTCCCCCCCCCCACTCCCCCGCAGAGCAAAGCAAACCCTGCCACATCCTGTCCTTTACATCTGAATGCAGGAAAATGTCAGGACCAGCATCAGTCACCGTCTGAGCACTGGTGTAGTGCTTGGGTCAGACCCAATGTGCACAGAGCAGTTCAGCGGATCTGCTGTTCCAGACCCCCCCTTCGTTCTTTCCATATCTCTGCTGCCAGCCATTTCCCCGTGCGCTCTGAACTTGGCTCGTGCTGCTTCTTCGAATAGCCTCTCCCCCAGCCTCCCTGTTCCCACGCACCCTAAATCAGGGGCACTGCTTTTAAAACTTCTGCGTACTCCTTGTATTTTTAAAAAATATTTCACTGCGTCAGCATGGAATTTGCATGTCCTTTTTGTGACCACGTTCATCCCCCTACCCCCAGCAGTGCCCCAGTTCCCTCCCATCCTCTCGTTAGTTGGCTGTGGTAGAGTACCCTGGGTGGCGGGAGAAGTAGGGGTGTTGGCAGAGTGGGGCTCTGTCCGTAAACAGAGCAGGGAAGTGAGATTGACTGGATTACTCTGAGACCCGAGTGGCCTCAGAGAGTCATACAACTTGGAAACGAGCCATTTGGCCCATCACCCAAGGTCTGCCTTCCCTAGAGCAGAGAACTCAAGAGGAGGCACGTCTGAAGTATTTACATCTCACCTGAGGTATATAGGATAACATCATTTTCGACTTGAGTGATCGTATGACTCGCCTCTACCCCCTCCCCTGTACTCTCATGTCTTTGTCCGGTGCAGAAACCAGCAATGCATGCAGCTGAGATCGGAACAATGTTTTATAAAATCAGAGAACAAACTTCCTGCTGCTGTATCCAAAGTTCAAAGTAAATTTATTATCAAAGCACATATATGTCACCCTACACTACCCCAGGATTCACTTTCTTGTGACTATTCACAGTAGATACGAGGAAATACAATAGAATCAATGAAAAACTACACACGGAGTTGGACAAGCAACCAATAAGCAGACTAATTCATTGTCCTGACTAATGAAGAACAGAGTCACATGTGAATTCTTAATTCTTAATTCTTAAGTTATGTACCAACACGGCCACTTCTGCTGTCTTTCTGTTCCCCCAGTACTTCACAGGACCCTAGCATTTACGATGTACGTCCTGGCCTGATTAGTGATCCAAAATGCATCTCCTCGCAGTTATAAGGATTCAACGCTGCCTGCCCATTTCTCAGCCCACTTCACCATCACATCAATGTCAGTCTGCAGCCTGAGACCACTTTCCACACGGTCAGCAACGCTGGCACTCGCGCCATTTATGAATTTACTGATCATGTCCTCTGTGTCGACGTCCAAACCGTTCATGTGTGTTGCAACCAGCAAGGGCCCCGGCGCCAATCCCCTGAGGAACACCACAGGCCACAGGCGTTCAATCACAAAAACAGCCTCCTACTGCCAAGCCGGCTTTGGATTCGGTTGTCAACTTGATTTGGATCCCATGAGCTCCAGCCTTTCAAACCAGAATCCCAGGTGGGACCTTGTCAAAGGCCAGTCATGTCACCTCCTCAAAAGACCCAATCAAACTGGCCAGATAAGATGTTCCCTTGACAAAGCCATGCTAGCTATCTCTGATAAGCTCCTTCTTTCCCATTAATCCCGTTCCTAGAAAAATATTTTCCAACCACAGTGAGATGGGACAGAGATCTGGAACACCAGTCTGAACTGGACTTCGGGACGAGGAAGCAGCGAGTGTGACTGTGGCCCCTGATCTCCACAGGCAAAGCAAATCAGGGAGGTCTCAGGAAGCCACAAATGATGGTAAGGAAAGCAGGTGGGATATTGGCTCTTAGCTGGCAAGGTTTCAACAAAAGCAGAGTCAGGAAAAACTCTGTGGTTCCAGGAATAAGCAAATTTTCTTTTCTTTCTGGAAGTCTGATTGCGATTAACTTTGTATGTCACACTCCTGTTGCTGTAGCATGAGTAAAGAAGCTAAGACAAACAACTCTCCTGCCAAAAAGATGGGACAAATATAAAGTCAATACGGCGCCCAGGCTTATCTCCACTACAGCTTCAGGCCCTTCTTAAAGGCTGATCGTTTTCCTTGGAACCGGGTGGACTAAGGTCGAGGTCTCTGTTTTTTCAGTGTTCTACCCTATGCCAGTCCTAGATTACACTTTACAAACACAATCTCTTTGATCTTTTCTGAATTCGATTCCCTGCACGATCGACAGATTCAGTTTTCCTGCAGCTGTATAACAGGGCCTCGGTCCCGTCAGGGCTGGTGCAGAAACAAAGGGCGAAAGGAGCGGGGGCGGAGGGAGAGCGAAAAGGAAGAGGCCCAAAAGAGAACCGGTTGATGTGAGCGAAGGGTGACGGGAAGGTCGGGAGGAGAGGGTAAAACGTTTGGTGGTGGTGAATGCTGCTGGCTCGGGTTGAGGGGTTTGCTGTTGCAGTGCTGGCCGAGCTTTTGGCAAATAGCTTGTGGACTCTTCCTCACCAGTCGAGGTGACATCCTCAGTGCGCAGTTGTTGGTGTTTCTCTCCAGGGGTGCTCACGTTTTTATGGGTTCACTTGCCTCAGACCTGATTGGCTACCCCTCCTGGTAACTCTGTAAACAGACATATTGAAAAGACACCATCTACAAACCCCTAAGAACTGAAGAAGCGTGAGCCAATAGAATTCAGAGGTCAGCTGAAGGGGTAGCCAATCAGGACTGAGGTAGGCCAACAGGGGCCTATATACACGAGAGCACTCCCAGAGAGAAACACCAACAACTGTGCACTGAGGATCTCACCTCGACTGCCGGTGAAACGTCTGCAAGTGAGTTGCCCAGCATTTACCACATAAGGCATCTGCTAGTCTTGCGAGACCATGGATCTGCGCCTGGAAAGTCTTCACTCTCCAGGGCGCAGGCCTGGGCAAGGTTGTATGGAAGATCAGCAGTTGCCCATGCTGCAAGTCTCCCCTCTCCACGACACCAATGTTGTCCAAGGGAAGGGCATTAGGACCCATACAGCTTGGCACCAGTGTCGTCGCAGAGCAATGGGTGATTAAGTGCCTTGCTCAAGGACACAACATGTTGCCTCGGCTGGGGCTCGAACTCGCAACCTTCAGGTCGCTAGTCCAATGCCTTAACCACTTGGCCACATGCCCACATTTACCACAACATTAAAACTTATTTGTTAGAAGGAAACAATAAAAACAAGAAGAAAACAACAAATAATTAGAAAGGGAAAAGTGAAAAGGATGGAAGTAAGAGCCAAAAGAAGAAATTATAATGGGAGTGGAAGATGAATGGCTTTAGACCACAAAATACTGCACCAAAATGGCAACGCGCAAGAAATGGCACTTGCTTGTCCCAGCCCGTGATCCCCGCTTCTGCACCTCGTGCAAGACTGTGTGGATTTAGGATGCAAGGATGATACTGGCCTTGAAGTACCATGAATGGCTGGCCAGCCACCAACGCTTACTGCTTCAGCTCTTAGTTGGAAGCCGGTGCTTGATCACGCCTCTGCTTGAAGCCTCTGGATTCCCCGGGGATAGGAATTCCTTCCTCCCCTCTTCGGAGACTCTCTGCTGGAGTGCCCTTGTAAATAGGTTGCATAAAATGCCCTACCTCCCCTGGATGGAGAAGCAAGCCAGCATCCTCTCACCAGCCGGGGTTCTCAGTAGGTGCAAAGCACCATCCATTTCTTTGGTAAGAACAAAGGCACCATTTCAGGAACATTCTCCAGATTTCCACACCTACATTTTTGTGTCTCAGTATCCAGACTGGATGGTGAAGAAGGCCTTCGGGACACTTCCTTCATCAGTCAGGGTGCTGGGACATCATGCTGCAGCTGTACAGGACGTTGCTGAGACCCCAGTAGGAGTTTTCCATGCATGTCTGGTCACCCAGGCTGTCATCAAACTGGAAAGATGTAGAAGACATTCGCAAGGCTGTTACTGGGACTGGAGGGCTTTTGTTTCAAGGAGAAGCTGGGACGTTTGCTCTGGAGCGATAGGGTTGCCAACTGTCCCGTATTAGCCAGGACATCCCGTATATTGGGCTAAATTGGTTTGTCCCATACGGGACAGCCCTTGTCCTGTATTTCTCCCGCTAAGGTAGAGCGTTCCTATGAAACCGTTTGTAAACCGAAATGGTGTAAAGCGAAGAAGCAATTACCATTAATTTATATGGGAAAAATTTTTGAGCATTCCCAGACCCAAAAAATAACCTACCAAATCATGCGAAATAACACATAAAACCTAAAATAACACTAACATATAGTAAAAGCAGGAATGATATGATAAATACACAGGCTATATAAAGTAGAAATAATGTATGTACAGTGTAGTTTCACTTAACAGAATCAGGAAGATTAAGCCAAAACCGATTTGTAGAAAAAAATCGGCATGTACACACACGCGCACGTCACCTATGTGCACGTACGCGCATGTGCACACAGGTGCCTGCGCAAGGCTTCATGGTCATGGTAGTCTTTCTCAGGGTAATCACAAGTGTTCCGTATTTGACTGCTACTTTTGTCCCTTATTTAGGAGTGAGAAAGTTGGCAACCCTATGGAACGAGGAAGACCGAGTAGTGACCTCGTGGATCTTAAAATTATGAGAAGTGTAGATAAGGTCACAGTCATAATCCTAGGATTGGGGGTCTGTAACTAGAGGGGATAGATTTCAGGTGAGATGGAAAAGATTCAAAAAGGACCTGGGGGGCTGTCTTACCTCAAACTGGCCACCAGAGGGAGGCAGAGATGAGAAGGCCAACCTCTTCCCGCTCACCTGCCTATTAAGCTAACTATTGTTAGCACCTGTGCCTTCCTTATTTGTAGCCCTGTGGAAGTTCTTTGTCCCTTGTTTCTTTGCTCAGTCATGGAGTTATCTTTTGTAAGTAAGGCTTTGCCTTTGTTTGCAGTAATCTCTAGTCTCTGGAGCCCCAGTTAATGTTTTTTTTGGATTTTGATTTTGCCTGTGAAGTTTTTTTGGATCCTTTGCCTGCTAAGGAATACAGTAAAGCCTTGTTGGATTTTTTTCCCTCTAATTTTGTGTGACCTCAGTTCAGTTTTCCTTTATTGTCACTTAGAAATGCATGCATTAAAAAATGATACAACGTTCCTCCAGAATGAGATCACAAGAAAACACAGAACAAACCAAAACTAAAACTGACAAAACCACATAATTATAACATACAGTTACAACAGTGCAAAGCAATACCGTAATTTGATAAAGAGAAGATCATGGGCACAGTAAAAAAAAGTCTCAAAGTCCCGATAGACTCGTCATCCCACACAGGCGGCAGAAGGGAGAAACTCTCCCAGCCATGAACCTCCAAGCGTCTCCAACTTGCCGATGCAGCACCATTGGAAGCACCCGACCGCAGTGGACTCTGAGTCTGTCCAAAAACTTCGAACCTCTGACGCAGCCTCTCCGAGAACCATCCCCTGCCTAGCATTTCGACCCTGCCCTGGCTGCCAAGCAACAAGCAAAGCCGAGGACTCGGGGCCTTCCCCTCCGGAGATTCTGGATCACACAGTAGCAGCAGCAGCGAAGCAGGCATTTCAGAAGTTTCACCAGATGTTCCTCCATGCTCTCACGTCCGTCTCCATCAAATCAGGATTGTGCATGGCACCCTACTTGACAAATAACAGACATCACCACCGGAGTGGCCACTGCGAGCTGCGTTGCGCCACCATCTCTGCGACCTGTCTCAACAATTGGGTTCACCACTGTTCAACGTGAGCAAAGTTAAAATGGAAGAAGTTACCCAGTCAGCTGCGACTGGGGCAAGCTTTTCACCTGGAGGTTGATGAGTAATTGGAATGAAGTGTTAGAGGCAGATAAGTAAGGATGTTTAAACGTCATTTGGACACGTATGGTACATGGATAGAAAAGGTTTAGCAGGATATGACACTATCAGATATTCATACTGGCCAGGTTGAATCAGTTGGGCCAAGGGGTTTGTGTCTGTGTGGCAAAACTCTCCAACTTCATCAATTTAATTCTAAATATTGCAAAAGGCACCAAGGTGTATGGAGAGAGGCCATAAATTCAATGTTGTGATAGGTGATTGACCCTGATTCTACTGAGGGGTGGAGTAGACTTAAGGGACCGAATGGCCTTGTGTGCCACCCAGTTAAATAGCCAGGGTGCAATTCATGTGCCTACCGCTGCGAGAAAGTTTCCTGTACATACTCAGAAGTGTCTGCTAAATGTGTTTCCCGATTGTATTCAATAGTGGAGCCTTTGAACACAATACAGACATCATCCAGCTGTGTTGTGTGGGATCACTGGATGTCACGCATGTGGAGATACTCTTACATATTCTGTTCAAAATGTGTCACTTACACAAACACATTCATAGATGCAAATTGATTCTGAACCATGAATTGCCTTGTTAGTACCTAAAAACCAACCACTGTTTACCTCTCCCACCTCTTAGCTTCTCCCATCGTTCCCTTTCAATCCCCTCCCAACCTACTTACCTCCCACACCTGGACTCCCTACCACCTGCCAGTTTGTGCTCTTCCCCTCGGCCCCAATTTTTTTATTCTACCTTCTTCCTCCTTCCTTTCCTGTCTGGATGAAGGGCCTCGGCCCGCGGCGTCAGCTGTTCAATTCCCTCCCTCGGAGTTCCACCCAGCGTGTGCTGTGTCTGTTGTTCACCCGTTCGAGCCGCGGAATCTCCTGTGCCCGGTTGTGCGGTAAAGCGTTCAGCTGTCTCCTCCTACACTTACATTAACGGCAGCCTCGATGGAGGGTGTGTAAGAACGAGTTTATTTAGAGAAACAGAGTGGAGTGGGTCCTTCAGGCCCAACAACCCTCGCTGCCCAGCAACCCACTTATTTAACCCCAACCTAATCACAGGGCTATCTGCAACAACCCATGACCCTGCTAACCGGCATGTCTTTGGAATGTGGAAAGAAACCGGCGTGCCCGCAGGGAACGTGTGGGTTCGTGGGGAAGGGCTTACAAACAGCATCAAGATTGAACCCTGAACTCTGAACTCTGACACCCTGTACTGTAATAGCATCACGCTAACCACGGTGCCATCGTGACGCCTTGTCTTAAGGGGAATCCAGAATATGTGAGAACTATGGGATCAAATGAAAAGAGCTGGTGGGGGGGGGGAGACTGCATGGGTTTCCTCTGGGGGGGCTCCAGTTTCCTCCCACATTCCAGAAAGTTGTGGATTAATTGGTTACATGGGTGTAATTGGCTGGCGCAGGCTCACTGGGCCATTAAGGCCTGTTGCCATGTTGTATCTCTAAATAAAAGATAAGTTTCGTTTCCAGATTGAAGCTCCAGTGCCTTCTGTGGGAGTATTCCCTGGTGATGCTGACCCTCTGCTTCACTCTGCACAGACAAATCTCTCCTGTAGGTGGCACACAATGTTACGCGATCAGTTTTGACCTAAATGGTTGACTCCTTCTCTTCCCACAGGTGCAGGCCGAACCGCCAAGCACTTCCACCTTTTCTATTTTAGTTGGTGCATGGCTAAGCGGTTAAGGCGTTGGTCTAGTGATCTGAAGGTGGCTCGTTCGAGCCTCAGCTGAGGCAGTGTGTTGTGTCCTTGAGCAAGGCACTTAACCACACATTGCTCTGCGACGACACCGGTGCCAAGCTGTATCAGCCCTGGTGCCCTTCCCTTGGACAACACCGGTGGTGTGGAGAGGGAAGACTTGCAGCATGGGCAACCGCCGGTCTTCCATACAATCTTGCCCAGGCCTGTGCCCTGGAAACCTTCCAAGGTGCAAATCCACGGTCTCGTGAGACTAACGGATGCCTATTAAATTTTGGTTTTAAGACTTCCGTTTTTGTTTTGATTTTTCAGTTAACATGCCGAATTGGAACAGCAGGCTGTGAGATACCATCAGGAATCATCTCCAGCCTCCCATTTCTTGTTCAGTTCCTGTGGTAAATGGTATAATTGTTTTCGGAGCTTTTTGCTAAAGATAAGCAGGCCCAGGATAAACAGTAATCTATGATCTACTGCTTACCCACCTCTTCTGACCTCACATACATGCTCTTGTCAAACACATCAGCCCCTCCGAAGTGCAGAAGCTTCCTGGCCAAGTTTCAAATGTTGCCCTGAACCGCACGTTGTGTGCAGCTCGAGAGCCTCCTTGTTCTTCTGTTGTTAACTTCTTGGGTGTTCCGAAATTCTTGCCGGTAACCGCACAGTTTATAAAGTGGCACATCGTGGTTCTGTAGTCCGAGGTTGTGTTGCACTGTTTTGAGTGGGACCCTTCGGATACTCCTAATTTATTCAGCTCACCCAGATGATTACTCAGGCTCTTGCCCTCCATTTAGTTGTTGAACTAGATGTGGAATGCATCTTAAATATTTCAACGGTACAATCCTATAAGTTCCAAGTCAATTCATTATCGAAGTGCTTGTATGATATCTTACCAAGGTGTATGTTACCTTGTGACTCATTTTCTTGCAGGCGTTTTAAAGAAGAAATGTGACTGAATTTACAAAAAAAATGATAATGAACAGCTAAAGACTGGAAACAATCAATGTGCAGAAACCAGAAAATAATGCAGTGGACTCTGGTTAGTTGGGACATAATGCGACAGTACATTTAGGCCCAATTAAGTGGCTGCCCCAATTAGCCGAAGTTTCATGGAAACAGTTAAGGTATTTAAAAAAAAAGACAAACTGTTTAACTGAGTAGCAAATTATGCATTTAAATGAAAGGGAACAACTTAGAACACAATACTATAAACTGTTTTAGTTTCTAATAGTTATCGATGGAGGAATTGATCCAGTGTAGGTTGCCATGTTCTATTGATTGACTGTAAATCAGTGCGGACACCTAGTGTAGATAGTGGACCGCCTTCATGCAGTCCTTTCGATGACTGGCTACATCCTCCACGTTATGTTTGTGATACTGGGAAGCTGGGAGGCTGTAAATAACATGCAAGAGACGGCGGGGCGGGGGGGGGGGGTGCGAAGGAACAAGATGTGCACAGTTTATTTTGCTTGTAAGTCTTCCCAGAATGCCCTCTCACCTTGCTCAGTACATAACACGTACAGAAGCTTGTCAGCAACCTGTAAAGGTCAAGATATACATAATACGTATTTGTGCTCCCTCATTTTAAAGGTTTCTCCCCCTTCTCATTCACAGACCAGCTGCTTTACTGTTAACTTTCAATGGCGTAATCGTCAAATTCAACCAACAACAAAACATTTTTTTTCTAAATTAGGGAAAGAGGGCAGACTGCCTCTTTCAAATATCACCCTGGGGGATTATTCTGCCCTATGTGCTGAGGGTTAGTCACTAAGCTGGAGGTTCAGTCTGTCTGGGGGCCAGCCGCCCATTCCTGTGAGGGCACCGGTGACCCGGGAATGATGCCTAAGCCACTTTATCTCTTGGTGGTGGATGTGTGACACCCTGGGGAAGGTTTCACTGCTGATGTGATGGTCTTTCTGTAGGAGCCAGGTTTGGGTTATGGTTAAGAGGTAACGGGTGCTCTGGAATGTGAGCCGCCCAATAAAGGGAAGGTGTTTTCGTGTTGCATGCCTGGCACCGGTGCGAGCGGGCTCTTTTGTTCAGCGGGAGAGAGGAGAGGTCGTAGGACTCGACCTGGAGCGGGGCCATGATTCGACGAGGCCCGGGGAGATTGAGGGAGGATTGGCGAAGAGGAAGCTATGAGCTCCAACTGTTTCATTAAAATGGGCCCTTTTCTTTTTTTTTTGCTTTATCGTTACTAACCCTTTAGTCAAATTAAGAATTATAAAGCTGAATCGTTTAATTGTCTGTGGTGTACTGTCTGCTGTTTTGTGGTACTGATTTGTAACAGGGTGACAAACCACACAGCATCCACACAAACGGGGGTTCTGATGGGCTCACGCTTCAATCTCCCACGTTTTAGCGGGGCTGGAGATTGTCTTCCCTAGACTTGCGCAGCTGACGGAACTGGAGTGTTTCAATTGTGGGGGCTCATCCGGGATCAATTTCATTGGATGCTGTGTGATGGCCCTGAGCATTGATCTGGGCGGCTGGGTTTAACTCTGTGCTAAACTATTGTCCAGTAAAGTGATTATTTAAGGCATCTGTTAGTCTTGCGAGACCATGGATCTGCGCTGGGAAAGTCTTCACTCTCCAGGGCGCAGGCCTGGGCAAGGATGTATGGAAGACCAGCAGTTGCCCATGCTGCAAGTCTCCCCTCTCCACGACACCAATGTTGTCCAAGGGAAGGGCATTGGGACCCATACAGCTTGGCACCAGTGTCATCGCAGAGCAATGTGTGATTAAGTGCCTTGCTCAAGGACACAACATGTTCCCTTGGCTGGGGCTCGAACTCACGACCTTCAGGTCACTAGTCCAATGCCTTAACCACTTGGCCACGTGTGATTATGGCACGTGGTTATGGATGCAGCTGGGGTTGAGTGGTGAGGCGAATCCACGGGGTTACTGGTAACGAATGTATGTGTATTGAGTGGGGCAGACATTCGTATCCCTGATGAATTGTTAATTCAAACTAAAAGTACTGTTAAAGGTGTAGGAACAGTTATGATTGTGGTGCAGAGGTTTGATAAAATGACGGGCAAAGACTTTGTTTTAGTCCAGAATAACACTGACGTAACAGCAGTGGAACTGCCTGATACTATTGGGGCCCTGGGAGAGGGGCGGCCGTGGGCTGTCCATACTTTCCGTGGGGAGGAGAGTGTAGGCGAGTGGGCCGAATCACAAGTCAAGTCTTCTGTAGCTGGGGGGAGACTTCAAAGGCAGGGTGCTCTCATTTCTGCAGAGCGAGGGGAAGGAGTGGTCTGATCTGGAATGTCTAATGAGTCCCCCAGCGAGGAGTGGGAACTCTGAGTTGGTGGCGGCCCTTACCTTCCTGGCGGATAAATGGAAAAATGCCCAGGTTCGAAGTCCCAGCTATTGTAGGCTCTGCCTGTTCTCAGGAACGAAGCCCACCCCTAAAGGGGAAGAGGAGTGTAGATGTGGGTAGAGACGACCTCTCAGTTGTTCGATGAGTGGCAGTGCTCTGATGGCATAAGACAACAGCGATTGGTTGAAAGTTTGAGAGGGCGAGCTGCTGACGTAGTGAGAGCCATAAATGCACAGAATCCCTTTGCCATTTCTGCGGCCTACGTGCAAGCACTAGAAAAGGTGTTTGGTGCGACAGGAAGCCCAGTGGAGCTCATGGCGGGGTTTCAGAACATGTGTCAGGAGGAGGGGGAGAAGCTTTTTGCCTACATTTTTCAGCTGGAGAGGCAGCTAAGTTGCTTGCGGCACAGAGGGGCCATTCAGACGGCTGAGGTGGGTCAGTTAAGAATGAACCAAATAGCAAAAGGCGCCCAGTCCCAGAACCTGACCGCTTGGGGTCTCCGACTGTCGCGTAAGATGCTCCCCACCCCACCCCCACCGTTTGCTGAGCTGATCAGAGAAGTACGGGAGGAGGAGGACGTGTCGGCGGCGCGGGGGGGAGGGGGAGTAGTCTCTGTCAGCAGGGTACAGTCCTCGGTAGTAGCCCCCCGTGTTGAAGTGACCATGGATAGCCCAAACGGGGGAGCGGTAAAGGAGATGGTGGCAGAGTTGAGAACTGAGATGTCTGGGTTGTTATCAGTGGGTGTGGCCCCCCTGTATGATGGACCCTCCAAGGGGACGGACTATGCAGAGGGCTGCTAGCAGCTGGGGTCCTGTGAGAAGGGGACAGCCTGGTGTCTCATGGGGAGCACATTCCCAGCAATATATCAAGGAACACCCTAAAGCAAAAAACCCTATTCCTGAAGGCTTAGTGGGGCCAAACTCCAGTGTATCACTACAGATAGAGGGTATTTATGCTAGAGCCATACTTGATACAGGGTGGCAGGTCACTTTGCTGTACCGTTCATTTACAACCAGTCTTTGACACATTTACAATTGACGCCACTTAGTGCACTGGAAATCTGGGGTATTAGTGTGGGTGATTATCCGTATGATGGTTATTTGTCTGTGAAGTTGAAGTTTTTGGAGGCAGATGTGGGAGTGGCTGAGGTCTTTGATACGTTAGCGCTGGTTTGTTTGGACCCCGTTGAGAAGGGTGGCGCTTCAATTCTTGTGGGGACAAATATCCTTTTGTGAGGAGGCTAATAGGAGCCTGCAAGGAGACAGCTGGAGAGAGCTTTCTGAAGACATTGTCTGTTCACCCAGTGTTTCAAGCTGCTTTCGAGGAAGTGCGTGGCCGCACTGGGCCAGATAATGAGTTTAGACGAGGGACTGCGTGTTTCACCCAGTCAAAGCTACCGGTAATTGCGTTACGACCTGGGGAAGTAGCGAGAGTGATGGGAAACCCCCAGTTTGCCAGAATGCCCAAGGCCGAGGCCCTCTTGGTTGATGCTCTGGAAGACCATGAAGAAGAGTTGAGCGTACTTGCTAGGGTACTGGTGAGACCTGAAACGTAGAAGCCTTTGGTTGTATGGGTGAATGGGATGACAGTGATTGTCAGGAACACTTCGGAGTGGGAGATCACCCTCAGGCAGCAGATGCCCCTGGTGCATCTCCTCCCGGTGATGGTAATGCCTAGTGTCCCTGTGAGACAAGCCAGGGAGAAACGATCTGCGAAAGGGGGAAATTTGATTGTTGAGTCATTTAACCTTGGGGACTCCCCGGTACCTGTGGGTTGGAAGAGGAGGTTAATAGAGAAGATGTTGAAGCTGGAAGGTGTCTTTCCTACTGACAAGTTTGATGTGGGTTGTTGCAAGAGCACTCGTCACACTATCCGGGTGACTGAGGCACCCCATTTAGAGAGAGGTCGCTGCGGCTGGCCCCTGCAGAGGTGGAAGATGTTCGGCAGCACTTGTGTAAGTTGAAGGAAGCTGGGATCATCACCGAGTCCCGAAGCCCCTATGTGTCCCCAATAGTAGTGGCCCGAAAGAAGAATGGCAAGGTACAGACGTGTGTGGACTATAGGACTCTGAACAGGCACACCGTCCCTGAACAGTATAAGGTCCCGAGGATGCGCTGGCCTGTCTGAGTGGTGTGAAGAGGTTCAGTGTGCTGGACTTGAGGAAAGGATATTACCAGAACCCCATGAGTGAGGCTGACAAAGAGAAGATGGCATTTATCTGTCCACTGGTATTTTTACGGTTTGAAAGGATGCCCCAGGGCATATTGGGAGCCCCTGCAACCTTCCAGCATGTCATGGAGAAAACAGTGGGGGATACGAACTTGCTTGAAGTATTGGAAGAACATGAAGCGAGGCTACTGAAGGTGCTGGGCTGCCTGAAAGCTGAAAGGTTAGTACTTTCTCCGGACAAGTGCCAGTCCTGCAAGACGACTGTCAGCTATGTTGGGCACATAGTCTCACGATGGAGTAGTTACGGATCCGTCTAAGATAGAGACGGTGACCACAGGGCCAAGGCCTCAGACGGTGAACACTTTGCGCCCATTCCTCAGGTTCTGTTGGTACTATCAGAGGTTTGTACAGGGCCATGCGAAAACGAGTCGTCCTTTAAATCAGCTTCTGTGTGGTTACCCTCCCTTGGGGAAGAAAGGGAGGAAGACAAAAGGAGAGGAGGATAAAGAATATTTTAGCCCTTCGGAGCCTTTTGGAGTGAGGTGGGATGCGAAATGTGAAGAGGCCTTTCAGTCGCTGAAGGAGATCCTGACCCAGATGCCTGTGCTGGCTTTTGCAGACCCCAATTGCCGTAAGTACTGCACACGGATGCCAGCCGAGAGAGCTTGGGGGGGGGGGGTGTCCTGTATCAAGAGCAGGGCACTGGGTTGAGACCTGTTGCGTTCATCAGCCGGAGTCTGTCACCCTCTGAGAAAGACTATCCCATGCACAAGTTGTAGTTCCTGGCATTGAAATGGGCTGTGGTAGATAAGTTGAGTGACTACCTCTATGGTGCCAAGTTTGAGGTGAGGACAGACAGCAATCCCCTAACTTATATCCTGACCTTGGCGAAGTTGGATGCTACAGGCCGTCGGTGGTTGGCAGCGTTGTCCGCCTATGATTTCAGTCTGAAGTATTGTCCGGGAAGTAGGTACGTTAATGTTGATGCTTTGTCCCGAAATGCAGGTGATGGAAACGGAGTGTTTCATATGCATAGAATTTGGCTTGGGTACTGCATGGTCAATGGGGGCACCTCAGAAAGCGCTGGTGATGGGGGAGCACTGGCTGCCTCATTTCGTCTTAGCGCAGGTCCTGTAGTCGTTGTCTCAGAATCCTGCTCCCTTTCCACGTCTGGATCTAGACTGGTCAGTTTGTGTTGGTTTTCAGTAACCTCAGTAGTGGGCAATTGCTGATTGACATGCCTTCTCCAGAATCAGAATCAGGTTTATTATCATCCGCACGTGTCGCGAAATTTGTTAACTTAGCAGCCGCAGTTCAATGTAATACACGATACTATAGAAAGAATAAATAATTCAATTACAGAAAACATATATGTATGAAACACTCCAGTTCCATTGGCTGGATAAGACTAGGGAAGAGAATCTCCGGCCCCATTAAACGTGCGGGAGTGAGGGGCGAGCCCACTACAAATCTCCCGTTTCTGTGGATGCTGCATGATTTGTTGCCCTATAACAAATAAGTGTCGCGAAATAACAGACAGTACTCTACTTACAGTTAAAAGATTTAGCTTTGTGATTAATTTGACTAAAGGGTTAGTAAAGAGAGAACAAAAGAAGGAAATGGCCCATTTTAATGGAACAGTCTAATATGCTCACGTCTTCCCCTTTGCCCATCCTCCCCAATCTCACCCCGGGCTTCGTCAAATCACGGCCCTGCTCCGGGTCGAATCCTGTGATGACTTCTCCCCGGTATCTTCTCTCTTCATCTCCTAACAAAAGACTCCAAGCCCCACCTTAGTGTCCCTCACCCAGAGAATCCCCCCCATCCTTAATCCAGCCATCCCAATTGGATGGCTCACAATTCTCCTACCTCTTATCTTCAGCAGTGACACAAACAAGCAGCTTGCAGAGAACAGCACAAAATGAAATACAGAACAGCATAACAGTAAACAAAAATATGAACCAGGGCATTACATGTGTGTTAGACTGATTAAAAGTAGTGCAAAAACAGAAATAATATAGATTTTAAAAAAGTGAGGCAGAGTTCATGGTTCAATGTCCACTTAGGAATCAGATGGCAGAGGGGAAGAAGCTGTTCCTGAGTCGCTGAGAGTGTGTCTTCAGGCTTCTGTATCTCCTTCTTGACGGTAACGATGAGAAGAGGGCATGACCTGGATATTGGGGGTCCTTTCTGAGACATTGTTCCTGAAGATGTCTTGGATACTCCAAAGGCTTGTACCCAAGATGGAGTTGACTAATCTTACAACTTTCTGTAGCTTTCAGTCCTGTGCAGTAGCCCCCCCACCCCTCACCCCACAAGAGACAGTGATGCAGCCTGTCAGAATGCTCTCCATGGTACATCTATAAAAGTTTGTGTTTTAGGTGCCATACCAAATCTCTTCAAACTCCTAATCAAATATAATCACTGTCTTGCCTTCTTTATAGCTGCATCGATATTTTGGGACCAGGTTAGGTCCTCAGAGATCTTGACACCCAGAAACTTGAAATTCTCACTCTCTCCACTTCTGACCCCTCTATGAGGATCGGTTGAGGTTCCCTCGTCTTATCCTTAAGTCCCTAATCAGGTCTTTCGTTTTACTGATATTGAATGCAAGTTTGTTGCTGCGACACCACTCAACTAGCTGGTATACCTCGCTCCTGTATGCCCTCATCTCTATCTGAGATTCCGCCATTAATTGTTGTGTCATCAGCAGATTTACAGATGGTATTTCAGCTATACTTGGCCACACAGCCATGGAAATAGAGGGAATAGAGCAGTAGGCTCCAGATGTTGTGGTTACTAGTTTCCACTGTGTACAGCACAGGACCGGCTTCTGCCACCGACATCAGGGGTACCAACTCTGTTCCAGAAATGTAGCTCAGGGCGAGTACTCTTTCTCCCGCTGTGAACCCTCTGTACTTCACTTTGGCCCATCTCTTTGCTTGGGTTTTCTGTTCCTTTAGCACAACCTGCTTTGCGTTTGGGAGGGTCTAAGCAGGACAAGCTGGGCATGAAGCTGTCTTTTCATCAGTACAATGGCTGGAGCCATTTTGCTGGTGGCATGAGGTAAGTTGTGGTATGCCAGCAAGAAAGTGCTATGATGCTGGTTGAGGGATGCACTTCCCATTGAAGTCTTGAGGGCTTGTTTTATTGGTTTTGTGAATCGTTCAGCAAGGCTGTTCTAGTCAGCCTCAACCAGTCTCACCATTCTCCTCTGACCTCCCTCATTAACAAGGCGTCTTTTCCCAACAGGACTGTTGCTCAGTGAAGGCTTTTTTTTGTTGTTTATCGCACCATTTTCTGTAAACTCTAGATCCCAGGAGATCAGCAGCTTCTGAGATGCTCAAGCTGCCCTGTCTGGCACCAACAATCATTTCACAGTCAAAGTCACCTAGGTCATATTTCTTCCCCATCCTGACATCTGGTCTGAACAACTGAACCTCTCGACCATGTCTGCATGCTTTCATGTATTGAGTTGCTTCCTCATAGTTGGCTGATTAGACATTTGCATTAATGAGCAGATGTACATGTGTACCTGATAGTGGCCAAGTTTGGAATTATCTGTATAGATGCCAAAACAAAGTAAAACAGACTTTCCACTGTATCTCAGTATATGTGGTAATAATAAAGCAAATACTAATTTTGTCCCCATCTCCTTGATAGCAAAGTCCTCACCACTCTCACCTTCCTCCACCGTCTTCTCAGTAATCATCAGCTCCTCCGCTAGTCCTTTGACTGCCACCCGCCAGACTATTAACAATGATCTGTCACAATGTCAGTTTTGTTTGAAAATATTTCTGTGAAATGGCTTGCATCTTGTTATGTTCAATGTGCTCAGAAATTCATGTCGTAGTTTTTGTTCCTTGTGGGATTTTACTGTAGTCAAATTAACCACCATAGAATTTTTCTAGGAATTTGTGGAGTCATAAAAAAAGTAATGCACAGAAACAGCCCCTTCAGCCCATTTAGTCTGTTCTGAACCATTTAAAATGCGTCCCCCCCCTCCCCCATCGACCTTCACTGGGACCATTGCCCCCCATACTCCACCATCCATGTACCTATCCAAACTTCTCTTAAATCATAACTCTCTCCAACAGCAACTACATCTCCAATATTTTCATTGGATGTCAAACTCTTTGGGTTGATCTCAGGCCGTGACTGTGATTTGTAAATAATTAGCAAAGTAACAGAGTTGGCTGCAGAGATGGTGAGTGCAGTGGGACCAGCTCCTGAAATTCTCTCCTCTTCGGATATCTTCCATCGGATTTGAGGGCAGCATGCGTGACGTCCCTATTTAGAATGGAAAGCAGAGCGAACAGAAGGAACTAGTGTAGAGAAAATACAGGGACCTGAGATGAAAAAGATGTGATAGCCGAGTATCTTGACAAGAAGGATGGGACCTATGAAAAGTTCACAACATCACGGGGGACAGAGATTGGATAGACAGTACAAAACATGAATCCTCAGGATCTTCCAGGACATACACCAGAAGGACTGTTTACAGAGCCCTCAGCATTGACAAGAACCCCTCCCAATCCACCCCACAATCTGTTCGACCCCCCCCCATCATCAGGCGGAAGGTACCGCAGTATAAGGACATGGACTGTCAGGCTGGGTAACAGCTTCTTCCCCCAGTCTGTGAGACGTCTGAACCCCTGCTACCAACCAGTACACATTGTTTATGACAGCGCCAGTAGCATTATACTGGTGTATATTTAACTAATGTCATTAATACACTTTATCTCAACTTGTACATCTACAGAATCCCTTTTTAACCTGTTAATATTATTCTGTGGTGTATGTGATTATATGTACTGTGTTTTACACCTTGATCCCTGGGAGAGTTGTTTTGTTTAGCTGCATGCTTGTGTGTGGTTGAATGACAATAAACTTGAACTTACTGCTCAGCAGTGCTGTCTATAACTGGAGGGCAGGGGTTTAAAGTAAGTGGAAGAGATTTCAAGCTGACTTGAGAAGGAATTTTTTTCACCCGGAGGATGCGTGTAATGAGGAATGTTTAACCTGAGGGATGTTGGAAACCATTTGAGAACTATTTCGATCATCATTTGAAACTCCTTGGCTGTAAGCCAAGAGCTGGTGAATGGGATTGGTGTAGGTGTTCTTGTGATAGCCAGAATGGTACCAGTGGCTCTTTCAGTGCTGTTTGACTCTATGAAAATTATATTTGACACTCTCGCTGTTGTCGCCTGAGGTGTGACTGGTGCAGTAGATTGGGGGAATTGGTGGACATCAGCTGCTTGGAGTTCTGAAAGGCTTTCAATCAGGTTTCCCACTGGAGGTTCAGCCCAGCACATTGCGGGTAAAGCCCTCCCAACTATTGAGTAGCATCGACGACCATGGTCATGCTCTCTTCTCACTGCTGCCATCAGGTAGAAGGTAAAAGAACCTCAGGATTTGCACCACCAGGTTGAAGAACAGTTGCTACCCCTCAGCCATCAGGCTCGTGAATGGAAGGAGGTAACTACACTCACTTGCCCCATCATTGAAAAGCTCCCACAGCCCATGGTTTCACTTCAGGGATTTATTATCTCATTATCTCATGTTCTCGTTTATTGCTATTTACTTATATTTGCATTTGCACAGTTCGTCGTCTTCTGCGCGCTGGTTGATCTTTCATTGATCCTGTTATAGTTACTATTCCATAGATTTGCAGAGTATGCACACAAGAAAATGATTCTCAGGGTTGAATATGGTGATATGCATGTACCTTGAAAATAAAATTTACTTTGAACTTTGGAGGTTGGTCAAGATTGGTTAGCACGTGTGGAACTGGATGGAACACAGATGTCGCAAACACGAGGAAATCTGCAGATGCTGGAAATTCAAGCAACACACATCAAAGTTGCTGGTGAACGCAGCAGGCCAGGCAGCATCTCTAGGAAGAGGTACAGTCGACGTTTCGAGCCGAGACCCTTCGTCAGGATGTCAATGGATATCGTTTACAGACAGAGATCAAGGAGTGGGAATAAATGGATCGCAAGGCTGCGAGTGATCAGAGCAGTCCCCCAACTTTTCATGATCAATATCAACAAGTCACCTACCTGAACTGCACTCTCTCTGTAACTGTAACACCATATCCTGCATTCTGTTATTGTTTGCCCCTGTGCACATTATGCTGTGGAATGACGAGTCTGGAGGGCTTGCAAAAAGATGCTTTTTTTTACTATATCTTGGTAAGTGTGACAATAATAAAGTTGTAACAAAAAAAGGTTCGAAGTATATTTATTATCGAAGTATGTACACTATAGGGTGGCGGGGTGGAGATGCGTCTCTGCCAAAGGTGGTGTAAGGCACTCCTTCTGCAAATGAAACACAGTGCAGGGTTAACCGTACAATGGTGGGTCTTCTGTGAAGAGTTGAATAGGGGAGTAGGGAAGTCTGGTTGCAGTGGTTTATGGCCTTGGCAAGATGGCACTTGGAGTATTCTGTGTGGCTTTGGTCTCCTTATCTCTGAAAGGATGTTCATAGGGAATAAAAGTTCAGCAGACTGGTGCCAAGGAACATTGACTTCTCTAACTTCCATTAATGCCCCACCTCCCCTTCGTACCTCATCTGTTATTTATTTATTTATTTGTTTATTATTAATTTTTTTTCTCTCTCTTCTTTTTCTCCCTCTGTTCCTCTTACTATACTTCTTGCCCATCCTCTGGGCTTCCCCCCTCCTCCTTTTCCTTCTCCCTGGTCCTCCTGTCCCATGATCCTCTCATATCCCTTTTGCCAATCACCTGTCCAGCTCTTGGCTCCATCCCTCCCCCTCCTGTCTTCTCCTATCATTTTGGATCTCCCCCTCCCCCTCCCCCTCCCACTTTCAAATCTCTTACTAGCTCTTCTTTCAGTTAGTCCTGATGAAGGGTCTTGGCCCGAAACGTCGACTGTACCTCTTCCTAGAGATGCTGCCTGGCCTGCTGCATTCACCAGCAACTTTGATGTGTGTTGCTTGAAATTCCAGCATCTGCAGATTTCCTCGTGTTCCTGGTGCCAAGGGTGCCCAGTTTGCCAGCGTCAGGACAGAAAGAGTTGACTGGGACTGCCTTGCCCAGTGTTGGGATGAATGAGAGGAGACTGAAGCGTAGAAAATCCAGCAATGGCAGGGAGGTTGTTTCCTGGCTGAGGAGTGTAGGACCAGGGGGCAGAGTTTGAGAAAATGGGGTAGACCATTTCAGACTGAGATGAGGAAAGTTTTCTTCACTCAGAGGGTGGTGAAACCTCGGAATCTTCTACCATGGACACTGAATGAGAATCAGTAATTGTGCTCATGGAGTTCCGGGCATGTAAGAAATCAAGGGATGTGGGGAAGAGCTGGAAATGGCAACGAAGCGGAGTAACAGCCATGATCTACATAATTGTCAGAACGTTCTCCAAAGACCAGTCAGCCTACTGCTGCTCCTTATCACTTAACTGATACTTTGTACAAAATGTTCACCAACAGTTCCACTATTTCAATCTTATTGCCTTGTAGCTAACTTTAAAAGATTCAAGCGAAAGTCATTAAATGTGTAATTAATACAGCACACTTTATCTGGGCCAGCGTGAATGCAAGCCGGGTAATATTACCCTCTAGATGACCACTGTGACTGCATCCACGTTATGGGGTGGAGTTTCATGATGACAAAGCTCTACATTAAACCAAATGTCACCCATTCAACACCTCCTTTATCTGCAAAAGATCTGAGAGAAAATTGTAAAACCACATTGTGTACACCCTTGGGAATCTCACACAGAGCAGTGATGGCAAAAAATGTATTGTATACACAGCTGGAACAAAGCCTCATACAGCAATGACTACACCGCAATCTACACATGGCTGGGAGCAAGGTAAGTTTATCTCAGTGGGACACCACAGTAAATATACTGATGGAATTTAGACATACAAGGTGACTGCAGGACTAATCTGTGAATACAGTCAGTTTCAGGCAAGTGAATTAAATGCACCTTTTGTTTGCAGTTAGTGTGAACCACCTCAACTATCACAGATTGGTTCCCTCCCAATGGCTTGAGATCAAGCATGGTCATTGTAACAAATCATGATTTTATCATTTTATTGGCTTTATTTATGAAGTGCTCGCTGATTTAAGTGCACATTTTATAACTGGACTGTACCGAACCCCTACTGAAATGTTACAAGTCGTGGGGTAACACAAGAGGGAATCAAGCCCTTTGGCTCAGCTTGCCCGTGCTGACCGAGATGCATTTGCCTGCATTAGGCACCTATCCGTCTAAATCTTTCTTATCCATATACCTGCCGAAATGCCTTTTTAAATTGTACCTACCTCAACCACCTCCTTGGGCAGCTCGTTCCATATACTCGCCACCCTCTGCATAGAGAAGTTGCCCCTCGAGTCTCTTTCAAATCTTTGTCACCTTAATCCCCCTCCACCATCAGATTTCTGAGTGGTCCATGGAGACGGTTTTGCTCTCTTTTTGCACTTTATCTAATTTCTTATTGTAACGTAGTAATATTTAACGTATTGCACTGCAATCCTACCACAAAACAACAAATTTCACAATATTTACCAGTGATAATAAACTTGATTCCGATTCATGAGCTATGTCTTTTAGTTTTTTTTTGTTCCCTCTCCCTGGGGAAAAATGCTGCATGCATTCGTTCTATCTCCGCTCCTCATGATGGTATATGCCTCTATAATGTTACCCCTCAGTCTCCTGCACTCCAAGGAATAAACTCCTAACCTGCCCAACCTCCCCCTATAGCTCAGGCTCTTCAGTCATGGCAACATTATGGTAAGTCATCTTTGCACTCTTCACAGCTTAATGATGTCTTTAACCAAAGCTACACAATAGACAAGATTGCCAACACCTGGTACAACTGCAACCTAAGTTCCCAGCTCCTGCACTCATTGGTCAGTTTGCAAATTGTCTTTTTAAATTGACATACAGTGTGGAATTGGCCCTTTCAGTCATGACGCTCGACTTAATCCTTTCTCTTTAAATCTTTTTATTGAATAAGTATACAAAAGGTAAACCATATAGGCACTAATACACTGTTAGAATATAATAAATTACAGGAGATATTAATACAGAAAAAAGAATTAATACAAACAGTGCAATTTAAACATAAAATAATAAGGTAAAATAATAGTATACTAATTTTTATATATATATCAATAGAGAAGGGAAAAAACCCCCAAAAAAACCCCAAAACAAAACCCACCGTGCAACTAAACTAAAAGCAAAGCAAAGCAATGGGCTAACTTGGAAACAAATAGAGTTAAAGAACTTAAAATCACGTCCTCAAACCCGACCTCCATTAGAAACAGTTAAAAAAGGCAAGAAGGAAATATAAATATTTCCCAAAAGAGAAAAAAATTACATTAAATGAAAATGTTGAATAAAAGATCTCCAGGTCTGTTCAAATTTAAGTGAAGAATCATAAAGATTACTTCTAATTTTCTCCAAATTTAAGCATAATATCGTCTGGGAAAACCAAAAAAAGGTAGTTGGAGCATTAGGCTCTTTCCAATGTTGTAAGATACATCTTTTCACCATTAAAGTAAGAAATGCAATCATTCTACGGGCTGAAGGAGAAAGATTACTGGAAATTTTAGGTAATCCAAAGATAGCAGTGATAGGATGAGGAGAGATATCTATATTCAATATCTTTGAGATAATATTAAAAATGTCTCTCCAAACAGTTTCCAGAGTAGGACAAGACCAAAACATATGAGTTAAAGAGGCTATCTGCCCCGGACATCTATCGCAAAAAGGATTAATATGAGAATAAAAATGAGCTAATTTATCTTTGGACATATGTGCTCTATGGACAACTTTAAATTGAATTAGGGAATGTTTAGCACAGATAGAGGAAGTATTGACTAATTGTAAAATCTGCCCCCAGTCATCCACTGAAATAATAGAACCCAATTCCTGTTCCCAATCTGACCTAATCTTATCAAATGGAGCTTTCCTAAGTTTCATAATAATATTATAAATAATGGCTGTTGAACCTTTCTGACATGGATTAAGGTTAATTATAGTATCTAAAATATATGTAGGAGGGAGCATTGGAAAGGAAGAAAGTATAGTACTTAGGAAATTTCTAACTTGAAGATATCTAAAAAAATGTATTCTTGGTAAACTATATTTATTAGATAATTGTTCAAAAGACATAAGGGAACCATCTAAAAATAAATCCAAAAACCGTGAAATACCCTTAGTCTTCCAAATTTGAAAAGCATGATCCCTGAAAGAGGGAGGAAAAAATATGTTACCTAAAATAGGGATCGCTAGCCCAAATTGGTTAAGATCGAAAAATTTTCTGAATTGAAACCAAATACGTAAGGTATATTTAACCATTGGGTTACAGACCTGTTTGTGGCGTTTCAAATCGAAAGGAAGAGAAGAACCTAAAATAGAGCCAAGTGCATAGCCCTGAGCAGATTGTAATTCCAATACTACCCATTTAGGAATGGATAGTATATCTTGGTCAAGTAACCAAAATTTCATGTGACGAATATTAATTGCCCAATAATAGAATCTAAAGTTAGGTAATGCAAAACCTCCATCTCTCTTAGCTTTCTGTAAATGTATTTTACCCAATCTCGGGTTTTTATTTTGCCAAATAAATGAAGCAATTTTAGAGTCAACTTTATCAAAAAAAGATTTTGGAACAAAAATCGGTAATGCCTGAAATACATATAAAAATTTTGGCAGAATAAACATCTTAACTGCATTAATACGACCAATCAAAGTTAAATATAATGGAGACCATTTAGATGAAAGTTGAGTAATATGATCAATTAAGGGTAAAAAATTAGTCTTAAATAGATCTTTGTGTTTACAAGTAATTTTAATCCCAAGATATGAAAAATAATTATTAATCAATTTAAACAGAAAGTTATGATACAAGGGAAGTTGTTTGTTAATCGGGAAAAGTTCACTCTTACTAAGATTTAATTTATAACCTGAAAAAAGACCAAATTGTGCTAATAAATCTAAAGCAGCAGGGATGGATTTTTGAGGATTAGAAATATATAAAAGTAAGTCATCAGCTGATATTTTATGGGACTTTAAGCCCCGAGTTATCCCAATAATATTTGGAGATTCTCGAATGGCAATTGCAAGAGGTTCTAATGCAATATCAATAAAGGACTAAGAGGACAGCCTTGTCTGGTACCTCGAAAAAGAGGGAAAAAAGGTGAGCTTAAAGAGTTAGTACGGACTGAGGCCATAGGAGAATGATATAACAATTGGATCCAGGATATAAATTTCGAGCTAAAATTAAACATTTCAAGCACCTTAAATAAGTAAGGCCATTCTACTCTATCAAAGGCTTTTTCAGCATCTAAAGAGATAACGCACTCAGGAACATTTTGTGAGGGGGTATAAACAATATTTAACAGTGTGCAAATGTTATAGAAAGAGTAATGACCTTTAATAAAACCCGTCTGGTCTTCCGAGATAATAAAAGGAAGTACTTTTTCTAATCTGTTTGCTAATAATTTAGAAAAAATTTTAGAATCAACATTTAATAAAGATATTGGTCTATAAGATGCACATTGGGCAGGATCTTTATCCTTCTTTAATATTAGAGAAATTGACACTCTATAGAAGGTTTCGGGAAGTTTACCAAGTTTTAATGAAGCCTCCAAAACCCTACAAAACCAAGGGATTAATGAAGGTGCAAAAAATTTATAAAATTCCGTGGTAAACCCATCAGGGCCAGGAGCTTTCCCCAGGTTCATAGAGGAAATAACATTCTTAATCTCATCAGTGGTAATGGGAGTATCTAGCATAGAAGACATATCCTGTGAAATCTCGGGGAAATCTAGGTTATCTAAAAAGTCATTCATATATTTAGAGTCTCGTAAAGACTCTGATTGATGTAAGGAGGAATAAAAATCAAAAAAGGTTTGATTAATCTCAGCATGATCAAATATCAGTCGATCATTTTGATTATAAATCTGATTAATTTGAGATTTAGTATAATTAGTCTTCAGTTGGTTAGCCAACAGTTTGCCAACTTTGTCACTATGTACATAAAATTCACTTCTTGTTTTCTTTAATTGATTTACAATCGAGGATGAAAGTAATAAACTGTGTTCCATTTGAAGTTCAGTTCTTTGTTTATACAACCCATCAGAGGGAGCTGTAACATATTTCTTATCAATTTCCTTAATCTTGTCCATCATTACCAACTCCTCCTGCTTCAGCTTCTTCCTCAAAGCAGCAGAATACGAGATAATCTGACCACGAATATAAACTTTAAAAGTATCCCAAAGGATGTTCACAGAAATACCCTCTGTGTAGTTGATTGTAAAAAAAAGATCAATCTGTTCATTCATAAAGTTAACAAAATCCGAGTCCTGAAGCAACAGCGAATTAAAACGCCATTGTCTATTATTTTGTGTATTGGCCTGAATTTTAATAGAAAGCTTAAGTGGAGCATGATCCGAAATGGTTATAGAGTCATAATCACATTTAATCAACTGAAGAAATAAGACGAGAGTCAATAAAGAAATAATCAATTCTTGAATAGGAATGGTGAACATGTGAAAAAAAAGAAAAATCTTTTTTCTAAGGATGCAAAAAACGCCAAATGTCCGTCGACCCAGAATCAGAGAGGAATGAGTTAATCAAAGATTTATTGGGTAAGGTCCGTAAAGGAGCCGAACGGTCCAAACGCCTGACTTAATCCTACCCTAATCATGGGACAAATTACAATGACCGATTCACCAACTAATCAGTCTTTGGACTGTGGGAGGGAACTGGAGCACCCGGAGGAAACCCACATGGTCACGGGGAGAACGTACAAACTCCTTTCAGGCAGCGACAGGAACTGAATCTGGGTCACTGGTACTGTAAAGCTTTGTGCTAACCACTACGCTACCGTGCCACTTTTTCACCACCCTCCCTATCTATGAGACCTCTTCTGTTTCCAACTCTGACAGCTTCTGCTTAGAGTTGCAAATGTCTCTCGACTTATAGAGATACAACCAATAGGAATATCTAAGAATACCCAAAAGCACGTACTACTTTCATTATCTAAGTCTATTACAGTCAGATTAAAAAGATAGTTGATGTGGAGCACGTGGCCAAGTGGTTAAGGCATTGGACTAGCTACTTGAAGGTCGTGAGTTCGAGCCCCAGCCGAGGGAACGTGTTGTGTCCACACATTGCTCTGCGACGACACTGGTGCCAATCTGTATGGGTCCTAATGCCCTTCTCTTGGACAACATCAGTGTCGTGGAGAAGGGAGACTTGCAGCTGGTCTTCCATACAACCTTGCTCAGGCCTGCGCCCTGGAGAGTGAAGACTTTCCAGGCGCAGATCCATGGTCTCGCAAGACTAACAGATGCCTTTTTTTAATGTGGGTTATGCATGAGTCCTTGGACTGCTATTTTGTATGGTGTACAACACATATAGAGTGAGAACTTTGACTCTGTAGAGGAGCTCAGTATGAAATCATAGTCGAACCCCTTCCAACATACAGTGCAAATTCAATTCAGATGGCATATCTTCAGTGCAAAGGGACTTGGGAGCCCTCGCGCAGGATTCCTTGAAGGCCGTCTTACAGGTTGAGTTGGTAGTGAGAAAGGCAAGTGCAATGTTAGCATTTGTTTCCAGAGAACTAAAATGTAAAAGCAGGGATGTAATGCTGAAGCTTTATAAGGCATTGGTCAGGTCTGTCTATTCAAGTGCTTATTTTAAATAGACCAATAAATTCAACAGGTCACGGAATGAGCTGGCAGAGGGCTTGGCTGAGGCACTTGGACGTGAATGTGGATGAGGAAGGATATGGGCCAGACTTTATTGTTTTAGTAATACAATGCGGAGTAGGTCCCTGTGGCCCTCCGATCCACACCACCCCAGCAACCCCACAACCCTGGTTTTTACCTAATCACAGGACAATTTACAATGACCTATTACGTCTTTGGACAGTGGAAGGAAACCAGGGGGCCTGGGGAAATCCCACACACTCCACAGGGAGGATGTAGAGAGGACATAGAGAGTCTCCTTTCAGAATGGCGCTGGAATTTTACAGTGGGAGGAGAGAGAGCAGTGTGCTGCGTGTGTGCAGCCCTCCGGTGAAAAATGATATCGTATCCATTAAATAGGGGCCGTGGACAATTCTGATCTGATGGAGACGGACGTGAGAGCACAGAGGAACATCTGGAAAAATTTCTGAAACGCCAGTTCGCTGCCGTTGTTACTGCATGATCGGGAATCTTTCAGAGGGAAGGCCTCAAAATCCCTGGCTTTGCCTGCTGTTGGCGAGCGAGATGGAGGTCGAATCGTTCGGATAGAGATGGCGCTCAGTACTTGGCGTCAGAGAGCTGATCAGAGCTGAAGTTTTCAGATGACTCAGAGTCGGACCGTGGTCGGGTATGGCAGGGAGAGTTTTTCTTCCTTCTCCCGTCTGCATGAGATGTGGGACATTTGAGAGACTTAAACTTTTTACTGTGCTCATGGACTTCTTCATCAAGTTATGGTATTGTTACACTGTTGTAACTATATGTTATAATTATGTGGTTTTGTTAGTTTTTTTTTAGTCTTGGTCTGTCCTGTGTTTTGTGATATCACACCGGAGGAAATATTGTATCATTTCTTAATGCATGCATTACTAAATGACAATAAAAGAGGACTGTGAGTCTTTATAATCGTATATCATAATTCAACTCTGAACTCTGTACACTGCAAACTGTAAAGCATCAGGCTTAACGTTACGTTACCATGGCACCCTCTGTGATGAGCTTAGGTGGGAATCTTGGTCATCCAGGAACAGTTGGGCTGAAAGACCTGTTTCTTTGCTGTATGACTCTGAGGTACTCTTGATGCATTCTACGGGGCTTTGGACAGTGTGGGAGCATAGATTAAAGCTACTCAAAACAAGGGGCAGTATTGGAAGACAAATACGTCATGAAATTTCTGTAATACTTCTGATCTCTTTTAATATTCACAAAGCATCTTATAGCTTTCTAAAGTAGCTCTGAATCATAGACACTGCTGAAAGGCAGGAAACAAGGAAGACAATTAATACACAGCAAGTTCTGACAAGACTTTCTTTATAGCATTGCATAGCTTCAGCAGGATGATGCTATGGGTGGGGAACTAAAATTATGAGGTACTAAGCACACAAAAAAACCGCATGGAGATTAAATGCAATTCTTTTTAAATTAAGGTGAGAGTTGATGAGAGAGATTTTTTCCTGTAGCTGGAGTCACAAGGGTCATCATTCGAAAGTGTCACAAAAAGATCAATAATCATGGCAAAAAGGTCTCGGCCCGAAATTTCAGCTCTTTATTCCACTTCATAGATACTGCCTGACCTGTTGAGTTCCTCCAGCATTTTGTGTCTGTTGTTCTGGACATCCAGCATTGGCAGAATCTCGTGTTTACTAAAAGATCAAGAAAGATTAGGAGATTTGTTTTGCACAGCAGCTTAGTGGAATGTAATGTCTTTTGCTACAAGTGATGGATGAGTTTTTCATCATAGTCATAAAAAAGTACAGCACAGAAACAGGACCTTTGGCCCATCTAGTCCATGCCAAACCCTTTAAACTGTCTACTCCCATTGACCTGCTCCGGGACCATAGCCTCCAAATCCCTACCACCCATCCAAACCTCTCTTAGACATTGAAATCGAGCTCACATGCACCACTTGCACTGGCAGCTCGTTCCACACTCTCACAACCCTCTGAGTGAAGGCGTTCCTCGAAGTTCCCCTTAAAATTTTCACCTTTCACCCTTAATCCATGACCTCTAGTTGTAGTCCCATCCAACCTCAGTGGAAATAACCTGTTTGCATTTACCTGATCTACATATCTCAATATTTTATATACCTCTATCAAATCTCCCCTCAATCTTCTACATTCCAAGGAATAAAGTCCTAACCTATTTAATCATTTCTTATAGCTCAGGCCCTCCAGATCTGGTAACATCCTTGTAAATTTTCTCTGCACTCTTTCAACCTTATTGACATCTTTCCTGTAGGGCGGTGACCAAAACTGCACACAGTGCTCCAAGTTAGACCTCATCAAAGTCTTCGATAACTTCAACATAACATCCCATCTCTTGCACTCAGTACCTCGATTTGTGACACCAAGATGGGGGTGTAGTGAACAGCAAAGACCATCGGCTTGCAGGATCTGGAGCTATTGGAAAAATGGGCTAAGAAATGGCAGATGGAATTTAATTCGGACAAGTGCAAGGTGTTGGACCAACCAGGGTAGGCCTTGCATGGAGGGCAGCAGAGCACTGATGAATGTGGTAGAACAAAGGGATCTGGGAATACAGAAGGAGGGAACAGAGTCTATAGAAGTGAGCCAAAGCAACATTGAGTTCATGGTCCCTATTCAGATTACGAGGAGGAGGAGTTTGCTGTCTTGAGGCAAATTAGGGTGGGCAAATCCCCAGGGCCTGACAAGGTGTTCCTCAGACCCTGTGGGAGGCAAGTGCAGAAATCGCAGGGGCCCAAGCAGAGACATAGCAACACAAGAGGAACCGGAGGATTGGAAGAGAGCTAATGTTCTTCCGTTGTTGAAGAAAGGCTCTTAAAAATAAACCAGGGAATTCTGGGCTGGTGAGCTTGGCATCAGTAGTGGGAACTGAATGCTGCTTTCCCTCACGACTATAGACCGTGCCCTTCTCCTGGCTAAATACAGATGCAAAAAAAAAATCCAAACATCAGAATGGGGAAGAACCGTGATCTAAGTGACCTTGAGTGCGGAATGATTGTTGGTGCCAGATGGGGTGGTTTGAGTATCTCAGAAACTGCTGATCCCTTGGGATTTTCACGCACAACAGCCTCTAGAGTTCAAAGATAAACAAAAAAAAAACATTCTGTGAGCGAAAATGCCTTGTTACTGACAGAGAGCAGAGGAGAATGGCTAGACTGGTTGAAGGTGACAGTAACTCAAATAAACACGCGTTACAACAGTGGTGTGTAGAAGCACATCACTGAATGCACAACACGTTGAATCTTGAAGTGGATGGATAAACTATCAATGTACACAAGGTGGCCATTTTGTGAGGTATAAAAGATTTATGATTACTTGCTTCAAAAGCCACAGCTCGTGTGCGTCAGTCAGAGCGGCAGACCCAGAAGTGTGTAGGCTGCAGCAACACTGCTTTCAGATACAGGGGAAAGGCCAGCCAACATGTGTGATGGTGTGATGGCCACAGTTTCTTTAATTTATATTTCATTTTCCTGTAAGATTTTGTCATTAAACTGCAAAATATCAATTTGTACTTTAATCTGTGTTGGCGTTTGAAGTAATGAACTGAATTTATGAAGAATATTTGGCAGGGTGTTTGTGGACGCTCAATGAAAATGTAATTTTGTGTTCTTACTCCAAGCTATCATTTTGTCAAGTACCATTAAACTGAACACAGCCGTTCCTATGGTTACTATCTCAAAAAGAGACAATATATTTGCCTTAGGGTCTTTTAAACTGATTTTAGATATCTGTTTCTATCTTATTGATCTTCAAAATCCACAACTATTCTGATTTATTCTCTCCCTGCCTTCAATAAAGACAAGCTTATGTCTTGTGCATTGAAAGGGTCTAAAATCTGCTCCAGATGTTTGTGATTCCAACTCTGCCACTCTCTGCACAGCGACATCTTGCATCAAGAGCTTCTTGCCACCTTACTTAAGGTACCCAATCTACAGTCAAAATGCTCAGTAGCATCTCAGCAGAGGATGGCAACATCTGGTATCCAAATAAAGTTCATGGAACAACCACCCCTACCCCCCACACACCGCAGACGTGCCACCAATCTTTCAAGGAGTCTCAGGGTTATTATCGTTTCCACAGGTACCATTACAGTCACTACTCCTGTGATACTTAGCTGGATGTATGTGGGAATTCTTCCAAGGTCTTCCCTCATAGGTAAGGCTTCTGCAGCCAAGCCAGCTTACGGAATTTCTCTGATCCGTGGAGCAGAGTATTATAGACTCTTCTTATGGGGGAGTCTCGGAACAGAGGGCACAGCCTTGGAATACAACAGCGTCCCTTTAAAACAGACGAGGAGGAATTTCTTTAGCCAGAGGGTGGTGAATCTGTGGAATTCATTGTCAAAGACGGCTATGGAGACCAAGTCATTGAGTATATTTGAAGTAGAGGTTGATAGGTTCTTGATTAGTAAAGGGGTCAAAGGTTACGGGGAGAAGGCAGAAGAATGGGGTTGAGAGGGATAATAAATCAGCCATGATGGAACGGTGGAGCAGACTCAATGGGACAAATGGCCTAATTCTGCTCCTATATCTCATGATCTTTCATTCCTTCATATCCACACAGGCAATAATAAAGCTACTTCGGTTACCACCAACTCTTGGTCTATATCCTTGTAGGCGTCGGCTCTTTTGAATATGATTGCAGTTTGGGACTCTGACTCACTTTTCGGCAGTGGGTCCTAGACTCTCGCCAGCTTTTGGGTGAAATCATTCTTCCTTAATTTCCTGTAATCCTTTTACCAACTGACATCCACCTACAATGCTATTTATTGACGTCTCTTGATCGGAATGAATCCCATTGTCTCCTCCTCTTTACCACATGAACCTTCTGCCGCGTCAAGAGTTCAGCTAAATGGACACAATTCTGACAGCGCTCGAGAAATTCAACACCAATCAGAGGACAGAACATTTCGCTTCATTCCTGCTGCTTCACTAGACTCAGATTATGTCCTTTCTGTTCCTAAAGCAATTGCGTACAACCTCACAGCCCCCTTGTCAGTGCAACGACTCACGTGCTACAAACATGAAGATCAGGTCTGGAAGATCAGAGCAGCAATCCACGCAGGGAGCCAAAATGAATCTTTTTTTTTACATCTGTGTTTATTCAGATTTGCTGCCACATGTTTGGCTGATTAGATATTTCGCATTAACAAGCAGGTGTACCTAATAAAGTGGCCACCGAGTGTATGTTACCATTGATGGAGACCAGGATCAATACTGGAGGGAATGGGTTGGACAGTTCTTTGGATTTATGGTGCCCTGGATACACTGTGGCTCAGGCCAGTGTCAGGTGCCCTTGATCCCTTGTTTATTTGTGTTAGTGATTTGGAAATGATACTGTTCCATTGTGTATCCAAGATTGGCTGATGATTCCAAATGATCGAGGCGTGTACACACACTAAAATACCACATGGTTATTCTGATGTTTACTTGGAGGAAATATCATTGCAAAGGTTCACAGGTTCATTTATTATTAAAGTACACAACTCTGAAATTCTTCTTCTCCAGCTAGCCATGTAACCAAGAAGGAAAAGAATGGCAGCTTGATCATCAACCCCCAAATCCCTCCTCCCCACACAAAAAAATGAACAAAAATGGAACTGACACATTGAGCCCAAAATCCCCCTACCCCACACACAAAAACTGAGAAAGATTGGGTGAAAAACATAGAATACAAAAAAAAACATAAGCCTGAAAAAGAAGTCCACAGTCCAAGTCCACATCCAGAAAGCAGAAAACCTGGGCAACGTTCTCCCTCTCCATAGCAGAGCAATCTCACCAGTGATAAAACCAGTTGGACAAGAATTCTGAGAATTTAAAGCCAGTGGAAGGGTCAAGAGAGGGAGTGGTGGGGGAGAGGACATCTATGTACTTGTGGAAGCTATTGGAAGCATCATGGAGATCTTTGGGGAAACTGAGAAGTTAATATTACAGGCATGGGCAGAGTAACCACTGGTTATCGACAGCTGAGCAGATAACTGAACCAAGGAAGTGCAATCCCCTTCAGGCAGGTAGTTGATGCTGAGGCTTGGGGCAGTTAATTGAACCAAAGGCAGTGGTCAGGTTGAGAAAGATGATCTTACCTCTGGAGACACAAGTGATTGCAGCACACAAATATCAAAGTGCAAAGTAAATTTGTTATCAAAGTAATATATGTCTCCATGTGTTATTCCTCTCCACGCCTAGTGGCACATCGGGTGGCTTTGCCATTTCTTTAGCATCTTGCCTGTTTTTTTACGAGGCTGAGCCGCCAGCTGGACGTTCTACCCAGCATGGATGGATAGTGCGCAAGGAGTTGGCCAGATTCGAACCCGTGGCCTCAACGTCCAGAGCTGACGTCACTACACCACCGGCCGGCAATGTCACCATGTGCTACTTGTGATTCATTTTCTTGCAGGCATTCACAGTAGAACAAAGAACTAAAATGGAATATATGAAAACCTACACACAATCTTGAGAACATGAGTTGAAGAGTCCTTGCAAGATAATCCATTGGTTGAGGAATCAGTTTAGAGTTGAGATGAGTGAAGCTACCCACACTGATTCAGGAGCTTGATGGTTGAAGGGTAATGCAGTTGAAGGATTTCAGGCTGCATGCGGAATATATTCTCTGATATTAAACTGGACCATCAAGTAACTGTTCCTATGCCTGGTGTTGTGGGACCTGAGGCTCTTTCCCAATGGCAGTAGTGAGAAGAGGGCATAGCCCGCATGGTGGGCATCTTTGATGCTGCCTTCTTGTGCCAGCACTCCTTATAGACCAGTTCAATGGTGGGGAGGGTGTTGCCCGTGATGGACTGGACATTTTTTGTAGGCTTTTTCGAAATATTGGATTCACTTGGCGGGTCGGGGGACATTCATGGAAGCTAACAGAGGGGAGGGAACTTCGACTCAGACCGTGAGAGGCCTGCATCGAGCATTTTCATGCCTTACAAGGTGCAGATTGGAAGTCTGTGTGGGGCGCCACTCCTTGCACAGACTAGAGCAATGTGTGATTAAGTGCCTTGCTCAAGGGCACAAACATGCTGCCACAGCTGAGGCTCGAACTAGCGACCTTGAGGTAACTAGAGGAACGCCTTAACCACTTGGCCACGTGCCCAACAGAAGCTAACAGAGGTTTGATGTTTCAGATGGAGATCCTTCATCTCCCCTGCGGACTTCCCCCAACACTTTGTCTGGAGGCTTTGTACTGGATGCTATTTGTGATATTGATTAGAGCAACTGTGCTGGGGAAGGGATTCAAGTGAGGACCTTGGAGGAAAAGAAAAGTTGGAGATGGCCAGTAGTTGTGAGGAGGGAAGGAATTTTTAGAGGAGGTGATTTGAAGGAAAAGTTGGAGAATACACCATAAAAAATCGTCTCTGAAGGCCAGAAGTAAGGCTGGACGTGGCAGAGGCTGCTTCTTGAACAGAGGAGACAGCGGCAGAGACAGGGAAGCTATATTCAAGATGATTTACAGTGAAGAAAGTATGTGTTATCTTTCCATTGTACAGTGATTCAAATCCAGCCAGACTTGGTAGTGAATGGTAAGCTGGTTCACTGCCGTGTACAAACATGTCTGCACCTTCTGGGTTCACAAAAACAATGTAATCAATGTTTTTTAGAAATAAAAAGGCTTCTTATTTAGAGGCATTAAATAAAATACTATTCAATTTTTTGTTGATTGATTATTAGTGTTCAATTATTGAATAAGTGCAGAATAGGAAATTAAAAAAAAATTGTTGTGAGACACATTTATAATTGAGATTTTTAACTCCCCATGTATATTTATTTGCAGGATCTGAAATGAAATGGGGAAAAATCATAAGAAATTTATATACAACATAATACAATATTGTAAACAATCATTAATGTAATGTTAAAAATGTTATTATTGTTAATTGCAGGAGTGAAAATTGCCTGCTGTCGATCAGAGGTGTAGTCTGGGCTTTGCACCTTGTGATAAATGCAGCTCTTACCTGGTGCCAGCTGCTGCAGTTTGTGCTAGTCCCCTAACAACCAGGTAATAGTCTGGGTGGAGCATGATCCGTGGAGGGGGGATGCAGCACAAGAGGATTGGTCCGAAGCGGGAACGACTGCACTTTCTGGCAGCCTATTAATCTCGGCTAACTGGCTTAGTGTCAAAGGCTGACAGAGTCAGCTGCCGGCTTGTAGATGCTGCTCATGTGAGGCTCGACATCAGCACTGAAAGTGATTCATACCTATCGCAGGACGGGGTGACATTAACGCGGGAGTAGCAGGAGAGCGGGCGAGGAAACTACTTGTGCAGATCAGAGCTGAGGCCAGTAAGTCACTGCATCCAGGCCGTTAAACTGGGAACTGCAGCGAAATCAATTAACTGTGGAAACGCAATCAGAAGGGAAATATCTGCAGAACTGAAATGGCAGGGCAAGAAATTGAGGACTTTGATGTGGATAGTGTGTCGGACACTGCCTGTATGCTTAATCATGTCCACCCTCCACCATACAGCATTGAGGACCAACCTTGGCCGCTGGAGGCACGTAGCGTGTGTGAGTGCTGGGGATGGGCATTACTGGTCACCGCCTTTAACTTTGTGCTCTTCCTCCTGAACCTTGCCCTCATGGGCACCATTTTTTGTATCGTGCTGATGCCCACTATTGTGGTGGTGTACTTTGGGTTTCAGTGTCACTCCCGGGTAAGTAGCCTTCGGCTCGGAATTTTAAGTCTCTGCGTGCTGGGTGCTCGGAGTTACGATGAAATGACAGTGGGCGCACCAGAGCCCTGAGAGGCCTGCCCGCTTGACTAGACCACCACATACACCTGACCGAAGTTAAACACCGGACAACTCTTTAGATAGTTGTTGGACGTTTCTATTAAAACAAGCACAGCTCAGGTGCTGTATTAGACTGACAAAGAAATGAAGCACCTTTACATTAGAAAAAGGTTGCATTATTTTCACAGTGATCCGGGTTTAAACCTTTCCCTTGCAGTCACAGAGTGTTCAAGTGATTTCAGTGTATTCAGATATTTGAACCTTCCTATCTTGGTTACAGTGAACTCAGCGTTATCCCCGGTGAGGAAGCCGCAGTTTTAACGCTTGCTTGCAGAGGTTTGGAGTGAAATCGAGTAATGGTATAGAGGGTATTACAACGGTCCAGCTCCGACAGCTTAGCCAGTGAGTAAGCTTCGGGTGTTGTTCAACTGCGCCTAATGCGTAGCTTGTGAATCACTCTGGGAAAAAAAAATTGCTGGAAACTTGAGCTGATGGATTTTGTAGGACTGCTCCCCAAACCCTTTCCATTTTAAAACGGACTTACACTGAAAGTAAATTGTGTACATTCCCTTGACAAGGAACAGAATCTTTCACATTCATAGGACGTTCGTTGCATTCATTTTTGGTAAAATAAATATCTGAGAGTTGCTGTATCTGAAATGTAGTGTAGAAAAATATGTCTGACAGTGAGAACCAGAATACAATAAATACATCCAGATTAACCCTAGCAGCTCAGGCAGCTTTTCAGGAAAGGAAAAAAATTAAACATTTCAGGTCAACGATCCTTCATCTGAAGCTTTAAAGCAGGGCTTCCCAATGTTTTGTTTATGCCATGGACCCACACCATTAAGCAAGGGGTCTGTGCACACCAGATTGGGGATCCCGGCTTTAAAGGGAGAAACTAGCCAGGTTGATGGGAGTGTTCAAGCTGGGGTAAAATAAAAAATATTCCCTATATTCTCTATGCCCTATCATCCCTCAGCCTTCCCAGCAACTTGTTTTCTCTTTCCTAGTTCTGAGGAAGCTTTTCTGAACTGTTTGTCCACAGATGCTGCCTGAGCTGCTGGTGGTTCGAGCACCTTGTGTTTTTATTTCAGATTTCCAGCATCTGCAGTATTTTGAATTTCAGGGTCCAAGTGAAAAATTACTTTCAGGATGCTGTGATGTTTAAAAATATGTCTGAGAGAAAGTGATGGGGGGGGTACATTTGTCACTATGTGTCTGACACAGAGGTAGCCAGTGTCCAGTAGGTTGCATGTTGAAGATAATCCAGGCGAGGTGGGCAGCCAACTCAATCACACTGGCTTCCTTTTCTGTGTATCCCTGGAAATGGTCCATGCAGAGAGCTGAGCTGTTGCCCCCTTATCAGCTTTGCCTGATAGTGGTGCACGAGAACTTCAGAGGATAAATAATAAATTGGAGCAAATTTTTAAACTGGTCCACACCGATGGATTTATTAGTCTAACATAGAGTTTCATTATGTACCATTGTTGTACTCACTGGAACATTGCAAAATTGCTCACGTTCTCGTCCTCTTCTGAAAAATCAATTTGCAAAGGTTTCAATGAAATACTTTGGTGATTTGATTGAAGACGCGATTCAAAATTAACCGGAAAATGAAAATCAATTTTCAAACCGCAAATGAAAACTTAATGATTTATGAATTTTAAACAGAGAACAGCGCCAACCTAGAACTGCAGAATAGTGACAATATTAATGTAGGCTGTTTGGCCCATCAAGGCTAGACTAGCTCCATGTAAGATCAATCCAGCTCTGCCTGCTCTCCCACCCTCTTCCCAGAACCCTGCAAATCCCTCCCTTTGAGATACCTATGCCTCTCCTTACTGAATGCCATAATTAACTCTGCCTCCACAACCTCGAGCAGCGCAGTCCAGACCTACCCAATTGCCATCAAAAATAGTCATTTCACTTTTGATTCTTTTGCTAATTGCACTCATTTTTAACGAGGAAAGAACAGAAAGCCTGAAAAAGCAGCATCCACGGATGCCAAAGGTGACAGTGGGATAGAGGCTGGTGGGCAATAGGTGGATCCAGGTGGGAATGGGACGATGGGCAGGTGGGGAGAAGGGGTTGGCAGACGCTGGTGGTGCAGGTGATAGGCAGAACCAAATAGGGAGTGGAGATTAGATTGTCGGAACCAGTCATGGGGCAGGCTGGGAGGGGTGAACAAAGGGAGAAGAAAATAGGTGGACAGGCGAGTGCTTATGGGAGGAGAGCACCAGATGTTTGTATTAGGTTATGAGAACTTCAGTCCTCTTTTATTGTCATTTAGAAATGCATACATGCATTAAGAAATGATACAATGTTCTTCCAGAGTGATAGCACAGAAAACAGGACAAACCAAAGACTAACACTGACAGAACCACATAATTATAACATATAGTTACAGCAGTGCAAACCAATACCATAATTTGATAAAGAACAGACTATGGGCACGGTAAAAAAAAAGTCTCAAGTCCCGATCGATTCCTGAGTCCCTGATAGCAGGCAGCAAAAGGGAGAAACTCCCTGCCATAAACCTCCAAGGCACCGACAACTGCCGATGCCTTGGAAGCAGCCGACCGCAGTCGACACTGAGTCCATCCATCCGAAAACTTCGAGCCTCCGACCAGCCCCTCCGATACAGCCTCCCGAGCGCCATCCTCTGCCGAGCGCCTTTGACCTAGCCCCGGCCACCGAAACAAGCAAAGCCGAGGATTCGGGGCCTTCTGCTCCGGAGATCCTGGTTACCACACAGTAGCAGCGGCAGCGAAGTGGACATTTCAGAAGTTTCTCCAGATGTTCCTCCGTACTCTCACATCTGTCTCCATCAAATCAGAATTGTGCACGGTCCCCTACTTGGCAGATATTACCTGAAATTGTACACATCTAATGTTCATGCCACTGGGTTGTAAATTACTCAAGCAGAATATGAGATGCTGTTCTTCCAATTTGTCTCTTCACAGCAGTGGAGAAGGGTGAAGGCAGGCAGGTCAGAGTAGGAGTGGGAATGAAAGTTAAAATGACACCAGCTTGAAATGGCCATGGTAGACTGAGTGTAGTTGTTTCGGAAAGCAGTCCCCTAGTCAGTTCTTGGCTTCACCATTGTAGAGGAGGCGGCAATGCAAACACCAGATGCAGTAGACCAGGCTAGCAGAACCAAAGGGGGCAGCACAGTTGCACAGGGTTTGCTGCACCAGTGATAACTGAATGGGTTTCGGTTCCCGATTCTGTATGGAGTTTTTACGCTCTCCATGTGACTGTGTGTGTTTCCTTGGAGTGCTCCAGTTTCCTCCCACATTCCAAAGACATATGAGCTGAGTTAGGCTTCTTTCTAGATACGCAAGCCTGGGCAGTACGATATGGAGAGCAGGCTGTTGCCCATGTAGCAAGCTCCCCCTCTCCACGCATCTGATGAACACAAAGGAACGGCAGAGACCGATACAGTTTGGCACCAGCAGTGTTGCAGGAGTGAACAATCAGCATTGAATTCAATGTAGGACTGGCTTAGGGACTCCAGCTCTGGATTTTTCCCTCGGCGTTTACTCCCAAAGCCTTCCCCAAGGCAGAGGAGGTTTGAGCTCAGAGTTTTCCTTCTACCAACCACGGCTGACGAGCCCCATCCACCCGAAGCGACTGGTTTTACAGTGCCAGTAGCCTCCCCTCGCCCCTTCTGCTGTCAGTAGAAATGGTTCAGCCGGGCTTAGTAGCTAAGCCACACGTGAAGGGCAGGAGCTGGACTTGGTTGTCAGAGGCTGTTTGAGGTGCACGCCACTGGGGGCATTGAGTAGGTAGTGGGTGCTTGTCCCCATTACCACCCCTGGCTGTAACACCCTTAAGGAACAAGTAAGGGTTAGTAAATTGTGGGCATGGTGTCACTTACCCAGCATGGCCCTGACGGAAGCAACATAATTCACTGTGTGCTTCGATGTTTTAACATACTTGTTAAAGTCAAGCTAATCTTTAATCTTTTAAGAGCTCTCTCGCAGCTGGAAGGGAACTCTAAGCCCCCAGGTGGTGATGAGGGGGAGGCGAAGTGACAGATGTCACCCTCCTTGCCTTGTCGCCGGGGGAAATACCAGAGAATGGTGGGGTGGGTGGGGACAATCCCTGGAGAAAGTCGAAGGGAACAGAAGCTGGGATTATAAACGGTGGTAGGTTTGTGTTGGGACTGGCAGGAAAAATGGATGGATGAGAGGTCTGGTGAGGTGGAAGGTGAGGATGAAAGGAATTCCTTGCTGTTCTGCCTGGGGAGAGGGAGGATGATCACAGCAAACGTGTGCAAAATGGAGAAAATACAAGCAAGGGTTCCATCAATTCTGGCTGAGGAGAAGGCACGCCTTCATTTTCCATCCCTCCTCCAATGAGAGTAAGAACGTAAGACTAGGAGCAGAATTAGGCCATTCAGCCCAGCTCGGCCATTCTATGATGGCTGATCCCGGATCCCACTCAACCCCACTCAGATAGAGAATGGTTTACCTCTCTCTATCTGCTCCTCTCACACCTTTGATGACTTTAGATCCCGTTGCACCTTCCCCAACTTCTCCACTCCACTGAATCCCCTCATTCTTGGAATCATCTTAGTGAATCTCTTTGGCAATCTCTTCAAGTCTTTTCTTGTGGGTACCCAAAACCACACATGGCTTGTGGTTGAAATAGTGTTTCACAGAATGTTATCAGCACTTCCACGTTTTGTACCACAAGGCCCTGTTTGTAAACCCCAGCATCCCATCTTCTTTTTTAAAAAAATCATTTGCTCACTTTGTGCCATTTTCACTGAACCCCGCACATACACCAAGGGATCTCTGGGTCTCATTTTTCTTTCTAATCGAATTATCTTTGTGCTGTGAGGTGGAGGAATTTTCATTGGAGGTGGCTGAGAGGTGGAGATTGCTTTGGGTTAAGCCCAGCAGGTGAACTTACTAAATTTTTCCATCCAACCTTGTGCTCCCCATCTGCCACCCGTATGTCCTGCCTTTGGGCTGATTATCACAGGCTAAATGGAGGCCCGAATGGAACCTGGCGTTTAAACGGCAGTAAGTTATGGATTTAATGCATGTCTAAGGGCGAAGTCCCAGACATATCGACCGATCCGATAAGCTGAGGCTGTGAGCTCTCTTCACTGCTGATCTCCGGTGTGGCAGAACGCAGTGTTGCTTCACACCAGCAGTGCAGGGAAGCCTTTGGTTTCAATGTGGTTTAGGAGGCCAATTACGCAGCATAAAATCAGACAAACTGGAGATGCTCAGCGAGTCAGCAAGCATTGGTAAAAAAGAGAAAAAAAATAATACTTCAGCTCTGTGACTCATTAGACAGAAGGATTTAACATGATTAACAAAAGGTCCTGGGCGCTATGAAAGAAACCTCTTTATTACAGCAAGTAGTTACGGTCCTGAACCCTCTGTGTTGGGTGAAAAGTGTCTTATGACTTTCACAAGGGAAATAATTCTGAGGTTTAAAAAGAAAACATGCAGGGCCTTAGAAAAGAGACCTAATGGACCAAGTAGCTTCCCATTTGCTGTGATGATGCTATGACACTTAGATTTTTAGGTTTAGATTTTTGGATCAATACTTACTGAAAATCCAAGTGACAAAGATCCAATGTATTCACCCGTCCTTAAGTCCTCACTGTTCATTCCTGGGAGACTGCGAAATGCAAACTCTTGTTCTGGTAGTTTGTTCTGTTCTGTGGTGTGTTTAGTTGTTGTTCACTTTATTATTTGTCATTTTTATTGTCCCATTCGTAGTAAATGGCTTTGCACAATCCTGCTCCGCAGAATCAGAATCAAGTTTAACATCATCAGCATATTTCGTGCAATTTGTAACTTTACTGCAGCGGAACAGTGAAATACATGACAGATAAATAAATATAGAGGGAAAAAATGGAATTACAGTAAGTATATATATGTCTATTAAATGGTTAAGTTAAAATAAGTTGTGTGAAAAAGCAGAAATAAACAAGTAGTGAGGTAGTGTGTTCAATGTCCATTCAGAAATCAGATGGCAGAGGGGAAGAAGCTGTTCCTGAATCACTGAGTGTGTGCCTTCAGGCTCCTGTACCTCCTTCACGATAGTAAGAATGAGATGAGGGCATGTCCTGGGTGGTCCAGACCCTTAGTGATGGATGGCCATCTATAAGATGATAAAATCGGTGATCATATCTTCTCCTTCCCAACGATATTTCCAATCTTGCTCCATTACGAACTCATAAAATTCTGTGGATGCTGGAAATCTGAAATACAAACAGTAAGTGCTGGAAATATGCTGGTAACGTTTGTATGGAGAGAGAAGCAATTATATTTTGGGTCAAAGGGCTTAAATCAGAACCGGGGGGCAAAAAAAACTTGGCCAGGAGGAAGGAGCATCGGGGAAGGTCTGAATTAGGACGGAGGTCAGAGAGGTTAACAGACGAAAAGAATGATAAAGCAGGGCAGAAGGTGATGGAATTGGGATAAGGAAAGACACAACAATGGGTCTAGGAGTGAGGTAAACTAGCAGGATTATTGTACGACATTGAATGGTTTGAAGAGTGGAGAGCTGTAATGTGAATAAATGAAAAATAAGGAGATATAAAGTTATCTTCAGATGCTTACATCAGACAAGCAAAGAATTTTGGAACCTGCAGTTGCTACACCACCACAACAGATGGAAGCAGAACTGCCGATCCACAAGCTCATATTAAAAAACCTTTTTATTGTATAGCTCAAGTATTTCTTTAGATCTCCAGATGCTGCTGCGGTCTTATCCCTGACTGCCACTTATTTCATTCCTGTACCTCATTATTTTAACCGATTGGCCTGTTTTTATATTTTCTTTCAGTCTACGTGCTAAAATTCTACTAATGTTCTTTCTGCAGCCTGTAAACTTTTACAGACTGCGGATCCGTAAAGCAATGAACTGAAATCTTTAACAGATGTTTAACTTGTAACTGGATAACAGCCCAGCCTGTGGAGCCGCTACAAATGAGGCAGCGATTTCCTTCTGCAAGAAAGAGGTACAACCTTGCGTGATTACGAAGGACCGGAAACCGTAAAGATCAATAGCTCCTGTCTCACTCACCTGGCTGCCCTGATTCCAATACTATACCGGCCCTGAACCCCTGGTGTGAGAAATGTTCAAAGCTTCACAACAGTTGCACAAGCACACTCTCCACCTGTGGTTGTTTTCACACCAGTCCCTGTAGTCTCGACGTGATTCGAAATCAAAGCTGCATTTGAATGTTAGCTTAGAGCACAGTGCGCAGTGCAGACCAGGCCAATAGCTTCATCCATTCCAAGTGCATCTGTAGTATTCTTATTATTAATGGGATGCTTTGCCGTGAGAGCGCTGAGGCAGAGGCTCGAAGGTTGCTTGAAAGGAACCTGATTGCACTAGAACAGAAAACATTATGAAGGAGCGTGGAGAACATATGGGAAATTGGGATTAAAGCAGGCTGCATACTGGCCAAACGCCCTCCTTTGTGTTGTAAATGTTGTGATAGATAAAATGAGAGGCATCAGAATACTTCAGTAGATCCACTTTGCAATATGGTCTCATTGTAGAATAGTGAAGTATATTACGCTCATGAGGTCTTGTTGCTGCTTTGTTTCAAGTAATGAAATCTGCAGCTACTTTAGAGAGACCCTGCTCGAACTAATCCTGCAATTAATATCAGGGAATATATACAGTATCCAACCTGAAATTCTTACTCTTCACAGACATCCACGAAACAGGAACGAATGAATGACAGAACCATTAGAACCCCAAAGACCCCTTTCCCCCTCCCACACATAAGTAGGAGCCTCCCCCCACTTGCTCTAGCCCCTCCTCCACCACATAAGCAATAGCAAAAACACGAAAGAGACGATCTAGACTCCATCAAAATGACTACTCTCCCTCTGAACACTTCGGTAACTCAGACAGGCTCTCTCTCACCAGCAAGGGAGAGGGCGGTATTGCTGGGAGCAGGAGACCAGCGGCTCGCTCTTTCGATGTTGCAATCTGCCGTGTCTGCTCCGTACTTACTGTACTAACTGCAGCTAGAGTGGCTGTAAAACAGATAACATTTAATGCCCATGTTAAGAAGAGTCCATTTGGCCTGTATGAATTACATCTACTAGTCCAATTCACTCATCAATCTTAAAATGGTGCCTTTAGATTTTGTTTCTCCTGAGTGAATATTTGTAGCTGTTCAGTTGTTTAGTCGAGTCTGACTCTTCGTGACCTCATGGACCAGAGTTTTCATGGCAAGATACGCCAGGCCTTTCTTCTGCACAGATATCGCTGCTTGCCCAGGTTGGGACCCAGCTGGATTTGAACTCAGGGTCATCTGCCTTGAAGTTCAGTGCTAATGCCATTACCTTCATTAATATTTGCAAGAGCGTTAAAATTAATATTTAAAATATGCGTTATTTGTCACATGAACGTTGAAACTACAGTGAAATGTGAAATCAAATCAGCAAGGGCTGTGCTGGGCTAGTCGTACTGGGCCGAACGAGCTGACAAATACCTCCACCCTCCCAGCATGCCCACAGCTCAGTAACCCTAACCTCCCACATCCCACTTGAAACCGGAGGAGCCGCAGGAAACCCACATGGTCATGGGAAGGACCGGACAAACTCCTTAGAGACGGCAGCGGGAATAGAACCCTGTAGAGCCGCCACGCTAAAAGAAAAATGAAATTCATTATCACACATGATACTGAGGCACAGTGAGAGTATATTAGATACCATCTGTCTTACTGCCAATCAGATGGTGCTCAATCTGTGTACACTAGTCAAAGAGAGGCCTCTTAGCAGCAGGATAAAGCACTTACAATTAATGTGAGAGGCTGAATGCCTCTGATTGATGGACAGATAAGTGGTTCCTGTACAGTCAGCTCAGAAAGTAACACCCAGCACAATCAATTTTTGCAGAAGCACTTTTCTTCCTAAAATGGCATCATCAAAAGTGTTGATTTATCTCAAATGGAAGCAGCTGCTTCCCATCATTCGGGGGCTTGAAAAATCAGTACTAATGAGCGTTTCCATGGCAACCTCGCTGCCACACCAATCAACTTGTGAAAGACAGCAGACTTAGAAACTGAAACTACATTTGTGTAACCTTAATGGGGACAATGAGAGAGACCATGCCCGGCCCTTAGTCTGGAGGAGAACTTGTGTGCGTGGAGGCAAGGCCAAAGGAAATTGAGTCATGCCAGGCATAGGGGTTTGCTGAACGCCAGGTAGAATTATTTTTCTCCTTAGGAAGGATTCCTCCCCTGAGGCAAGCTGATTGATAGTTAGGAGATGAGTCTGTAATCATGGTAGGGGACTAAGGTGATCTGGGGTTCCCTGATGGTAATTTTGGGAGAAGGGTTAGGGTTGGTGGAACAGACGGAGCCGGCGTTGGGGGAGGGTGGTACATGGTTAATTACAACAGGTGAATCTGATCATGGTCGCAAGTAGATTCCAATCTAACGAAATATTACATAGCTAATCGTGGTGATTTCTGGGCCATCCAAACTCTTCTACATTGGGTATTTCACCTGGCAAGGAGCTAAGCCTGCAGCATCAATGCGGATGGAGTTGAGAACATTCTGAGCCCATCTGGGATTAATCTCAAGTCGTGCTTCAGGTTCTGCACTGAACTATTTCTCCAGAAGCAGGAGCTAAAATGGCCATCGTGGGGAATTTACAGTCAGTGGCGACTTTACTAGGCACAGGAGGTACCTAATAAAGGGGCCACCGAATGTATTTGTGTACATTTGCTGCTGTAGCCCATCCACTTCACGGTTTGACATGTTGTGCGTTCAGAGATGCTCTTTGGCACACCACTCTTGTAACGTGTGGCTATTTGAGTCTCCGTCACCCTCCTGCCCGTTTGAACCAGTCTGGCCATTCTCCTCCGACCTCTCTCATTAGAGAGAGAGCGTAAGTTCTTTTCACCCACAGAACTATCGCTCACTAGATGTTTTTGTTTTCTTTTGCGCACCATTCTCTGTAAACTCTATTGCGTGTGAAAATCCCAGGAGATCAGCAGTTTCTGAGATGCTCAAACCACCCCACCTGGCACCAGCAATCATTCCGTGTTCAAAGTCACTTAGAACACGTTTCTTCCCCACTGATGTCTGGTCTGAACAACAACAGAATCTCTAGACCATGTCTGCATGCTTTAATGCATTGAGTTGCTGCCACATGATCAGCTGATTAGATATCTGCATTAACAAGCAGGTGTACAGATGTAACTGACAAAGTGGCCACTCAGTGTACATTGCCACAGCTCAATTGATCTGGTACCAGTGATAAGACCATGAAAATACTCATTTGTTAGGGAACACCCACTGTATTCACTACTATCTTTCAAGGAAGCTCATCTGCTATCATTATCCGGGCCAAGGCCCCAGCCACAGCAATCTGATTGGTTATTAACAACCCTGGGGAATAAGCTAGCAAGCCATAAAGTTCAGTGATGGGCCATAAAGGGCCAAAAAGCAAGAGGGATAACATATTAAGGAGCCTTCACAAGAAGAGCCTTGAAACCTTAACTCTGCTTCTCTGCTGAGTGCTTCCAGTGTTTTCTGATTTTGCTTTACATTCAACCGCGGTTTCAGATTTCGCAGGCGGTGGCTTTGCTCAATGATGATCAATGGATGAGAAAAATGTTTTAAAATCCGCCTCTCGGGCATGATGCGTTCTTTCTGCTGATGGGACACACCAGGTTCTGGTCAGGAGTTGACAGGGGAGTGTACACATCACAGAGTTTGGGTCGTGTATTGATGGAGCACACGGCTGGGTCGGAAGAAGCGTTTTTACAAGCGGTGTAATTATGGCACTCCGTTCACATAATCAGCTGCTGTTGTCATCTTGCGGCTATCGTTTTCAGAGATCTGGGCAAGCCATATGGCTATGGTTAAAACTGGGAATGGTAGCTTCATGATAACATTTAAATTAGATTAGATTAGATTCAACTTTATTGTCATTGTGCCCAGTACAAGTACAAAGCCAATGAAATGCATTTAGCATCTGACCAGAAATGCAAAGAATAGTGTTATTTACAAAATAACTGTGAATAAAAAGAGTGCTACAGCACACAAATATAAAAGTACTGAGACAGTATAATACCAGTGCAATACTGCTTAGTGCTGTGATGAGAGGTTCAGCAGGGTCACAGCCTCAGGGAAGAAGCTCTTCCTGTGCCTGCTGGTGCGGGAGTGGAGGCTCCTGTAGCGTCTACTGGATGGGAGGAGAGTAAAAAGTCCATGGTTAGGATGAGATGCATCCCTGATAATGCTTTTTGCCCTGCCCAGGCAGCATTAAATGACCTACTAGTTGAACATCTACAACTAAAATTGGATCTTTGCAAAAGTGAGGTGGGCTCTTTTGTTCAGGTTGTGAGAATTACTACTCACATCAATGTGATTTCAATTGTCATCACAGATTAACTGGAATCAACGTCTACAGAGCCCTTACTTACTGGTCCATGGCAAAAGAAAGGCTGGGAACCCTTAACTTACGCTCATTTCTCAATCGCACTTTCTTTACTTCAATAAGAGTCCAACCCCATCACCAAACTGTTCTTAAAGTTCAACTCGGAATTGTCAATTTTTATACAAATATTGACCCAATCAAAAATTTTGTGCACTTCCATTATTTGCAAATATAAGAACCAAACAGGTGCTAATAACCAATAACAGCTACACCTGAATGGCTGATTATACCTTAGTGTTAGTAAAACAATTGTCCGATAGTTTGTGAGTGCCTTGCAAGCCTTCACTTGTGTCCTCGGTACTTCATTGCTGTTCTCATGGGAATTTCTCCTCCCAAAGACTCCGTCCTGTACAGATGCAACTTGCTACACACTACCTTAACCCTTGCCCTGCTCTGGTTACCACCCAATGACTTTTATCACTATCTCTGTTGCTGCCCCTCACACATTAAAACATTTATTCTGTCTGTAGGACCTTACTAAGTATGTTCAAGAAGGGATTTCCACACATTGACTGCACCTATTGGCAGTTGATGTGTGATCGTAAGACCATAAGACATAGGAGCAGAATTTGGCCATTTGGGCCATCAAATCTGCTTCGTCATTCCATCGTGCCTGATTTATTATCTTTTTCGACCCCATTTCCCTTCTCCCCATAACCTTTGATGTCTTGACTAATCCAGAACCTTTCAGCCTCTGCTTTAAATATACGCAATGAACTGGCCTCCACAGCCGTCTGTGGCAAAGAATTCCACAGACTCACCATCCTCTGCCTAAAGAAATTTTTCCTCACCTCTGTTCTAAATGGACATCACTCAACTCTGAGGCTGTGCCCTCTGGTCCTAGACTCTCCCACTACAGGGAATATCTCCTCCACATCCACTCTATCTGGGCATTTCAATATTCACTGGGTTTTAATGAGATCCCCCCCATCATTCTTCTGAACTCCAGTGAGTGCAGGCCCAGAGTCATCAAACGCTCCTCCTATATTAACCCTTTCATTCCCGGGGTCATTCTTGTGAACATCTTTTCTCAGATAAGGGGTCCAAAATTGTTCACAATACTTAAAGTTCGGTCTGACTAATACCATATAAAGCCTCAACACTACACCCTTGCTTTGGTGTACAGGTCCACAATCCCTTATCCGAAATCCTTGGGGCCAGTTGCATTTTAGAATTCAGAATTTTTCAGATTTCAGACCACCCCCATTACCAAAAAAACACGTATGCTCAAGTCCCTTATTTAACCTGTCTCAGTGCGGTGGACTTTAGGACCCGGCGGCGCACCAAACCTACGCACATCCTCCCGTATACTTTAAATCATCTCTAGATTACTTATAATACCTAATACAATGTAAATGCTATGTAAAATAGTTGTTATACTGTATTGTTTAGGGAATAATGACAAGAAGAAATTTTATTTCCAACAAAAACAATCAATAAAACATAAAAATAAACAGCTTCAAACGAACTGAATCAAACACATGGTAAATGACTTATTGGAATAAATGTAGAACGTCACTGTCACTATAAAACTTCAGTAACTTTCTTTCTGTTTATTTAAATCATATACAGTGGTAGTTCTGACACTATTTTCTTCAGTAAGATGCCGCACAGACACACCACGATCAAGCTTCTGCAATAACTCCTCTTTCTGCTTTACTGATAGATGTTTCCTTCTCTTTTTCTCATTGTTACCCACGGGTATCTGAAGCTCTTTTTGACATTTTCACAGTGAAACTAAACACAAAGTCAACAGTGAACACAAAATATCAGTGAACAGCAAATGCACGTGTAACCAGTACGAGCGCTGAGCCACAGCTGACGTCTGGCGGCCTCTGCTAGTGCGGCCACGTCACACCTGAGTGACGTCAGCTGTTGGCGAAAGAAACTTCGGTTTTCGGAGCTTTCTGGATTTCAGAATTTCGGATAAAGGAATGTGCACCTGTACTAGACTTCTCTAAATGAATGCCAACATTGCATTTGCCTTCCTTAACACTGACTTAAGTTAACTTTTAGGGAATGCTGCATGAGGACTCTCAAGTCTCTTTGCACTTCTGATTTTTTAATTTTCTTCCCGTTTAGAAAATAGCCCACACCTTTATTCCTTCTACCAACGTGCATGACGATGCACTTCCCTACACTATATTCCACCTGCCACTTCTTGCTCATCCCCCCCAATCTGTCTAAGTCCTTCTGCAGGCACCCTGCTTCCTCAACACTGCCGACACCTCCACCTCTCTTCATATTGTCTGCAAACTTGGCCAGAAGGCCATCAATTTCTTCATCCAAATCACTGACACACGAAGTGAAAAGAAGCTCACAGCTAGTCACAGGCAGCCAACCAGGAAAGGCTCTATTTATTCCCACTCTTTGCCTCCTGGCAGTCAGCCAATCTTCTATCTATGCTAGTATTTTTCCCGTAATACCACAGGCTCTTATCTTGTTGGGTATCCTCATGCATGGCACCTTGATAAAGGCCAACTGAAAATCCAAGTAAGCAACATCCTCTGACTCTCCTTTGTCTATGCTCCCTGTTATTTCCTCAAAGAGTTCCAAAATATTTCTCAGGCAAGACTTCCCCTTAAGGATACCATGCCGACCTTGGCCCATATATCTTGTGCCTCCAAGTACGCAAAAACTTCATCCTCGATAATATACTCCAACATCTTCCTAACCACTGAAGTCAGGCTATCTGGCTTATAATTTCCTTTCATCTGCCTCTCTCCCTTCTTAAAGAGTGGATTGACATTTGCAATTTTTCAGTCCTCCAGAAAACTGTCTGGTGCTTCTTGAAAATCATTACTAATGCCACCAGAATCGTTTTAGCTATCTCTTTCAGAACCCTGGGGGTAGTCACCTATTCCATGTGAATTATCTACCTTCAGACTTTTCAGCTTCCGAAGCACCTTCTCCTTAGTAACAGCAACTACAGTCACGTCTGCCCACTCACTTACAATTCCGTCATTTTGCTAGTGTCTTCCACAATGTAGACTTACGCAAAATACTTAATAAGTTTGTCCCCCATTACTATCTGTCCAGTGTCATTTTCTAGCAGTCTGATATCCACTCCCATCTCTCTTTTTCTCTTCATATACAGAATCTGAAAAAACTTTTTGTATCCTCTTTGATGTTACTGGCTCCTTATGGCTTTTTAGTTGCCTTCTGTTGGTTTTTTAAAAGCTTCCCAATCCTCTATCTTCCCATTAACTTTTTCTATATTACCAGAATCAGGTTTATTATCACTGGCATGTGATGTGAAATTTGTTAACTTAGCAATAGCACTTCAATCCAATACACAATATGGAAGAGAAAAAAATAATCAATCAATTACAGTGTATGTATATTGAATAGATTTTACAAATGTGCAAAAACAGAAATACTGTATATTTTAAAAAGTGAGGTAGTGTCCAAGGGTTCAATGTCCATTCAGGAATCGGATGACAGAGGGGAAGAAGCTGTTCCTGAATCGCTGAGTGTGTGCCTTCAGGCTTCTGTATCTCCTACCTGATGGTAACAGTGAGAAAAGGGCATGCCCTGGGTACTGGAGGTCCTTAATAATGGACACTGCCTTTCTGAGACATTGCTCCTTGAAAATGTCCTGGGTACTTTGTAGGTTAGTACCCAAGATGGAGCCGACTAAATTTACAACCCTCTGCAGCTTCTTTCTGTCCTGTGCAGTAGTCCACACCCCCATACCAGACAGTGATGCAGCCTGTCAGAATGCTCTCCACAGTACTTCTATAGAAGTTTTTGAGTGTATTTGTTGACATGCCATATCTCTTCAAACTCCTAATGAAGTAGACCCGCTGTCTTGCCTCTTTATAACTACATCGATATATTTGGACCAAGTTAGATACTCAGAGATTTTGACACCCAGGAACTTGAAACTGCACGCTCTCTCCACTTCTGATCCCTCCATGAGGATTGGTATGTGTTCTTTCGTCTTACCCTTCCTGAAGTCCACAATCAGCTCTTTCATCTTACTGATGTTGAGTGCCAGGTTGTTGCTGTGGCACCATTCCACTAGTTGGCATATCTCACTCTTGTACGCCCTCTCGTCACCACCTGAGATTCTATCAATAATGGTTGTATCATCAGCAAATTTATTGATGGTATTTGAGCTATGCCTAGCCACACAGTCATGTGTATACAGAATGTAGAGCAGTGGGCTAAGCACACTCCCCTGAGGTATGCCAGTGTTGATTGTCAGCGAGGAGGGTATGTTACCAGTAACCCGCACAGACTGTGGACTTCCGGTTAGGAAGTCGAGGATCCAATTGCAGAGGGAGGTACAGAGGCCCAGGTCCTGCAAATTCTCAATCAGGATTGTGGGAATGATGGTATTAAGTGCTGAGCTCTAGTCGATGAACAGCATCCTGATGTAGGTGTCTGTGTTGTCCTGTGGTGTTCTAAAGCCGTGAGAAGAGCCATTGAGATTGCGTCTGCTGTTGACCTATTACGGCAACAGGCAAATTGCTGAGGCAGGAGTTCGGTCTAGTTATGCCCTACCTTTCAGGGCATTTCATCACTGTCAATGTGAGTGCTACCGGGTGATAGACATTAAGGCAGCTCACATTATTCTTCTTAGGCATTGGTATAATTGTTGCCTTTTTGAAGCAAATGGGAACTTCCGCCCACAGCAGTGAGAGGTTGAAAATGTCCTTGAATACTCCCGCTAGTTGTTTGGCACAGGTTTTCAGAGCCTTACCATGTTCTCCATCTGGACCTTCCGTCTTGCGAGGGTTCACTCTCTTTAAAGACAGCCTAACATTGGCCTCTGAGACAGAGGTCACAGGGTCATCAGGTGCAGCAGGGATCTTCACAGCTGTAGTTGTGTTCTCCCTTTCAAAGTGGGCATAGAAGGCGTTGAGTTCATCTGGTAGTGAAGCATCACTGCCATTGGGTTTTGCTTTGTAGGAAGTAATGTCTTTCAAACCCTGCCATAGTTACCATGCATCCAATGTTGCCTCCAACCTCATTTGAAATTGTCTCTTCGCCCTTGAAATAGCCCTCCACAAATCATACCTGGTTTTCTGGTACAGGCCTGGGTCACCAGACTTGAATGCCACAGATCTAGCCTTCAGCAGGCGACGTACCTCCTGGTTCATCCACGGCTTTTAGTTGGTAATGTACAGTAAGTCTTTCTAGGCACACACTCATCCACTCAGGTTTTAATGAAGTCGGTAACAACTGCAGCATACTCACCCAGGTTCGAAGATAAATCCCTGAATACAGTCCAGTAATATATGACTTCTCTTATCCAGAATACAGTATTATATGACTTCTCTTTTGCTTTTGTGCCGTTTTTGACTTCCCTTGTCAGACACAGTTGCCTCATTCTCCCTTTAGAGTACTTCTTCATCTTTGGGATGTATCTTCCTTGTGCCTTCTGAATTTCCGTCAGAAACTCCAGCCATTGCTGCTCTGCCACCAGCCCTGCTAGATTCCCCTTCCAATCAACTTTGGCCAGCTCCTCTCTCATGCCTCTGTAATTCCCTTTACTTCACCGCAATGCTTCTCCTTCTCAGCCTTCAGACTGCATTTTATCATATTATGATCACTGTCTCATCAGGGTTCCTTTACCTTAAGCTCCCATATCAAATCTGGGTAATTGCATAGCACCCAATCCAGAATTGCTGTTCCCCTAGCAGACTCAACCACACATTGCTCTAAATAGCCATCTTGTAGGCATTCTACAAATCCCCTCTCTTGGGATCCAGCACCAACCTGATTTTCCCTATTTGCCTGCATATTGAATTTCCCCGGATTATCACAAGTTTTCCCTTTATACATGCTTTTTCTATCTCCCTTTGTAATTTGTAGCCCACATCCTGGCTACTGTTCAGAGGCCTGAATATAACTCCCATCAGGGTCTTTTTACCCTTGCAATTTCTTAACTCTACCAATAGAGATTCTACATCTTCTGATCCTATGTCACCACTTTCTAAGAATTTGATTTTATTTTTTACCAACAGAGGCATGGTCAGGCACCCCAAACCCTTTGCCTTTCAACATAGTGTGTATCCTTAGACGTTAAGCTCCCAACTATGATCTTCTTTCATCCATGACTCAGAGGTGCCCACAACACCATACCTGGCATTCTCTAACTGCGCCACGAGATCATTTACTTTATTCCATATACTGCGTGCATTCAAATATAACATCTTCAGTCTTGTATTCATCACCCGTTACATTTTAGCTCATCCCACTGACCTCAATTTTGTCTAATCATCTACCTCTCCTTCATCACACACTCACTACACACTGCATCTAGTTGTCCCATTCTCAGCCTTATCACTTCAGTTCCCATCCCCCTGTCAAATTAGCTGAAACCCTCCCCACAGCTCTAGCAAACCTGCCCACAGGGATATTGGCCCTCTTGGGTTCAGGTGCAACCTACCCCTTTGTAGGCCTTACCTTCCCCAGGAGAGATCCCAACGACCCAGAAATCTGCCCCTTGCACCAATTCTTGTGCCAAATCAATCTATTCTTGCCCTCAATGATGTGTGGCACAGAGATTACTACCCTGGAGGTCCTGCTTTTCAGCTTCCTGCCTACCTCCCTACATTGTCTCTACAGGACCTCCTCCCTTTTCCTATCTATGCTGTTGGTACCCATATGTTCCATGGCTTCTGGCTATTCACATTCCTCCTTTAGAATCCCATGGACCTGATCTGGAACATCCCAGACCATGGCACCTGGGAGACAATATACCATCTGGGTGTCTCTTTCACATCCACAGAATCTGCTTTCTGCTCCTCTAATTATGGAATCCCCTATTAATACTGCACACCTCTCCTCCCTCCCTTCCCTTCTGAGCCAGTGCCAGAGATCTGGTCACAGCAATTTCCCCCTGGTGAATCATCCCCATCCCACACCACAACAGTATCCAAAGCAGAATTATTATTATTAAGGGGTCAGGCTACAGGGGTACTCTGCACTCTCTGCCTATTCCTTTTCACTCTCTAGACAGTTATCTAATTAACTGTCTTCTGCAACCTAGGGGTGACTGCCTCTCTGTGGCTCCTCTCTATCACCTCCTCATTCTCCTGTATGAGCCGAAGATCATTCAGCTCCAGTTCCTTAATATGTTCTCTAGGGAGCTGCAGCTCGGTGCACTTCACGTAGATGTAGTTATCAGGGAGATTGGAAGTCTCCCAGAGTTCCCTCATCTCACTCAAATCACATACCACTACCTCTGAATCCATCCTCAGCAAAGTGGTTACATATTAACAGAAAAATAAAACTTATTCTCTTACTTAGAACCTCCGCCTGTGCTTGCCTAAGCCTGTTGAGCCAAGGCCTGACCACTCCAACGCTGGCCCCCTCACACAATGGCCACTCTGCTAACACCTCCCTTCTTATTATCAGCCCTGCGTGAATTGCGGCCCACCCAAAAGAACCAAGAGCTCCAGAGCGCTTTTTAAACTTCTGTGCTGCGTCACCAACGAATGGTCTCTCGTGCTGATAGCAGCCCATTGATGTGTCTATGAGTCATGTGCTTATGGCATTCAAAGTAAATCAGCATCTTAGCTTCAAAACTCCCTTCTAAAAATCTTCTAAGAATGTAGCAACAAACTGTGATGGTAACAGTTCGTTTGGGGAAACACAAGTTTTGTGTCATAATTTGTTGCTGCATTTCCTGTACAACAATGGGTGCAATTCTTTGTCCATAGGATCAACTAGAGCACTTGATTATTAAATATTCTCCCAACAGTCAGCCAGTTCGATGAATAAATAAGAACAGTTTATCAGGCCAGTGGGGCTGAAAATCTCACTGTAAACAAGTTCCATTCCAGAGTCAGAGTCACAAAATATCGATGGTGCCACTTACAGGACTAAAGTCACACCTCTAGAGAAAAGTAAGATCCATTCCTCTTTCTTTTAATCTCCATTATTCAGAGACCCATTTTGCAGAGTCAGAGATGTGAGTAGGTAACTTCGTCTTACCTGACTGGTCAGTAAGCTGAGGGGATCGGGTTCGTCACCCAGTTTACACACTGTCCAATGTTACTCTCTATTGAAAGGTATAAAACTAGACCAGGTGAAAAAGAACCAGCTGACTGATCATGGCCTGAAAATTGGTCCACTCTGCATCTTTGGGATTAAAAAAGAGACAGTTGTGGGTCATTGCTTGTGAATCTTTCATAATGAGCGAGAACTTAAATCACAAGGTTCACAGAACATTGTTGTCTGGTCTTCGGTACGATACTGTGCTGAAACTGAATGCAACTTTGTTTACTGGTGCACGATAAGTTCTTACGGTTGTCAACATCTACCCAAGAGGTCCAATCCTTGTAGCCTCTTCTTAAAGTGAAGTCACAATCCAGCAACACTCTTCTGGAACTCATCTGCAGAAGAGAAGATGGTGGAAGAGTATTTCTAAGGAGGACATGGATAAACTAGACAGGTATATGGAGGAATTTAAGGTGGGGGGTGTTATATGGGAGGCAGGGTTTAAGGGTCGGCACAACATTGTGGGCCGAAGGGCCTGTACTGTGCTGTACTGTTCTATGTTCTATGTTCTAAACTACTGAAGAACAGTATCCACAGGAGACGTGTTCAAAGTTCAAAGTAAATTTTATTATCAAAGTACAAGTATGTTCCTGAGATTTATTTTCCTGCGGGCATACTCGGCAAATCTATAGAATCGTAGCTATAACAGGATCAATGAAAGATCAATCAGAATGCAGAAGATAACAAACTGAAAATGCAAATATAAATAAATAACAAAAACATGAGATAACAAGATAAAGGGTCCTTAAAGTGAGATCATTGGGTGTGGAAACATCTCAATGGATGGGCAGGTGAGTGTAGTTCTCCCCTTTGTTCAAGAGCCTGATTGTTGTGGGGTGGTGGGCTGTTCTTGAACCTGATGGTGCGAGTCCTGAGGCTCTTGAACCTTCTACCTGATGGCAGCAGCAAAAAAAGAGCACGGGCTGTGTGGCGGTGATCTCTGATGATGGACCCTGCTTTTCTACGACAGTGTTTCATGTAGATGTGCTCAACAGCTGGAAGGGCTTTAGCCTGGGTTCTTTGTGTAAGGGGCTCACAAAGACCCTTCAAGGCTCAGCCAGGTTATTGAGACTCACCAGTGGGCATCTCTGCAATTTGGACAAACGCCTGTCCCTGTGGGCCACAGGAGAAGTAAATGATCACAATGAACTTTGTGTGCTGCCAACACCTCTCCTCCCCCTGTGTAATCATCGGCCTGGTTAGGCATTCTCGCTTTGAGTACTTCTAATTCACTGTGATGTATAGAATGATTAGTGAATTAGAGATTTCAGCTTATTGCACTGGGGCTCATAAAATAACAATCATCAGTAGTCCAAACGGTAATGAGTTTGTAAGCACCTTGTGTATTGAAAAATGAGGCTGGCAGATGCTATGTGCAATATATCAATGTTAGAATGGTGACCCTTTAATCCTCATCTCATTGGGTAATCTCCTCAGGTCTTGCACTTTGCTTTTTCCTGATTGCTATTCTCTTGACAGAGGATGTTCATCTCGGATCTGCAGGGGAACTTGACAAGTGCGTCTGATGCTGTTTATAGGTCAAGTACTCAGTGTGGCTCCTGCCCAGGAGGTCATAGTGTCACCCAATGATGATCACATATATGATTCACTCTAAGTGAAATCAATCTTGCATCCCACAGCACTGAAGAAACATGTGAACAGTAAGCCAGTTCAATGAATAAATAAGAGCAGTTTATCAGGCCAGTGGGGCTGAAAATCCAATGCAATATAATGCAGTACAATGCAATGTAATGCAGTACAATGCAATATATAATAGAGAGAAAAAACGGTGAATTACACTAAGCATAAGTTGTCAAATTAACAAAGTAGTGCAAAGAAAAAGAAATAAAAAATTAGTGAGGTGGTGTTCATGGGTTCAATGTTCATTCAGAAATTGGATGGCAGAGGGGCAAAAGCTGTTTCTAAATTGTTGGGTGGGTGCCTCCTTCCCTCTTCCCTCTTCAGTCCTGACAAAGGGTTCCGGCCCGAAACGTTGACTGTTCTTTTCCACAGATGCTGCCTGGCCTGCTGAGTTCCTCCAGTGTGTTGTGAGTGTTCCAGGACCTCCTTCCTGATGGTGGCAATGAGAGGAGAGTGTGTCTTGGGTGATGAGGGATGCCAAGTTTTTGAGGCACTGTTCCTTGAAGATGTCCTTGATACTACAGGGGCGAGTGCTTAGAATGACTCTGGCCAGTTTTACAGCTTACTTAGATCCTGGCCAGTAGCACTCCCCCCCCCCCCCCCCCCACACACACACACACACACCAACCACCATACCAGATGGTGATGCAGCCTGTTGGAATGTTCTCCACAGTACAAATTTGGGAGTGTTTTTGGTGACAAATCAAATCTCCTGAAACTTCTAATGAAATCTAACTGCTGTTTTGCCTTCTTTATGGCTACATCCATATGTTGGGTCCATTTAGAGGGATTTTACAGTAAAAATGTTTGAGAGTAGAAGTCCCACCAAACCGAGGAGACAAATTTCTCACAGTTGCTCAGACGCCTGGAAATGTGTAGAAAAGTATTCTATTCTGTTTTAAGCCAGTTTACAGCAACACAGTATCTTGTCCTTTGAAGTTACTCATGGAATTTATGCACAGGACAGGTAGGCTTCAAACCAAATCTGTCCTCCAGTATGCTTTCATGGAGTAACTTTCCTCTAACTGGTTTTCTTTACAGTGAAGACAAAGCCTGTTAGTTGTTGACTGTTCGTTTCCACGGATGCTGCCCGACCTGCTGAGATCCTCCAGCGTGTTGTGCGTGTTGCTTTGACCCCAGCATCTGCAGAGTATTTTGTGTTCATGAAAGCCCGTTAGTCTGTGAATGCATAGTGTTAAGTGTTATATTTTCTTTCTGCACACTACCGCTGTAACATATCAATGGTTCCAATCACAGATATTGAGTTTAAGTGCTGAGGTATTGAAGAGTTGTAGTTGCTGCTGGGTTAATGTATTGATTTCTGCTAATTACCACTTGTAGTGATGTTTGCAGCATTGAATTGTGAAGCTGAACGCAGGTTGTCTCCAACTGTGAGTGAGGGAGCAAATCCATATTTCCAATGTAAATGTTACATCCACGGTATCTGGAAATGTGACTGGACACTGTTAGGAATCTGGACTGTGAGCATTGATATTGTAATCTTCTGCCTGGATAGCCTCCAACCTGATAGCATTAACATCAATTTTTCAACCTTCCAGTAATTACCCCCTCTCCCCCCACTTCACCATTCCCTCTCGCGCCTTCTCTCCTGACCTGCCATCACCTCCCCTTCCCTTTCTTCCATGGTCTTCTACCCACTTCTATCAGATTCCCCCTTCCCCAGCCCTTTATCTCTTTCACCAATCAACTTCCCAGCTCCTTACTTCACCCCCTCCCCATCTCCCAGCACTTCCTTATTCCGACTTCTTCCCCCTTCCTTTCTAGTCCTGATGAAGGGTCACGGCCCAAAACATCGACTGTTTATTCATTTCCATGGACGCTGCCTGGCCTGCTGAGTTCCTCCAGCATTTTATGCATGTTGCCTTGGTAATTTTCATTTTGAATCTTGTCTTTTGAGTTTTCTTTCCCCCATTGGCAATCTCTTGGTGAATCAGGCTGCAATTTAATACCCTGGCAGAAGGCATTCAGACGTAGATGCAAAAACACTCAGTGGCCTCTTTATGAGATACCTCCTGTACCTAATAAAGTGGCCACTGAATGTATGTTCATGGTCTTCCACTGCTGTAGCCCATCTACTTTAAGGTTTGACAGGTGTATTCAGAGATGCTCTTTGCTCACCACTGTTGTGACGCGTGGTTATCTGAGTCGCCGCCACCTTCCTGTTAGCTTGAGCCAGTCTGGCCATTCTCCTCTGACCTCTCTCATTACAAAGGTGTTTGTGCCCACTGAACTGCTGCTCACTGGTTTTTGCAGATTCTCTGCAAACTCTAGAGACTACTGTGGTGAAAATCCCAGAAGATCTGCAGTTCCTGAGATACTCAAGTCACCCCGTCTGGCACCAACAATCATACCACGGTCAAAGTCACTTAGATCACATTTCTTCCCCATTTTGATGGTTGGTCCAAACTGATCTTCTTGACCATGTCTGCTTTTATGCATCGAGATGCAGCCATATGATAGTCCGGTTAAGTATTTGCATTAACAAGCAGGTGTACAGGTGTACCTAATGAAGTGGCCACTGAGTGTATGGTTAACTTCAGCAATGAACAAGTTCCAACAACTGTTCAAGAGCATGATGGTTGAAGGGTAATAACTGTTACTGAACCTGATAATTTGGGACTTAAGATTTCAGTAGCTCTTTTCCATTGGTAGTAACAAGAAGATGGCATGGCTTAGATAGTGAAAGTGGGGGGGGGGGAGGGGATCTTTGATGATGGACGCTGCTGGCTTATGGCTGCACTTCTTGTAAATCTGCTCAGTGGTGGGGAGGGCTTTGCCTGTGTAGCCCCCTGGCAAGCCTTAGGGTCGCTCGGCTCGCTGTCCTCTAGGGAAACAGCCCTCAGCCCCACCAGACTGGGTAATTAGTTTGTGTGGATGCTGTGTGATGTACCCCACCCCGCCCAAATAACAGACAATACACCAGATACGATTAAATGATTTACAGTTTATAGATATTACTGGAACTATGTAATTAATAGAGATAAAATATAAAAGGAAGATAAAAGGCGCCACATTTATCAAAGTTCAATCTCTTCGTGCACAAGCAGTTGGAGCTTGGGACCCTCCTTCTTCACCCGCGATCCCCTCAGACCAGCTTGACCTGCCGCCTGGGACTAACAACGGTGGTCGACCAGGCGCTCCACACGAGTCCGTCTCCGTCTCCCCTCCTCGCCGAACACCCTGGACCTCAGACTCCTGCTCGGGGTCCTGCTCGTTAGCTGACTCACAGCACCTTGTCCATCCTCTCTCACGCCTTCTGCCCCAAAACCCACGCATCACAATAACTTACAGACACACTAGAAAGAATAACATCTATCCCAATTGGTTCGTTCGTTCTCTTATCAATGACATAATCCAAACAAACTGCTAGCGGGAGGACTTTGTCAGCAGTTAACATAACAAAGAAGCCATGTTAATTATAACATAACAAAGAAGCCATTTTAATTATAACATAACAAAGAAGCCATTTTAATTAGCCTACGCAGTAACATGAAAAAAGAAACCCCTTACACCTGTAATGGACTGGGTTGTATCCACCACGTTGTGAGCCTTTTCCGTTACTGGATATCGGTCATACAACCAGTTAGGATGCTCTCCACTCTGCATCCATAGAAGTTTTTGATAGCACGCTGAATCCTTGTAAACTTCTAGGAAAGCTCCTCCCACAGACCCCTGAATAAAGGTGATTCCACCTTGCCCCTTCCCCTCAGTCCGGGGGCAGACACTCACCATGGAAGTCATATCTTACTGCGAATAAAAGCCTTTCAGTATTTACCCTACTTCTGTCTTTTGGAGTTATTGAAGGTGCTTCAGTGGCACATGTTCTCAAGCTTCTGTACGTTTGGAGGGGAGAGGAGAGAATGGCCAGGGTGGGAGGGGTCCTTGATTATGTCGGCTGTTTCCCCGAAGCAGCGGAAAGTGTAGACAGAGTGTGTCTAAAGAAATGCATCAGCTCAGTCAGTTGAGGAGAAGGGTATTTGAAGATCAAAACCTCTAAGCTTGTGAAAGACTGAGCAGCGGTGATTCCTGCCCTTCCATATGCTTCTGAGCCCTGAACTCCCCAAAGTTCAAAGTAAGTTCATTGTCATGAGAAAGGAAAGGATTTAAGAATCAGAAGCAGAATCAGCTTTACTATCACCGGCATATGTCATGAAATTTGTTGCCTTTGCGCAGCAGTACATTGCCACACATAATAATAGAGAAAATAATGTGAATTACAGTAAGTATTTATATATTAGATTGTTACATTAAATAAGCAGTGCAAAAATAAAAATAGGAAAGTAGTGAGGTAGTGTACATGGGTTCAATGTCCATTCAGAAATCTGATAACAGAGCATCATAGGAAGTTATTCCTGCCTGTGGCCATCAAAGTTTACAACTCCTCCCTTGGAGGGTCAGACACCCTGAGCCAATAGGCTGGTCCTGGACTTACTTCCGGGCATAATTTACATATTACTATTTAACTATTTATGGTTTTATTACTATTATTTATGGTGCAACTGTAACGAAAACCAATTTCCCCCGGGATCAATAAAGTATGACTATGACTATGACTACTAAGAAACTGTTCCTGAATCATTGAGTGTGTGCCTTCAGGCTTCTGTACCTCCTCCCTGATGGTAACAATAAGAAGAGGGCATGTCCTGGGTAGTGGGGGTCCCTAATGATGGACTTTATCGAGGCATTTCTGCTTCAGGACGTCCTGGACACTATGGAGGCTGGTCCCCATGATGGAGCTAACTAAGTTCACACTCCTCTGCAGCTTCTTTCGATCCTGTGCACGAGCCCCTCCCCCACCGTACCACACGGTGGTGCAGACAGTTACAAAGCTCTCCACGGTACAACTGTCAAAATCTGTGAGTGTTTTTGGTGACATGACAAATCTCTCTAAACTCCTAATGAAACATAGCTGCTGTCATGCCTTTTTTGTAGATGTTTGAAGCCAGCTTAATAGGAGAACACTGGCAGACATCAAAACAATAATTAAAATAGTCATACCCAACTAACTTTTGAGAGAAAAAGTATAACGATTAGAACATACAAATGAGATTATGGCAGATAATTTAAATAGCAAGTAATTATGTTGGATGTAAAGAATTTTGAAATGAATTAAAATAATTTTTATTTAGGGTCTAATTATTTTCTTTTGCATTAACCGCGGGTTAGCAAACTGATAAATTCAAACTTATGGCACATTTAAGAAGGGATAATATTTTCACTTCGTTTGCGGATGAATAGCATTTAACGTGAAAAACTGAATTCCTTTCTCCTGATAAACACTGGAGAAGTCCACACTAGCACATCTCATGCTGGGTTGGGAAGCTCTGATGCCAACCACTGCATTTAATGACACTCATGCAAACACTGGAAATTCCATTCATGTGCATGCTTAAAAAAGTTTAGGCCTGGACTTCGTTTGAGCTGACTGCCTCTGAGCCCAACGAGTTTGATTTCTGACCACTTATCTGAGCGAATTGGGTTGAGTCAAGTCCAGACAAGTGCTGTGAAAATCTCTTTCTCTTGCTCGCGTGAAATGAGTTTTGAAGATGTGAGACTTGGAGCCTGATACTGGAACACTAATCTCCCCCTGATTTGCAGCCTGTCCCCCGCGGAGCCACTGATGAGCGCAGAGAGAAGATGTGATTCAAAACTGAGCCATCTCCCTGTGCTGCTGCCTCGCCGTTCCTGGAGCACAGTTTCAATCCTGTCCTTGAACGTGACCTGATTGGTTTGCTCTCTGTGACCACCACACTGCCTCCCCACGTCCTAAAGAAGAGCATACATTAATTGGATACCCCAAGTTTTTCCCTGGAGTAGATTGATGAGAAAAGAAGAATCAGAGGAGAGTTGATGGGCATGTGTGAGAGAGAATGAATCGCAGGAAGCAAGCGTTAGGGCTGGTGGGATAGGACCAATTGGATTGCTTCTCTGAGTGCTGGTATGAATACAGTGGAGCAAAGTCTTCCTCATGTCCTGTATTTCTCCGAGGATCATCACCTTGAGTTGTTCGAAGAAACGAAACGTTTGCAAGTAAATTGCCGAGATCGGCAAGCAGCCAAGAAGACGGAATTGTGAGGTCTGGAAGCGCACACTGCACCAGAACTTGCGTATCCCAGATCAGCTTCTACAGTCACGGGAAGGCCCATCAGTAGAACACCCCTTAGGAGAGTTCGTACTTGACCCGAGTGATCGCACTACCACTTACTGTTATATGCATAAAATAAGAGGTAGCACTAAATTAGTTAAAATTTGAGACTGAGTTTACTCATGCAGTTTCCAGGGAATGAGAACAAGATTTGATGGAAAAATGATGGAAGATCAACATAGACTTCTGCACTTCAGCTTATTCTGGATAACCGTCAGCAAAACTTCCGATTCGGCCTTTAGTGAGTGTAGACTGGGATTTCAGACTATCACCAAGTTAGACATTTCTATTTAATTATTTGTCCCTAGGTCTTATAAAAGTATCTGTCTGATGGAATAAACCCACAACGCAATGAAAAAACAGGCTGGAGGTAATGACTAATGTACTTCAGATTCTTTCCCAGTGGAAGAGATGCTGCAAAATGAAACTATTAAATTGGCTGTCAGACTGCAGGGACAAGCTCGAGCAGTTTCATTAGTCACCCTGTGTCTATTGCATTCAAAATCATTATGATGAGTTATTGACAGATATTCCCAGAGAGACGTGATTAATCAGTACTGGCTAGAAAACACAATTTGAGAGACAAATCTGTAATTTGGCTGTCATTTTCTGCAAATCTATGCTGAGTTTCATAAACTCAACTCCAACCTTTAAGCCAGTAAATTCAGATACACAATGCGGAATTACATGAAATGGTAAGAACTAAAAATCTAATTGCCTGCTGTAATGGAAAAGGGCAATCATTGACAGATAATGAAACTGATGAAAAGGGAAGTGAGGATAAAATGATGGATCAGTTTCATTTTGTGCCGTTTCTCTGCAAAACATTAGCTTTAATCTCCTATTAGTTCTCATGCGCAGCAAATCACTTCAGTGCTCTCAGTCCAAAGGCTGATAGTACACAAACAACATCATGGTGTTGCTTGCCAAGTGACCCTGGCATTTCTCTGTGGGATATAGAATCAGGCTTGGAGCCAGAGGTGAGGCATTGATTCATGGCACAGTCCATGCTTGGCTCGTTCAGTATTCTTGCTGCTATGCTATTTATCTCCTCGTTTAATATCCAGAAGTGGCTTTCAATTTGTTTAACCTTGCTGAGATACAGTTAGTGGAGTTACACACACAGAGGTCTGGGCAGCTGGGTTCGATCCTGACCACCGGTGCCATCTGACTGGAGTTCTCTTGTTACAACGTGGGCACCCTTTTGGATGCTCCGGTTTCCTCCCACATCTGAAAAACGTGCCGGTTGGTCGATTAATCCAGACATCCCACCTCTCCCGGAAGTTCCGGGAGTCTCCCGTATATTAATAGTGGCTCCCTGATGCCCCCAAATTAGAGAACAAGAGCCAGCGCGAGAGCGATCACGAGAGAAAGAGAGAGAGAGAGAGCCAGCGCAATAGCGATCACGAGAGAGAGTGCGCCATGGCAGAGTGTTCCAAAAAAAGAAAATATAAAATGTACATCACCCCAGACTACATGAAAGTGTACCCCTGCCTAATAGGGGTCAAAAATAATGACAGTGTTGCTCGCTCGGTTAAGACTGTAAAAAACATGTTGAGGAGAGCTTAACAGGTGTCATTCGTTCATTAGCGTAGCTAACGTTATTTAAACTAGCTGGCTAGCTGCTAAGGAGCTACTCTATTGCAGACATCCCACCTCTCCCGGAAGTTCCGGGAGTCTCCCGCAAATTGATGGTGCTACCTCCCTGAAATGAGTTTTTGCAGGGTGGGATGTCTGTTAATCGAACACTATAAGTTACCCCCAGTAAGTCGGGGAGCAGTGGAATCTGCATAGAATTGCTGGGAATGTAGAGAGAGCAAAATTGGATGAATGTAGGGCTAGGGTAGATGGGAGCTTGTTGCTTGGTGGGTCAAAGGCTGTTTGTGTGCTGTTTCTCTTTATGACTCTATGACCTTTGAAGTGTTTCCCAGTTTCATTGTGCACTTGTTTAAGCCCTTGTTCTTATTTGGCTAAAGTAACAGGTAAATATTCTCAGAACTAGAAGGCAACAGGAAGGCTGGAGGAACCCAGCAGGCCAGGTGTTATCGATGGGAAAGAGTAAACCATCGACGTTTCAGGCTGGGACCCTTCACCAGGGCTGGAAAGGAAAAAGAGAAGTCAGAATAAGAAGGTGAGGGGAGGAGAGGAAGTAGTGCAAGCTGGTAGGCGATGGGTGAAACCGGGAGAGGGGGAGGTGGGAGAAGTAAAGAGCTAGGAAGTTGATTGGTGAAAGAGATAGGGGGCCGGAGAAGGGGAAATCTGAGAAGAGAGAACAGGAGACTATGGAAGAACGGGAAAGGGGACGAGCACCGAAGGAGGTGATGGACAGGTGAGGTGAGAGAGGGAAACAGGAATGGGGAATAGTGAAGGAGAGGAGGGGGCAATTACTGAAGTTTGCGAAATCGATGTTCATGTCATCAGGTTGGAGGCTACCCAGTCGGAATATAAGGTATTGCTCCTCCAACCTGAGACTGGCCTCATCGCAACAGTAGAGGAGGTCGTGGACTGAAATGTCAGAATGGGAATGGGAAGTAGAATTGAAATAGGTGGCCGCCGGGAGATCCCTCTTTTTCTGGTGATTGGAGCAGAGGTGCTCAGCGAAGGGGTCTCCCAAACTACATTGGGTCTCACTGGTATACAGGAGGTCACACGGGAGAACCGGGTAAAGTAGATGACCCTGTATCTGGTGCTCCCGGTGAAAGGAAGTGGTAGAATACAACTTCCCTTCACTAATCTGTGCTCACAATCCACCAATTCGATTCTGGTAGCATGTCAGTAGTAGTTGGGGCAGCAGGCACCAATTGCTTTTTACCCCATACTTCCTCATGAGTAAATCTAAACAGATGCTTCAGACTTCAAGACTGCTAATTTGCCATTCATAAGATCACAAAGCGCACTATAATAGGGATATAAAAATGCAAATGCCACATTCATTTCCATAGACGCTGCCTGACTTGCTGAGTTCCTCCAGGATTTTCTCTGTGTTACATAAGTAGAATTTTAACACTAACACATTATGTAAATATTATAGAAAACCACATTTAAGATGCCGTGTGCATTTTCAGTCCACTTCATGTAAAATAAGAGGCACATGAGAAAATGCAAAACAATTTAAAATGGTACCAGAACAGCAAGATTAAAACTACCAGGAAAGGGAGACTAAGCTACAGCTACAATAGTACGGAGACCATTATATTTCTGAAAGTGTGGGACTATTCAGATACAGATTGGCAGTTCTTAAAATTCAAAACCAATATCCAAGGGTCCAAAAAGATATAATTGTAGAGATAGTGGATAATCTCCTAAAACGTCCTCAATTTTGGAACAATCCCAGCTGATCAAATGTGACATTGTTGTACCAGCTACCCTGGCTCACCAGTTCAAAAGCCAAAGATGAAAGTAAATTATTATTATCAAAGCACACATATGTTACCACCCTGAGATCCATTTAGTGTTTTTGTGCATTTAGGGGATGTGGGCGTCGCTGGATAAGCTGGCATTTATTGCCCATCCCTAGCTGCCCTTGGGAAAGTGGTGATGAGCTGCCTTCTTGAACCGCTGCAGTCCCTGAGGTGTAGGTACACCCACAGTGCTGTTAGCGAGGGAACTCCAAGATTTTGACCCAGCGACAATGAAGGAACGACGATATGTTTCCAAGTCAGGATGGTGAGTGACTTGGAGGAGAATTTCCAAGTGGTGGTGTTCCCAGGTATTGCAGCCACAAACTTCAAACATCAATTTTTGTGGGCATTTACAGGATAAAAGAAATACAATAGAATTTTATGAAAACTCGGTATAAACAGAGAAAGACTAGGAAACACCAATATGGAAAAGATAAACTGTGCAAATAAAACAATATTGAGAACGAGTTGTAAAGAGTCCTTGAAAGAGTCTGTGGGTCGTAGAATCAGTTCAGAGCAGTGGTGAATGAAGTTATCTACACCAGTTCAGGAGCCTGATAGTTAAAGGGCTGTTCCTGAACCTGGTGCTGTGGGACCTAGGCTTCTGTGTCATTTGCCCGTTGGTAGAAGCGAGAAGATGGAGTGGCCTGGAAGGTGGGGGTCTTTGATGAAGGATGCTGCTTGTTTGTGGGGTAACTGCTTGTAAATTTATTCAGTGGTTGGGGAGAGTTTTGCCCTTGATTGGCTGGCTATATCCACCATTCTCCACAGCCTTTCCCATTCCTGGGAAGTGGCGTTTCCATACCAGTTCGTGATGCATCCAGTTAGGATACTCCCCACTGCACATCCATAGAAGTTTTTGGTTAATATGCTAAATCTATGTAAATCTCTGAGAAAATAGAGGTGCTATCATTGCCTTCTTTGTACTGTTCAGAGGACAGATCCTCTGAAACGATAGATAAGGAATTTGAAGTTAATGACCCACTCCACCACGTTGCTCATGGACCCCTGATTTCCTCCTCTTGTCAATATTCAGCTCTTTGGTTTTGCTGACATTAAGTGAGAGGTTGCTGTAGTGGCACCATTCAACCAGATTTTCAGTCTCTCTCTTATCACAAGACAAAGGAGCAGGAGCAGGCCATTCGGCCCATCGAGTCTGCTCCACAGCTCCCCCATGAGCTAAACTATTCACCCATCTAGTTCCAATTTCTGGCTTTTTCCCCATATCCCTTGATACCCTGACTAATTAGATACCTGTCAATCTCCTCCTTAAACACCCTCAATGATCGGGCCTCCACAGCTGTATGTGGCAACGAATTCCACAAATCCACGACCCTCTGGCTAAAAAAATTTCTCCTCACCTCTGTTTTAACTGGGTACCCTCTAATTCTAAGACTATGGCCTCTTGTCCTGGACTCACCCACCAAGGGAAACAACCTTTCCACATCTACTCTGTCCAACCCTTTCAACATTCAAAACATTTCTATGAGATCCCCTCTCATTCTTCTATACTCTAATGAATACAATCCGAGAGCCGACAGACGCTCCTCATATGTTAGCTCTTGCATTCCAGGAATCATCCTCGTAAATCTTCTCTGAACTCTCTCCAACATCAGTATATCCTTTCTAAGATCGGGGGCCCAAAACTGCACACAGTATTCCAAATGAGGTCTCACTAATGCCCCATAGAGCCTCATCAACACCTCCTTACTCTTATACACTATTCCTCTTGAAATGAATACCAACATAGCATTCGCTTTCCTTACCGCCAATCCAACTTGGTGGTTAACCTTTAGGGTATCCTGCATGAGGACCCCCAAGTCCCTTTGCACTTCTGATTTTTGAATTTTCTCCCCATCTAAATAATAATCTGCCTGATTATTTCTTCTTCTGAAATGTACAACCATACATTTGTCAACGTTGTATCTCATCTGCCATTTCTTTGCCCACTCTCCTAAACTGACTAAGTCTCTCTGTAACCTTTCCATTTCTTCAACATTTCCTGCTCCTCCACCTATCTTGGTGTCATCCGCAAACTTGGCCACAAAACCATTTAATCCATAATCCAAATCATCGATATACATCATAAAAAGAAGCGGCCCCAACACCGACCCCTGCGGAACACCACTAGTAACCGGCAACCAATCAGAATAGGATCCCTTTATTCCCACCCTTTGCTTTCTGCCTATCAGCCAATGCTCCACCCATTTCAATATCTTTCCTATAATTCCATGGGCTCTCATCTTATTAAGCAGCCTCATATGCGGCACCTTATCAAAGGCCTTTTGAAAATCCAAATACACAACATCCACAGCCTCTCCCTTGTCAATCTTATTCGAGGTTACTTCAAAAAATTCCAATAAGTTGGTAAGGCGAGATCTTCCCTTCATGAAACCATGCTGGCTTCAGCCTATCTTGTCATGCACCTCGAGGTATTTCATAACCCCGTCCTTGAGGATCGACTCCAATATCTTTCCAACCACCGATGTCACACTAATCGGTCTGTAATTTTCTTTTTGCTGCCTCCTTCCTTTCTTAAATAGCGGAACTACATTTGCGACCTTCCAGTCCTCCGGAACCATGCCAGAGTCTATTGATTCCTGGAAGATCATTTCCAATGCTTCCACAATCTCCAAAGCCACCTCCTTCAGAACCCTTGGGTGCACCTCATCCGGGCCGGGATACTTATCTATTCTTAGTCCACTTAGCTTCCCAAGCACTTTCTCTCTAGTAATCTTGACTGTACCTAATTCTATTCCCTGATACCTCTGGCTATCAGGTATATTGCTCATGTCTTCCACTGTGAAGACTGATGCAAAATACTCATTCAGTTCCTCCGCCATCTCTTTGTTATCCATTATAATTACTCCAGCATCATTTTCAATCGGTCCCATATCTACCCTTGTCACTCTTTTACTCTTCAGATATTTAAAAAAACTCTTAGTATCCTTTTTTATGTTAATCGCCAACTTCCTTTCATAGTTCATCTTTTCTTTCCTAATGACTTTCTTAGTTTCTTTCTGTAAGTTTTTAAAGGTCTTCCAGTCCTCATTTTTCCCACTAATTTTTGCTTCCTTGTACGCCGTTTCTTTTGCTTTTATTTTTGCCTTAACCTCTCTCGTTAGCCACATTTGTGCCATTTTTCCATTCATGATTTTCTTTTTTCTTGGAATATATTTTTCCTGCATTTTCCTTATTTCTTATAGGAATTTCATCCAATTCTGCTCTGCCGTCCCTCCATTTAGTTTACTTTTCCAATTGACTTGGGCCAGTTCCTCTCTCATACCACTGTAATTTCCCCTGTTCCACTGAAATATCAATACACCTGATACCAGCTTCTCCTTTCTAAATTTGAAACTGAACTCAATCATATTATGATCACTACTTCCAAGAGGTTCCTTTACCTCCAGCTCCCTAATCGCCTCAGGTTCGTTACACAGCACCCAATCCAAAACAGCTGGTTCCCTGGTGGGCTTCTGGACAAGTTGCTCCAAAAAGCCATCCTGTAGGCATTCTACAAACTCCCTCTCCTGAGATCCATTTCCTTCCCGACTTTCCCAATCCACTTTCATATTAAAATCCCCCATAATTATCTTGACATTGTCCTTCTGACACGCTTTTTCTATCTCCAGCTGCAACTTGTAGTCCACATCCCGACTGCTGTTTGGAGGCCTGTATATAACTGCTATTAGTGTCTTTTTACCCTTGCCATTTCTTAATTCTACCCATAAGGATTCTACCTCTTCTGATCCTATGTCCCTTCTTTCCATTGATTTGATATCGTTACTTACCATCAGGGCCACGCCACCCCCTTTACCCACCTTCCTATCCTTCCTGTACACTGTGTATCCTGGGATATTCAGCTCCCAATCACATCTATCATTTAGCCATGACTCGGTGATGGCCACAATGTCATACCTTTTAACCTGCAGCTGTGCAGCAAAGACATCCACTTTATTTCTAATGCTGCGTGCATTTAAGTACAATCTTATGTACCGATTCATTGGCACCTTTGATTTGGCCAATGACAATGGTATCGTCAGCAAACTTAAATCGAGCATTGGAGCTGTACCTAGCCACACAATCATTGGCATAAAGTGAGAAGAGCGCAGGACTAGGCACACAGCCCTGTGGACTTCTGTGCTCATAGTAAGAGCGGAGGAGATATTGTTGCCAATCCGTACCGACTGGGGTCTGCCAGTGAGGAAATCGAGGATCCAGTTGCATAGGGATGTATCGAGGCCCAGGACTTGGAGCTTAGTGAAGAATTTCCAGAGGATGATCATATTGAATGCTGAGCTGTAGTCAATGAAGAGCATCCTGATGCACGCATAATCATTTTCCTCATGTTCTAGGGTTGAGTGAAGGGTCAATGAAATGGCATCTGCTGTTGACCTGTTGTGACGGTAGGCAAAATGGAGTGGATCCAAACCGCTCCTCAGGCAGGAGTTGATATGCTTCATGACCAACCTCTTAAAGCACATCATAGTGGATGTCAGTGCTGCTGGACAATAGTCATTGAGGCTGGTTATCATGTTCTTCCTGGGCACCGATATGAAGCCAATGGGTACATCAGTCTGCTGAAGCGAGGGGTTGGAGAGGTCCGCAGATAACCCAGTCAGTTGATTAGCATGTGTCATCAGTACTTGGCCACCTGGGCCTTCCGATGGTCAATCTGGGCCTTCCATCGTTTCACCCTCCTGAAGGATGCTTTCACGTTGGCCTCAGAGACTGAGATCACAGGGTCGGCAGGGACAGTGGGGATCTACGCCCTGTCAATTATAACAGGCATTGAGCTCATCTGGGAGTAAAACCTCAATGCCAATTATTTTGCCTGCTTTGCTTTGTAGAAGCCATTCAGCTCTTTGCACTGTTGTTGAGTATACCTCTGTGATTCAAATCTCTTAGCAGCTCCCTTCTGGAAAGCCCTACAGGGCTATTAAAACAGAACCTTCACACCATCTTAAAAGTTTCTTCCCCCAGGAAGTTGGTCTGATCCACCATTCTAGTTACCCACCCCACCTCCTCTACCTACTACCTCAGTCACTGCACTGCATTGTAAATGCTTCAATTCACTTTTTATAATGCAGTTTACATTGTAAATACGTGTCAGTGTTTATGTATCTATGCACATTTTACTACATACCCACACTTCAAGCACTAAGTTTATTTTTGTATAACTTTTTTTCTTATAATTGTTGAATGTTGTTTTTGTTGCACGTTGTGTAAACACATCACAGTAAGTTCCTAATACTGTATGTGTAAATGTATATGACATATAAAGTTGATCCTCGAGTTTAGTCTGGAATGATCAATTTGCATGTGAGATGGCCGTCCAGATGTCATTCCTGGACCTCTTGTACTTTCCCGGTTTTGGGAAACACTGTAAACTGTTATGAATGAAGTGTTTACAGGCATTTGGAAAATTACAATATAATTTGTCTGAGTCAATGCAATTTTATAAAGTGAAAATGTGCTTGACATGTCTAAGGGAACAACCAACAGGATAAGAAAGGTGAAGCCAGCGAGAAGAACATAACAAACTATGGTAAACCATATATATATGTTGTAACTGGGTTACCTGTCTGGACACGCCCCTCTGCTGACTGCTCCTGTGGCTCCTCCCACAGATCCCTGAATAAAGGTGATTGCGCCATTGCTCCTCCCTCAGTCCAGGGGCAGATACTCAGCATGGTCGAGGTCACATTTTACTGCTAATAAAACCCTTTCAGTATTTACTCTACTTCCAGTCTTTTGGAGTAATTGATAGTGCATCAAAAATAAGAGAAAATCTGCAGATGCTGGAAATCCAAAGCAACACACAGAAAATGCTGGAGGAACTGAGCAGGTCAGGCAAAGAGTAAACAGTTGACATTTCAGGCTGAGACCTCTCTCCACTCCTGAAGAAGTGTCTCTACCTGAAGCATTGACTGCACTCTTTTCCACAGATGCTACCTCACCTGCTGAGTTCCTCCAGCATTTTGTGTGTGTTGCTCCAGTGAGGAGAGTAAGAAATGACTTTCAAACAACATTTTGACAAGACAGTGCATCACAGATTTATCATTAAATTTCGGCATCATGATCTTAAAAGTGATAAATTGGCATGGATGAGGATTTGTTAAAGTACCAAAAAAAGAAAGAAAAAAAAACAGGAATAAACAAATATTTTTACCTCAACAGGCCATAATGAATCAGGTGTCACAAGGATCCATGCTGAGTACAGGCCAATCTATAATGATGATTTATAATGAAGGATAGAGAGTGGAACTGTGTATGTACTATTGATGATTCAAAGCTGGGTTTGAAAGGCAGTTGTGAAGTGGATATTTATAAAAGCAGTGGTGAGTAACTGGTTCACTTTGTATGCATTGCATCATATTCATAACTTTAAAGACCCCTTCCAGTTCTTTCACAAAATAAATACTTTAAAAAGAAAAGATCTCAAACTTTTTCAGTCTTTCCTGGTAGTTCCAATCTCTCGGTCCTAGTATCACCCTGCAAATCCCATCTTCACTCTCTGCTTAGGTTTTTACAGCACGGTGACCCAGACAGTCCACAGAACTCTCATGCATCCTGGTCTGGGTCTTGTACAGGTTTAATATAACTTCACTAGCATTGAACTTTGTATCTCTGCAAATCATTCCCAGTGCTTTGTTGCTATTTTTAATAGGTGTTAGACTATGCTGCTGCATTTAATGATTCGTTCTTCCCTGCTGTTCTGTGAACCGTGCTTCGGGGCTTTTAACAAACAGAGCAACAGGCGGAATTATAAAGTGATTTTCAGTGTATTTATAATTCACTACACTGAGTGAACTCTTTGGCTTCATTACCTTCAAAGAATATGTAATTTATCATGCAATTTATTTTCATTAGTTTTATCCCAGGCTTATTTTTCTTTCAGATGTATAGGTGTACTCCTGATTGAAAGGCACATTACAGCTTCCAGCCACATGTTGCATCATAATGCAGTTGAGACCAAATCAATGTTGTCAGATGAAGTGAAATTCACAAAAGCCTTAGGCCACTGTTGAGGAAGAAATGGAAGCATTTTCCTTCAGCGTTAGGCCATTTCCATTACTGCTCACGGTCTCAGGGAGATGGGACTTACCTTGTTGGATCTCTATCCATTAGGTTGTATTGATCTTGCACTTTCATTTTCCTTCAAAGCGTCTGAAGTGCAATTAAAAGGAGCAGCTGTAAGTTTTATTCCATGGATCCTGCAGCCAGTGGCAAAATATCAGTACAGGACTCGTGCAGCTGACACCAGCTTCCAGAAATCCGCATTTGACACAGCATGCATGGATTTGAAGCTGCTGTCTAATTTATATCATATCAGTATTAAACACTGGTAATGCTTCACTCTAAATCTGGGCCCGCTGGTGATCCAATCTCGTTACATCGATAAAGAGCAACACAGACAAAATGCTGGAGGAACTCAGCAGGTCAGGCAGCAAGCTATGGAAATGAATACACAGTCAGCTTTCCAGGCCAAGATCCTTCTCAGGACTGGGAAGGAAGGGGGGAAGATGTCAGAATAAAAAGGTGTGTGTGGGAGGGAAGGAGGATAGCTGGAAGATGATGGGTGAAACCAGGTGGGTAGGAAAGATAAAGGACTGGAGAGGAAGGAATCTGATAGGGGAGGAGAGTGGACAACAGGAGAAAGGGAAGGAGGAGGGGACCCAGGGGGACGTGATAGGTGGATGAGAAGAAGTAGGAGGATAAGGGTGAGGGAAGAGGTAAGATGATCAACATAGAGATGAGTAAAAGATGATTTAGAAAAGAGGGATCCCACGAAGACCTTAAATACAATGAAATCTTACTTTGTTGTAAAATTTTAACATTTTTTCCAGAGATTATAGGTAACACAACACATAGACACTAGTATTGGCTCACAGAATTACCATACTAAGTACAATGTATTTAATAAACACAATCCACAATAGACAGGGCCATTCACAAGCAAACTGCAAGTAGTGAGTTGTCTTAACAGGGGGCCTGGGCCTTGAGTATTAAGACAAAACCAGCATCAAGTTCCTGGGGGGCTTCCTGATTCCTCCCTTATGCAAAAATTTAGATACCTTATCTCAAGATATTGACAAATCCTCCCCGTCCATCACTGCTCTAAATACCTCAATCCATTAAAGAATCGATTGACATGGATTCTGGTTCACTGGGACACATTGAGACCAGTATATTTTGGCTCAATTAAGTGGCTTCCCCAATTAGTCCAAGTTTCATGGAACTGTGGAGGCATGTGGCCAAGTGGTCAAGGCGTTTGTCTAGTGATCTCAAGGTCGCTAGTTCGAGCCTCAGCTGTGGCAGCGTGTTTGTGTCCTTGAGCAAGGCACTTAATCACACATTGCTCTAGTCTGTGTAAGGAGTGGTGCCCCACACAGACTTCCAATCTGCGCATTGTAAGGCATGAAAATGCCCGACGCAGGCCTCTCATGGTCTGAGTCGACATTCCCCCTTCATGGAAATAGTTTAAAAAGTATAAAAAAGACTAACAGCCATGAAATACAGAACAGATTATAACACTATCAATACAACTACATTGCTATAAAACTGTGGCTACGTTCACACTACACCGGATAATTTTGAAAACGAAGCTTTTTCTCTTCATTTTGACCTTCCATCCACACTGAAACGGCGTTTTCAGCCCCCGAAAATGGAGATTTTCAGAAACAGTCTCCACAGTGAATAAATCTGAAAATGCCTAATATCCGTCGCAGTGTGTACGGGGTAACTGGAGCTTTTTAAAACCGCTGCCATGACGTGCCGCAACAGATGGTGACAGCACGGCATTTCATTGTTTTATTATTATCATTATTACTTTATTGTCGCCAAACAGTTGATACTAGAGCGCACAATCATCACAGCGATATTTGATTCTGCGCTTCGCAGAACCTAACAATTTCAGAACAGACAGCCACGAGACTGAAGCCAGAAGGGTTAGTAATGTACTCACCAAATACTTTGACCCATAGCTTACTGAATAAATAAGTATACTCACTTTGCCCTGTTTTCTGTCCTTGCTTGTATGAAGTTAAGGACAGAAAACACCCTCCTCCACCTCCAGTTTAAATTCCATGTGGAATATTTTGGAGGATCAAGAACCAAGAACCAAGGTGGTTTACCTATTTATGCAAGTACTTCTCTGACAATAGATGTGTAACAGCCTAATGTAACATTGTATGGAAATACAAGATAACACTGACGCAGTCATGTTTTGTACATTTAACAAGGTGATTTATTAATGCAACAGAGTTAGTCAGTTTTTCAATGTTCGTCATCAGCCGGGTCATACTGTCCGTGAACTCCCTGTCGGTTGCCTCCATACGCTCCAGTATTTGTTTTTTTTTTAGTTTTTAAGTCCTCCTGCGCGAGAGCCAACAGCAATTCCTTTTAACTTTTTCTACCCCGTAACTGGACAAACGCGCACCAAGTATACCGTTTCCTCTTCGCTTGTTTTCTGGGTGTCCAGCGCATGCCCAGTAGGAGGAGATTCGCACAAATATCCGTCTAATGTGGATAGAGATATTTTGAAAAACGCTTAGTGTGAACGCCTGTCGTTTTTACTCGAAACTGGCGTTTTCAAAATTATCCGGTGTAGTGTAGACGTAGCCTGTGTGTTAGTTCCTAATAGTTATTGAGGGGGAACACTGTGTTCTTTTAATTGACTGTAAATGAACAAAATTAGTGCAGATAATGGACTGCCTTCATACAATGCTATTGACAAGTGCATCCTCCAAATCTTCATATTCTTTGTAACATTCAAGATGATTGTTGATACCTTCAAATTCTTCGTAGTTCCCAACTTGTTGAAGTAGCAAAATGGTTTCATTTTCACTCCCAGCCGTTTCTAGCGTCCCCGAGCCCAAATGCTTGAAACCGCTGTGAGCATAGCAGTTATGAAATGTCTTGCTGCTTATTTCTCGGCAGCTAAAACCACTGCTTTTGAACACAAGCACACGCAACTGATGCTTGTTCTAAGCACGGAGCGGTGTGCAACAGCCACACAAGTCCTCCCGTCTGATGTCTGTTGGAAACTTATACAAGAGGAAATCTGCAGATATTGGAAATCCAAGCAACACACACAAAATGCTGGAGGAACTCAGCAGGTCAGGCAGCATCTATGAAAAAGAGTAAACAGTCAATATACTGAGCCGAGGCCCTTTATCAGAACTGGGGGAGAAAAAAGGTATCTGTCTGGACACCTTTGCACTAATCCTTAGCATTCTGTTATTTCTCCAGAGTACAGGTAGCATGGGTACTTTTGCATTTTTTTTCCAGTCCTGAAGAAGGGTCTCAGCCTGAAACTCTTTTCCACAGATGATGCCTTACCTGTTGAGTTCCTCCCGCGTTTTGTGCGCGTTGCCTGTTAGAAACTGTTTGGCAACAATCTCCTATCCCAAGCAAGCAGCGTAGTGTCCCAAATAAATGAAGAGAATCCTGGCTATTTTCTTGATTAACTTTTTTTTTAAATAAGAATTGTCCCAGATAAGTAGCTGTCCTGGTTAACCGATGGCCCAACGAAGCGGGCTGCACTGTATAGCAAATAGCTACCCCAACAGACTGCTGCTCGACGAGCTAATGTGGAATCGCACAGAACAGAAACAGATAACTCAACCTACCCTGTCCAAGTCGACAATCAAGTACCCATCTACAGTGTACTAATCCCAAGTACCAGACTTTACTGTGCCTTGGCAGTTCCATGGTCCAGCAGATACTTAATACAAGCAGTTGTGACCTCTCCTCTTCCATGGCTTCATTCATGTGCTCTTGGCACACTTAGTTTGTTCATCTCCTTCCGCTAAGCTCACACTGCGGGCACCGATTTAATTATCTTGCTTGTCTCATCTGTCTGGATACCTTCGCAGTAATCTTTAGCATTCTGTGATTATTTCTCCAGAGTGTAGGAAGCGAGGACACTGTTGCTTTCAAACCTTTCACTGAAAGGTCATCTATTGAAATTTCTAAATTAAAAATATTGCTATCTCAATGTTCCCATGTTCCTCCTATTCTGTCTCCCTGATTGCATTATTTTGATGACTACTTCTACACTGTAGTTTCACTCAGGCTTTCTAACTGTACTCAGACCAACAAATAACTCAACTTTTAATATAACAATGATACTGTGCCCAAAGCGCCTCATCGGTTCCTAACAAACTTAAGCATTTCCCATCCTTTCTTACAAAGTAGGGTCTGCAGGATTGTGATGACCTCCGCTGGGATTCCGACAAAACAGAAGGCTGGAAGTTTCCAGGCGTTATCCGGAGTCGCAGCAGGGGATATAGACCCTCCAGACCACCTGGCCTGTGCTGACCATCAGCCACACATTTGTACCGAGCCTACCTACACCGACCCCTTCTTTTATTCACGCCACATTTGTAGCAATACAACCATCACAAAAAAAAACAATCAAAGCCCTCAGACAAGATATAATCAGACCAGTGGAAGTAAAGGTAAAACAAAATATTCAGTCCAAGGGCCACAAGGTAATGCTGGAGCTCTATAAAACCTTGGTTAGACCACACTTGGAATATATTGTTCAACTCCGGTCGCCTCATTATAGGAAGGATGTAGATCCTTTAGAGGAGCGGTTCCCAACCACCGGGCTGCGGACTGGTACCGGGCTGCAAAGCATGTACTACCAGGCTGTGAGGAAGCGATATGAGTCAGCTGCACCTTTCCTCATTCCCTGTCATGCACTGTTGAACTTGACCATAGGGTTGCCAACTGTCCCGTATTTGCCGGGACATCCCGTATATTGGGCTAAATTGGTTTGTCCCATACGGGACCGCCCCTGTCCCATATTTTCCCCACTAAGGTAGAGTGTTCCTATGAAACCTTTCGTGCCGAAATGGCGTGAAGCAAAGAAGCAATTACCATTAATTACCATTAATTCCCATTAAAATGGGAAAAATTTTTAAGCGTTCCCAGACCCAAAAAATAACCGAACAAATCATACCAAATAACACATAAAACTGAAAATAAATAACACTAACATATAGTAAAAGCAGGAATGATATGATAAATACACAACCTATATAAAGTAGAAATAATGTATGTACAGTATAGCTAGGAAGATGCAGGCAAAATGGATTTCTGGGGGAAAAAATCGGCATGTATGCGCATGCGCACATTACATGCGCACATCACACATGCGCACACAGGTGCCCGCGCAAGGCTTCACGGTCATGGTAGTTTTTCCTGGGGTAAAGTGTCCCGGGATTTGACTGCTACTTTTGTCCCTTATTTGGGGGTGAGAAAGTTGGCAACCCTAACTGTGACAGACATGTTGGGGTGAGTTTAACCCTACTTGAACACCACCCACCCCCGGTCGGCCGGTCCGCAAGAATATTGTCAATATTAAACCAGTCCGTGGTGTAAAAAAAGGTTGGGAACGCCTGCTTTAGAGAGGGTGCAGGGGAGATTGTCCAGGATGTTGTCTGGATTCGAGAGCATGTCTTATGAGGCTAGGGATTTTCTACTTGGGGTGAAGGAGAATGGAAGGTGATGATAGAGTTGTACAAGATGATAAGAGGCATAAATCAAATGAACAGTCAGGGACGTTTTTCCCAGAGCAGAAATGGCTTATACCAAGGTGCATAATTTGATGGTGATTGGAGAAAAGTATGGGGGGATGTCAGAATTAGGTTTTTTTACAGAGAGTGGTGAATGCATAGACCACCCTGCCAGGGGTGGTGGTAGAGGCAGATACATTAGGACAATTTAAGAAACTCCTAGATAGGCACATATGAGGGCTATGTATATATAGGCATTCAGAAAAATGGAAGACTATGTAGGAGGGAAGAGTGAGATTGATCTTTGAGTAGGTTAAGAGCTTGGAACAGCATTATGGCTGAAGGGTCTGTGGTGTTCGATGTTCTATGTTCTAATAGTGATTAGCTCACTTCACCAGAGTGCCAGGGTAGTGTAGCGGTCAGCTCGACGCTGTTACAGCTTGAGGCATTCCTGAGTTTGGAGTTCAATTCCCGACGCTGCCTGTAAGGCGTTTGTACGTTCTCCCTGTGACCGCGTCGGTTTCCTCCGGGATCTCCGGTTTCCTCCCACAGTCCCAAGGCGTACCGGTTCGAAGATTAATCGGTCATTGGAAATTGTCCCGTAATTAGGCTGATAATAAATAGGAGGGTTGCTGGGCAGTGCGCGTCGTTGCACCAGAAGGGCCCGTTCCACACTGTATCACTGAGTAAATCTATCAACAGAAAGATTCCATTCTCCGCATGTGATGGCACTAATGATTCTGTGTGGAGTCTTGGTATTTTGTTAACTCCACTTCAGATCCAAAAGTGCAGAAGGCTGAGATGGTTGTAAATAAGCATATGGGAGCTTCTTTACTTATGAATAATCTTGGCATCATCATTAATTAGTAATTTTCCTCTTCAAAGCTAATGATTGTTATGTAGAACATAATACATAATCACAAGCCCATTATGTTCCAAAATCACAGGGAGACTAGCAAGGGAGTAACTTGCATGTCAGAATCGATTTCACAGAGGCGTCAGTCACTTAGGGTGACTTTCATTTCTATCGTCTATGAGTAAGACTGAAATGAGCTCTCTTCAAGGATGTGTAATGATGTCATCGTTACCATCAATCCCGCTGTCTAGCAAAGATCAGATATGTACACTTTCCAGCAAAGACCTCTGGATAGTGATTTGTAATCATAAATCTGATTCATTTTCTTCGCTCTCGCTTACTAACTTACTTACTGCCATTACACCGCTGGTGTTTAGGGCAGCAATGAAGATCCTCCATCTCTGGAGGTGTCCATCGTGTCAGTAGCTTCCTCCCTCTTTTTACCACTGTCAGTTACGAAAGTACCGAATGGATTGTCAGGAATACAGTCGCACTCAGATGTAGAAGGATCCTTCATTGCTCTTTCCTCAACAGTTTCTGTTTCACCAGTCAGGGTTGTTGGCCCTGAGCTGCACCCCTGAACCTGGACGACAGGTGGACCACTATTAGTCTGGTTTCTACCCTTTGACCTGTTTGGCATGGATGACCCTACCAAGAGCCAAAGCATGAAGACCTGACTCCAGCCAACGTGGCTCTCCGGGTCATTGAGGAACACAAGCCTCCAAACCCAACGACAAGGTTGTGACTCTCTTGGAGGCTCTTCTCTCTAGCCCAAAGATTAATATTCAGATTCCTACCACCAAACCCGCTGAGATCAGTCAACCAGGGGCTGCTGCCTCACGGTTCAATGCAGACCTTCAACGCTGTCTTGTACTTTGTCACCAAGGGCCCAAAAGATGCTTTACTTTCCTGTTGCATTTCAAAGATGAGTGGGTGAATAAATGATTACATTTATTGAGATACAGTGAGATGTTTATGGAGATATAGGCCTCTTTGGCCCTTCGAGCCGTGTTGCCCCAATTTAATCCAAGCCTAATCACTGGACAATTTACAATGACCAATCAGCCTACTAACCGGCATGTCTTTGGTCTGTGGGAGGAAACCAGAGTACCCAGAGGAAACCCACACAATCACGGGGAGAATGTACAAACTCCTTACAGGGAGTGGTGGGAACGGAATTGAATTGACTTTACTACTTACTGTACATCCTTCATGTACATGAGGAGTAAAAATCTTTATGTTATGTCTCTGTCTAAATGTGCAATGTGCAATTTATAGTAATTTATAATAAATAGTATGTACAACAGGACAGTCAATATAACATAGAAATACAGTTGTGTCAGCATGAATTAATCAGTCTGATGGCCTGGTGGAAGAAGCTGTCCCGGAGCCTGTTAGTCCTGGCTTTAATGCTGCGGTACCGTTTCCCAGGTGGTAGCAGCTGGAACAGTTTGCAGTTGGGGTGACTTGGGTCCCCAATGATCCTTCGGGCCCTTTTTACACACCTGTCTATGTAAATGTCCTGAATAGTGGGAAGATCACACCCACAGATGTGCTGGGCTGTCCGCACCACTCTCTGCAGAGCCCTGCGATTGAGGGAGGTGCAGTTCCCATACCAGGCAGTGATGCAGCTGGTCAGGATGCTCTCAATTGTGCCCCTGTAGAAAGTTCATAGGACTTGGGGGCCCATACCAAACTTCTTCAACCATCTGGGGTGAAAGAGGCACTGTTGTGCTTTTTTCACCATATAGCTGGTGTGTACAGACCGCGTGAGGTCCTCGGCGATGTGGATGCCGAGGAACTTAAAGCTGTTCACCCTCTCAACCCCAGATCCATTGATGTCAATAGGGGTTAACCTATCTCCTGTAGTCCGCAACCAGCTCCTTTGTTTTTGCGACATTGAGGGAGAGGTTGTTTTCTTGACATCACTGTGTCAGGGTGATGACTTCTTCTCTGTGGGCTGCCTCATTACTATTTAAGATTAGGTCAATCAGTGTAGTGTCATCAGCAAATTTAATTAGCAGATTGGAGCTGTGGGTAGTGATGTAGTCATCGGTATACAGAGAGTAAAGGAGGGGGCTTAGTACACAGACTTGAGGGGCACCTGTGTTGAGGGTCAGATGGGCAGAGGTGAGGGAGCCCACTCATACCACCTGCCTGGATCTGACAGGAAAGTCCAAGATCCAGCTATACAAGGCAGGGTGAAGGCTGAGGTCTCTGAGCTTCTTGTCGAGCCTGGAGGGAATTATGGCGTTGAATGCTGAACTGTAGTCCAAGAACAACATTCTCACATAAGCATCCTCCTTCTCCAGGTGTGTAAGGACGATGTGCAGGGCTGTGGCTATTGCGTCATCTGTCGATCGGTTGTGTCGATAGGTGAATTGTAGGGGGTCCAGTGTGGGTGATAGCAAGCTGCAGATGTGGTCCTTGACCAGCATCTCAAAGCATTTGCTTGTTAGTGAGCTGAGTGCGACAGGATGCCAATCGTTCAGACATGTTACCTTGGTCTTTTTACCCAGGTCGCCGGTACTGTAAGGCGTTGTGCTAACCACCACGGTACTGTGCCACCCATTTTAATGAGGCACAGCGCGGGGAAGGCCCTTCCTGCCCTTTGAGCCACACTGCCCACCAATCCCTGATTCAACTGGCTGCTGTAAGTTTCTCTGAGTGTATAGGTGAGTGGTAGAATCTGGGAGAGTGGATAGGAATATGAGGAAATATAAAAAGGGGGTAGTTTAAAGTGGGTGCTTGATGACAGCACATGTTTGGTAGACCATAGGGCCCGTTTCTATGACGACACTTTCCAAGAATTCAAATGTCTCAGTATAACACAAAACAATTCATAGTGCTGTTTAAAAGTCTTAGTTGTAAAATAAACAAAGATGCTTTCAAAAATAATGACATGAAACGTTTCTAAATATCTAGAATAGCCAGAAGAAAATGGTGCCAGCGGACAACATGACCGAGGGTGACATCCTTCAGATGGTTCACGAAACTACTTTCTTCACTTCTTTTATGTCTTCTTTTTCTTTCCAATGTGGTTCTGCTCCCGTCAGAGCCTGTGATCTACATTTTGGCACTGTGTTTTCGGGCTAACTGAGCAACCCGGCTCTTCGCTGCCTCCGAGAGGGTCCCATGAGGCTCTGAGCGAAGAGTGCGAGCCCGTGATCGACACCATTTCTCGCCGATCTCACTGACTAAAGTGCTGAGAAAGATTGAAATCATTGAGGCGAGTGGGTGTTTAACGCCACCTACCACCTTTTCGTTCGCTGCTGCCAGAGGAAGGTCCCTGCGTTCGAATGGCCTCTCTCTCTCTCCCTCGATGTTCCGGTTCTTGGGTGAGGTTTAATTGACGGGGTTTGTAGATTGGTGGCTCCTTCTTTTGTTACTGTTTTTGGGTGAATTTGATCGGGCCGGCCTGCAGATAAAGAACTGTGCTGAACTGAATAAGCCTGGACGCTTTCAATTTTGTGTCATGTGCTTTTCGTTCTTTTTTTTTGCAGTTTTCACAATTTGTTTTTTTCTTTTTGGTGCCAGGGGAGAGTTGATGTTTTTCTTTGAACGGGTTCCATGGTGTTTCTTTGTTTTGCGGCTGTCAGTGGGGAAGACAAATCTCAGAGTTGTATTCTGTATACATACTTTGATAATAAATGTACTTTGAATGCTGAATCTTTGAATCAGAAAAATTACCATAAAGAACAGTAAACAGTAAAAAACTAAATCAAGTCAATATTTAGTGTGACCTCCTCAATGCAGTTTTATAGGAAAATTGCTGGTTGGTTGTTCCAAGCATCTGGGAGAGCTTGCCACAGTTCTTCTGCAGACCTTGGCATGAACCGCAAAAGGTTAGTTTGCAGGTGCAGGGGGCTATCGAGAAGGCAAATGAAATGTCGGCCCTCATTGCTGGAGGGATTGAATTTAAGAGCAGGGAGGTTATGCTGCAACTGAACAGGGTCCTGGTGAGGCTGCATCTGGAGCACTGCGTGTAGTTCTGGTCTCCTTACCTGAGGAAGGATATACTGCCTTTGGAGGCGGTGCAGAGGAGGTTCACCAGGTTGATTCCAGAGATGAGGGGGTTAGACTATGAGGAGAGATTGAGTGGCCTGGGACTGTACTTGCTGGAATTCAGAAGGATGAGCGGAGATCTTATAGAAACATATAAAAGTATGAAAGGGACAGATAAGATAGAGGCAAGGAAGTTGTTTTTCTTAAATGCCCCAGATTCCACCCCTACTCAATTCCGGTGAATGTCAATTGTGCTGGATTAGTTTAATCTACTGCTGATTCCCTCATCATGAAGTTGGACAGACGGAGTCTGAAAATTGTTTTAATCACATTTTCAGGGTGGAAAAGTTATCCTGTGAGACCAAGTGAAACCAGATTCAGTCGATGTCTGAAGGTAGAGTTTATGGAGAGGTTGGTGCAGTTCGTATAGAGATCTGTACAGGTAATTAAACCTTCTTTTTCGAAAGAAGAAGAGGAAAATAAGTCAATCTCAAAATAAGTTGGGGAAGCATATCGGGGAGTACTGCTCCCACCCGTCACCAGTTGAGGAAAGGATTTGGAGTCTGGAACTATTTCGGGCAGTTCTGGGTGAAGGGCCTCCAAGAGGGCTACAACTTTGTCGTTGGGTTTGGAGGCTTGCGTACGTCAACAATCCGGAGAGCTATGTTGGCTGACGTCAAGGCTTTATGCTTTGGCTCTTGGTATAATCACCCTTGCCAATAGGTCGAAGAGTGGATGTCAGATTAAGAGTGGTCCACTGGTCCTCCAGGCTGGGGGTGGGGGGGGGGGAGCGGGGGGGGTTCAGCTCAGGGCTAACAACCCTGACCGGTAAAATGAAATTGTTACGGAAACAGTGATGAAGAATCCTTCTACATCTGAGTTCAATGGTATCCCTGAGTCTCCACCCAGGAATTACATGGCAGATGGTAGCGAAAGCAGAGAGGAAGCTACTGACACGATGAAGGAAGCCCTGAACATCGCCAGAGACGGAAGACCTTCATTGCTGCCCTAAACGCCAGCAGAGTAATGGGTAGTAAGTTAGTAGTAAGTGGGTGAAGGAGATTGGTACTTTAGATTAAGACAAGCCTGTTGGTAGATTTGTATTCAATTCCATAGAGCAAGAGAATAAATACAGTCAGGTTGCTAGTGCCTGAGGCACCCAATGCATTTTAATACCACTCTCTTTCCATTGCTCTGACTTTCCTGTGATCTTCACAAGAAAGTGTTTGGTATGAATATCTCATTCAGCTGTAGCTGTAAGGTCTTTGATCAGGCAATTATGAAGTACATATGATAGAATAAAAGCAATGCCTTTTATTTCTTTAACACCTTCAACTTAGCAAGCTATCTCAAAATGATTCACAGGAACATTACTAAAACTGACATATTAGATCTCAAGAAAGGGGAGGGGTGAATTTTAAAGTGCATTTTAGAGGAAGGAAAGTGAATAGAGAAGCTGAGAGAGCTAAGAAGTGATTTACGGAGGCTGACAGATGAAGACATGGCCAATGATGGTGGAGTGGTGCTGGACAACAGGGCAGAATGGCCCAGGGGCTGATATCATGGAGGTCTAGGGGAGATTACACAGACTGAGGATGCATGAAGACCATGGCTTAGAAGCAAATGAGAAATTAAAAAATGAGCTCTTGTTTAGCCAGGAGCCAGTGTGGGTCAGATTTGATGGGCAAATTGGACTTCACAGTTAGGACATTTCACTTGCGATCACAAGACTCTGTTGGGCAGCGATAGTGTAAGATGCTGCAGGCCTGTTACCCTTGTCTGGAGGTGTGACAGACGACACAGGAGCTGTGCAGCCTCACTTGTAGCGAGAACTAGGTCTCAAGCCGTGGGGTTGCCTGCTGCTGCAGACCAGGTGAGGAGACGCCAGAGGTGGTGCAGCATGGTATCCGCGCTTGGCGGGGGGAGCTGGCCTCTCCCATCAGTGCTGCCCTCCCATGTTTGAGCAGTGGAATGATAGGCTGGGTTGCGTGAGTCTGCGCACTGCCGGGAGACTGTACCATCAATTGTGGGACATGTCGCTGAGCATCTTGGACTACATGTACGTTTTTTTTCACATGAATATGCATTTTGTTAGTTTTTCACCTTAGCCCCAGAGGAACTCTTTTTGTTCACTGTATCTAATATGATTTGATTTGTGACAGTTTTGGACAACTTAATTGGGGAAGGGACGGGGGAGGGGGAGGGGAAGCGAGAGGGAATACATGGAGAGCCCAGTTCAGAGAGAACAAAAGCAGGACATGGGTTTCAGCATGGTCACCTTTTAGGCAATGTTACTGAGGCGAAAGTAAGCGACGACTGATTTAGGAGTTTGGCATGGGATAAAAGCTGGGTCAGATATGCAGGTGAGGGGCTGAAGGCCCAAAGGAATTAAGATTCTAATTAGAAGTTTGAAATTGCATTTTAAAGTAATTTTTAAGGAGGTAAAATTTTTTCTAAGAAATAGACAGAAGACAAGGAGGTTAGAAGGGAGGAGTGGAATGTGGATGGGGAACAAAGCAAGTAAATTATTGAATTCCTTATCTTTAACATATCTTAATTCTAATCCTTTAACAAAGTATGTGTTGAAAAACGTTTGAGATGGCAATGTCAAAGGTGTTGCCGTTAATATGGGAAATGATATGAACAGAAAAATTACAGTGGTTATGCTGGGGGCTGACACATACCAGGGACTAAACACCACTGAATTATAAAACTGAATGTTTTCTGCATAACATAGATGGAACTTACTGCAAACACATTCAATTATATCGTTGCTGGTGACCAGCAACTTTGATGTGTGTTGCTTGAATTTCCAGCATCTGCAGAATTCCTGTTGTTTCAATTATATTGTGTTGGGGGAAGGGAGTAAAATACGATGGAAAATGGATTTCAAATTAATAACTTTAAAATGAAATTGGATGCCAGTGCTTAAAGTGTTTCTAATTTTCTGCTTGGATGATTCCAAGTAGTTTTTGAAGAAGGCTGCTGATGTACTTTAAGTTCCGACCAACCAACTCTGACATCTTCCTCATCCTCAAAGAACTGCCTACAGCGAGTTCTCGGGCGGGTTGGTTTAAATAAGCAGTCAGTCACCTTTCACTCAACAAAGAGTACTCTTAAAGTCAACCATGTATATGTATATATTGCCATATAGAGAAGTGATTTATGACCAGATTAAGTTATGGTTGCAATGTAGGAAACACAACAGTTAATTGATGTACCTCCAAAGCTTCTACGACAACCATTTCTCATTTATGGTGATAGAGGAATAAACGTGACCAGGGTATTAAGCACTGTTCTATTGCAAATCCACCTCCACAGAAGATTCCATTTAAAGCTTGTTTACTTTATGTCATCAATAAGATTTAGGTAAAAATCCCTGTCGCAGTGTTGACCTAGAATAAAACTTCATCCTATGTCTCTCAAAATCCATGATCATCCCACAGCAAGGGTGTTGCCGGGAATTGAGGATCTGACTTATAGCGAGAGTTTGAACTGAGGCTGCGGCTGTGACCCTGTTCCAGCTGCCCTGGAGCCTCGTATTCATGGACTCACTTTCATTCTGAACACTGTCGCTTGTTTTTATTGTCTGCATGACTTGTGTGTTTTTCTTCTCTCTGCGCATTGCGACTTCGCCGTCTTTTTTAAACTTCGGTTCTTTCAGATTTCTTATTTTAAGGCTCCCTGTAAGCTGATGAATCTCAAGGCTGTATAATTTATACATACTTTGACAATAAATGTACTTTGGACTTTGAACTTTACTTCCTGGAGCGTAGGACAATGAGGAGAGGTTTGACAGAGGAACACCAAATTATGAGGGGTAAAGATAAGGGTACATGCGAGCAGGCTTTTCCCATTCAGCTTGGGTGAGACTAGAACTGGAGGTCATGGATTAAGGGTGAAAGGTGAAAAGCTTAAGGGGAACCTGAGGGGGAATTCCTTCACTCAGAGGGTAATGAAAGTGTGGAACGAGCTGCCAGCAAAACTGGTGGATGCGGGTTCGATTTCAGCGTTTAAGAGGAATTTGGATAGGTACGTGGATGGGAGAGGTATGGAGGGCAGGTCAATGGGACTAGGCAGATTAGTAGGTCAGCATGGACTAGTTGGGCTGAAGGGCCTGTTTCTGCGCTGTTGTGTTCTATCATTCTATGACTCAAGGCTAAAGAAGTACAACTGAGATGTTTTATTATAAAATGATGTACATGAGAAATATACAAAGCTACTTTATCCCTCCAAGTTCCTCGGATTTGGTGTATCCAAAAGGAGCCTACAATCATTTGGATTTCCTGTTCCCTTCTGCTACCTTGCCTCAGACACATCCTGGTGCAAGCCCTGGGAGATCTGTGCGGTCTCTGCAGTGCCAGGTCGCTCTGCTGGGCCCTGGATGCTGCGGGTTGTAAAAGACTCAGCTGCATGAGAATAACCCCTTTGCTCCTGGGCTCCTTTGGACACCTGCCATCCCACCGGATCCCACTGAGGTACAGGCTCGGGCAAGCACACTTGGAAATACATGGTGGAACAGCGATCCAACATCTTTTCGCTCCGCAGTGGTTCTTACTCAAATTAGTGGATACTTCTCTTTCCTACGTGGTGATTGGTACGTTTCTTACACAAGGAATGTCTGAAGTGCATGCAGTGGCAACAGGATCCAACCCTGAAAGCTGCACGGCTGTGCACTGAGAGCCTATTTCCACTCTCCCATCCGATCCCAAATTCCCTCAGAACCCAAACATTCATCAACGTGCAATTCTTGAAAACTGTACCCAGCCGTTTTCTATAGAGAGCTCCAAACATTCACAGCACTGAATGAGAAGAAACTTCACATTTTACTTCCAAATACTTGATTCTTTGTTATGAAAACAGGACTCTTTGTTCCTGGAACTCTAGCCAGGGGAAATAGAGTTCAGTTTACATACTCCTTTGTTGTTCAATGGTTCCATTTAATAGCAGATAATGGACACAGTATACAACCTGAAACTTGTACTCTTCACAGACATCCACAAAGCAGAAAAAAACAAAGAATGAATGACATTAGAACCACAAAGCACCTATCTCCACCTCCCATGCACAAGCAGTGGCAAAGTATCAATTCTCCCCCATTTATTTCAGCAGGAAGCATCAGCACTCACCACCCACCAAGCAAGCAACAGCAAAGTCCCCGAAGAGAGACCATGATCTGCAGTCCAGCAAAAACAATTGTTCACCTGACAATTCGACATGTCACAGACTCTCTCTCTCTCTCTCTCTCTCTCAGTAACGAGGAACAGAGAGGTGTAACCCTTTCCACAGTTTGAGGGGAGGCCACCAAAACAAAACAGCTCGCTGATCACGATGTTACTGTTTATCGCGTCGTTTTTATTCCGGGTTTCTCCGAGTTGAGAATCGGCAGCAAACTCTCCTCCCCCACCATCTAGAGAAAGAGTGAGCTGTTGTTGCAGCTGTTGTAGCAGTAGTAGTAGTAGTAGTTGTTATGGTTGTTGTAGTAGTTGTTGTAGCTGTTGTAGTTGTTGCTTATTATAATTGTTGTAGTTATTATAGTTGTAGTAGTTGGTGTAGTTGTTGGTTATTATAGTTCTGGTGGTTGTTGTAGTAGCTGTAGTAGTTGTAGTTGTTGGTTATTATAGTTGTTGCAGTAGTTGTAGTTGTTGCAGTAGTTGTAGTTGTAGTAGTTGTTGTAGTTGTAGTAGTAGTTGTAGTTGTTGTTATAGTTGTTGCAGTAGTTGTAGTTGTTGTTGTAGTTGTTGCAGTAGTTGTAGTTGTAGTTGTAGTTGTAGTTGTTGCAGTAGTTGTAGTTGTAGTTGTTGTAGTTGTAGTTGTTGCAGTAGTTGTAGTTGTAGTTGTTGCAGTAGTTGTAGTTGTTGTAGTTGTAGTTGTTGTAGTTACTGTTGTTATTGCTTTCTGAGCATGAAATAAACTTGACTGAGTGTAGAACTAAAGCCATGAGGGTGACACTGAGAACTTCACTGCCAATCCTCACTGGCATCAGTTTTAGTTTTGTGGCACACTTGCCGTCGATGGCAACCACCCTCACCTGCTGTAACATTTAACTTCTTTAGACAACGAGGCCGAGAGCTCAGCCGACCTAGCGCCAAGATCAGTAAGCAGATCGTCGATGAGTAAATGCCACATGATACAGTTATGAGCTATAGAGTCAATAACTTACAATGCTGTTGATTCAGAGAGTCGCCTGTTTTCTACAGACCTCTGCATCATTTTTCCAGTCACATATAACGTGATCGTATCGTAAGCTTTCAACATAATAGAGTACACCAGTAGACAAAGTGTGTGGGCTTTAGCTGTAACAGTGGCTCTGAATTCTGATGATGTTTTGTCTGTACCAATGAGTTGAGGCTGTGAAGCATTCTCTCCATACAGCTCTTCCTGCTATTTGCCATTTACTTCAGAGCTACGTGCTTCATTATAAGCAGACTCCAAAAAGGAGAAAACATCACATTTTAACCATTTAATTATTAGCCCTGAGGTCAATAAAACATCTTTTACTTCAATGTAAACATTGTCATTCAGGGGACTGACTGGAGCTAAGAGAGACGTGTGGTGCTCCTGGAACAGGCTAGTGGCGTGTGTTATTATGAAGTCCAGAAACTACTCCAAGCACCAAGTGGACTGAAGCAGATTTAAATTAGTTTGAAGTTACATCTTGCTGACATTAGTTAGGGTAATAATTTCCTTAGAGTTGCTTCTGCTCGTCCACTGGAACACCGTGGGTTGTCGTGTAGAGACAATGAGATCAGAACAGAGGCGAACATAATTAGGGACCGAAAGGTAAATATTCCAGTGGATCCAGCGGTCATGTTGAGTACCATCTGGGGCCCTTTGGACCCGTTTCTTCAGAGAGAACAGTGAATTTAACAGCTGAGTCATGATATTGGATTGGAAGCATAGCTGGAGGACGTAGGTAATTAAAAGCTTGGCAAAGTATTCGAGCTCTTGGTCGGGATACGGCACACCCTCATGTTGCAGAAGGCCAAACACTTTGTCATCCATCTGAGATTCTACTCTTACATCTTGGCTGCGAGTTAAAATTATTCTGTGGAACTTGACAGCATGGGAGATCATTGGAACTTTGTATCTGTTTGGGTGTCTACAAGAGCAACCATGTACATTTCAATAAATATTTGCTATTAGCTTTTAAATGTTTATTGTTGAAACATTTTCCCCATTCCCATTTAGAAACAGTGATGGAATCTACTCCTTCTTTTGGTTTTTATTGGCTCTATATCCCATTAATCCTTTACCTGCGATTTCAATTCATATTTTGGCTGTTTACTTTTAGTTTACTGGCTTTGGTAGCTGAGTCAGTATTATTAGATCACAGCAGTAGCTGAACAGACACGGCAGGCGATCATGTGTATGGATTTCAGCTTCAAATAGAAAGGATCTTAAAAAGCTAGTGACTTATTTCATAGAAAGCTGTAGATAAGAACATGTCTGGCAAACAAATCAGTCAAAAAATTTTGTTTGGTCCTCTCAAATGACAAATTTAAATACGAGAACGTAAGAAATTGGAGTTTGCCACTTGGCCCCTTGGACCTACTCTGCCAATTAGTATGATCACAGTTGATCTTACTTTGGCCTCGGTGCCAATTTTTTGCCCGTTTCCCATAACTTTGACCTCATATTGATACAAACAAACCTGCCTGTGTCGACCTTGAACATGTTTAAGAATTCATGAGAATTCCAATGATTCCCAAGCCTCAGTGAGAAGAATTTAATGCTCTCCGCACTAACTCCTTACTCCACTAGTTGTAGATCCCCCAAACAAGGAAATATCTTTGTAGCCTGGGGAAAAAGGCACACACAGGTCAACAAATACCTTTTTGGGTCTTAAATTCCTTTATCTGTTTTAGATGTTATATTGCTGGAAGAGGGTATCAAAATAAAAACAACAAAATAAATTTCAAAAAAGCACAGTTCCCGCTATTACAATCTCAGTTTAACTTCAGACTACACCCTTGTTACGTATGCAGTATGAAAATAACTAAAACAAAATATACAAAACCAATATGGTAGTGTGAATTCTAAAAAAAACAATACAATGTTAGAATCCCACCAACCCTGTACCTTCTACACAACTTCAAAAATATGAATAAATACATCTCATCTTGACTGAGAGATATACTCACATTTGGCACACACGTGCTTAACTTCCAAACACATTGAGGATAGACCTTGAAATGAATTCTGCTTGCTCACGCTAGTAGGGCGATTAAGGAACTTCACAATCACGCTATTCCAGTGTCGATCAATTTTACTCACGGAAATCTTTCCTCACCAAACCTGGGAAAAGCATTCGATCGTCGTCCTTTCTAGAACATGACAACTCTTCGTTCTACTCCACCCATGCAAAATGACATCACCATTTTCTCTTAATGGCACAGGCAGCAATTTTAGCATTGCCAAGGTGAATACATAAGTGCACTTTAACAATAAACAGATGATATTCAGCAGTCACCTGGTTACATCTTTTTAGCACCTAATTATAAAAAAATTATATCAAAATCTGTTCCGTGGTTGTGCACCTGGTTTGCGCATTTATAAATCTCAATTGCTGTTTTATGATCTGCAGTTTCAATATTTTCAGTTACATATTGTGAATGTTAGGCTTTGAGGATGATTTTAAAACTTATAATACAATTTTAAGTTGTTTTATTTCTTACTACATCATATGATTCATTGACAAAATGGGTCTTTGAAGATTGAGACTTTGAATCAGGCACAATACCCATGATCTGTCGGCAGCACCTATTCCTGTTCTCTGATGTGCTTCTGACGTCTCATCTATCTACTATAGGCATCCAAGGTACTGGAAAACCTCTAGCAATTTTGTATCTGCAAATTCATCCAAATATCTGAACTGATTTCAGAGCCTCTCCCCCAAGCAATCATCCAAAGCACTGCAGCCCTAGTTAGTTTCAGTCAGCTACCTAGGAAAGTCTTCATCATCCATACGCATGATACCAGCTCCAGAAGTAGATACTCTATTCTGACCTCTGTATGGGAGGAGATTGCTAGGCAGACAATGAAAAGGATTCAAATATACACTCCAAGCTTCCTTGAAGAAATTAGGTATTCCAATTGATTGTAAAATTAGTCACCTGCATCATAGGCACTAGTCTCCGTAGTATCCAAGACATCTTCAAGGAGCAGTACCTCAGAAAAACGGCTTCCATCATTAAGGACCCCCACCACCCAGGACATGCCCTCTTCTCATTGCTACCATCAGGAAGGAGGTACAGAAGCCTGAAGGCATACACTCAATGATTCAGGAACAGCTTCTTCCCCTCTGCCATCCGATTTCTAAATGGACATTGAACCCATGAAAACTACCTCACTGCTTTTTTAAATTCCGGTTTTTGCACTACTTATCTTAACCTAACTATTTAATGTACATACATACACTTACAGTAATTCTTGTTTTTTTCCTATATTTCTCATGTATTGCATTGTACTGCTGCTGCAAAGTTAACAGATCTCTCCACATATGCCAGTGATATTAAACCTGATTTGATTCTGATTTCTGGGAATTATTGAGTCAGAACCATTCAAAGTGGAGAACAAGCAATTGGAAACCTCAAAGCCATGCACTGGGGATAAACGGAGTGCCCACCTCACAAATTACCTACATGCTTGGTTTATCAGTTATCCTCACCTCATCTGTAAGAGTCTGTATTTCTCATATTGGCCTCATTGTCCATCACAGAGCTTACCCAACTGGAATGGAAATAGGAAGGAATAGGACAGGGCAGGTGACTGAAGTATGTGTGGGGGGACGCTTTGCTTCCAGTGATCATAATGCCATTAATTTCAAAGTAAATCTGGACAAAGGTAGGTTTGGTCTACAAGGCTGAGATTCTAAGCTGGAGGAAGGCCGGTTTTCAGAAAGGATCTAGTAAGTGTGGATCGGGACAGGCTGTTTTCTGGCAAAAGTGTACTTGGTAAACAGGAGGCCTTCAGAAGTGAAACTTTGAGAGTACAAAGCTTGTATATGCCTGCCAGAATAAAAGGTAAGGATAACAGATTTAGGGAATCTTGGTTTTCAAGAGATATTGAGGCCCTTGTTAAGAAAAAAAAAGGAGGTGCATAGCAGGTATAGGCAGGTAGGAACAAATGAGGTACTCATAGAGTACAAGAAATGCAAGAGAACACTTGAAAAAGAAATCAAGAGGGCTAAAAGAAGGCATGAGGTTGCCCTAGCAAATAAGCTGAAGGAGAATCCTAAGGGGTTCTATAGATATATTAAGACCAAAAGGATTCCAAGGGACAAAATCGGTCCTCTAGAAGATCAGAATGGTAAGCTAGGCATGGAGCCAAAAGATAGGGCAGTCAGACGCAAAGTCTATAGAAGTGAGGCAAAGCAGCAGTGAGGTCATAGACCCTATACAGATTACAGAGGAGGTGGTGTTTGCTGTCTTGAGGCAAATTACAGCGGTTAATCCCCAGGACCTGACAAGGTGTTCCCTCAGACCCCGTAGAATGCAAGTGTAGAAATTACAGGGCCCCAGCAGAGATATTTAAATTATCCTTAGCGACAGGAGAGATACCAAAGGATTGAACGATAGCTAATGTTGTTCTACTGTTTAAGAAAGGCTCTAAGAATAAAAAAAAACAGATTATAGGCCAGTGAGCCTGACATCAGTAGGGGAAGTTATTGGAAGGTATTGTAAGGAACTGGATATATGAGTATTTGGACAGACATGGTCTGATTAGGGATCATCAGCATGGCTTTGAGCATGGTAGGTCATGTCCAACTAATCTTACAGAGTTTTTCGAGGAAGTTACCAGGAAAGGTAGTGGATGTTGTTTATATAGACTTCAGCAAGGCATTTGACAAGGTCCCACATGAGAGGTTAGTCAAGAAGGTTCAGTCGTTTGGTGTTCAAGATGGTGCGGTAAATTGGATTAGACATTGGCTTTGTGGGAGAAGCCAGAGGGTGGTAGTAGATGGTTGCCTCTCTAACTGGGGACCTGTGACTAATGGCGTGCCGCAGGGATCAGTGCTTGGTCTGTTGTGGCTTGTCGTCTATATCAATGATCTGGAAGATAATGTGGTTAACTGGATCAGCAAATTTGTGGATGACACCAAGGCTGGAGCTGTATGGACAGCAAGGAAGATTATCAAAGCTTGCTGTGGAATCTGAATCAGCTGGAAAATGGGCTGAAAAGTGGTAGATGGGATTTAATGCAGACAAGTGCGAGGTGTTGCACTTTGATAGGACCAACCAGGGTAGGTCTTAGACTGTGAACAGTAAGGCACTGAGGAATGTGGTAGAACAAAGGGATCTGGGAATACAGGTCCATAATTCATTGAAAGTAGCATCACAGGTAGATAGGGTCGTAAAGAGTGCTTTTGGCACATTGGCCTTCATAAATCAAGGTATTGAGTACAGGAGTTGGGATGTTATGTTGAAGTTGTTTTCGACATTGGTGAGGCCAAATCTGGAGTAGTGTGTGCAGTTCTGGTCACCTACCTACAGGAAAGATATGAGGTTGAGAGAGTACAGTGAAAATTTACAAGGATGTTGCCAGGTCTGGAAGACCTGAGTTATAAGGAAAGATTGAATTTATTCCTTGGAACACAGAAGATCGAGGGGAGATTTGATAGAGATACACAAAATTATGAAAGGTATAGATAGGATAAGTGTAAGCAGGCTTTTTTCCACTGAGGTTAGGCTACAACTAGAGGTCATGGATTAAGGGCGAAAGGTGAAAAGTTTAAGGGGAACACGAATGGAAACTTCTTCACTTAGAGGGTTGTGAGACAGTGGAGCAAGCTGCCAGCACAAGTGGTGCATGTGAGCTCAATTAGGAGAAGCTTAGATAGGTACATAGATGGCTGTGATCCAGGTGCAGGTCAATGGGAGCAGGCAGTCTATAATGGTTTCACACAGACTAGATGGGCCAAAGGGCCTGTTTCTGTGCGGTACTTTACTATGAGTCTGACTCTAAGTCTTCCTTAATCCCCAAAGGAAGTACACAGTTATTCACCAAATGCGAAATCTGAAATGGCTGATTTTTCACTGTAAGAATTTTTACAGTTATCATCATATTTTTTCGGAGAATTTGACATGTTTTTCAGCGAGACTTGCTATAAGACTGACGGATACTGGTGACACAGGTACAAATAATGGATGTGTTTATCCAGACAATATGCTCACTAAATGTAAATAGCTTTCAATTCTGTAAGAGGAACACAATGGTATTATTCACCAAAAGGCCAGAGGATATGTTTTTTTTCTCTTTGAGTGATGGGAAACAATATGTTTCTGCATCGCGGGGATTGAGTCTGAAGTGAATTTAATGAACCTGTGGCATCCTTACAGCTGAGTAGATGATGTTGGAGTTCGAGGCATAATAAACATCTCTAATGTCACTATGATTCTGATTGTATACCCAGTATAATGACACTATTATTTCAGTAATACTTGGCTTCTTTTAGAATACTACACAACACAAAAGAAAACACACAATATGCCTCACAGAGAAATTCTGTTAATTCATTTATAAAAAATGCATTGCCTCATGTTGATGGAAATGTAACCTTTATTTCCGATAAAATGGAGCCCTGCCAACTTGGGATGATCTTTGGATTGCCACACTTTGCATTGTTTGAAAATTAGGAAAATGCGTGACATCGCTCGGAGGACGTAAACACTAGGGCCCGGCACGCTCTGAATGCGAATTCTTTACATTGTCAGGCACGAGCAGCAAGCGAAGAAGGTTCAAGTGCAGAGCAAATAATAAGCACTGTTAAATGACACTGTTATTTAAGCTGCTGGTGATACAAGCATTATATTAGGAACAGGATCAAGAATCAAAGCATCAGGATAGTACAGAGATGACGCTATTTGGCTTGTCATAATGTACTTAAGAGTAATCTTCAGAACAGGTTTCTCATTTGGTAATAACCCCATTTTAGGTGGCATTGCTGCAAATTTAGCTATTCAGTGAATTAAGCAAGCACATCTTAAGTTAATTCACAGTGAATAATGCGATTAAGCAATTATTATGCTTCAGATGCAATTAATCTAGGCCACTTAAATCTTGCCACCAGTTTGTCTCTGCCCTTGACAACTGGGTAAGGCTGAATCGGACTGCTTCAAGCCTTGGTGTTCTGGTCGATGCTGTCCGCACATCTGTGTTATCACTAGGACCATCTCTCTTCCACCTCTCATACATCACCCAGTTCTAGCCCTGCATCTGCTCATCACCAGACGAAAATCTCATCCATTCCCTTGTTACATCCCCTTCACTAAATTTCGAACAAGGCTGGAGGCTACATCGGATGTACGACAACTCTGGCAAGGTTTGCAAGACATTACTTCCTACAAAACAAAACCCAATAGCATGAATGGCAGTGATGCTTCACTACCAGATGAACTCAATCCCTTCTACGCCCGCTTTGAAAGGGAGAACACAACTACAGCTGTGAAGATCCCTGCTGCACCTGATGACCCTGTGACCTCTGTCTCGGAGGCCGATGTTAGACTGTCTTTAAAGAGAGTGAACCCTCGCAAGGCGGAAGGCCCTGACAGAGTACCTGGTAAGGCTCTGAAAACTTGTGCCAACCAGCTGTCGGGAGTATTCAAGGACATTTTCAACCTCTCACTGCTACGGGTGTAAGTTCCCACTTGCTTCAAAAAGGCAACAATTATACCAGTGCCTAAGAAGAATAATGTGAGTTGCCTTAATGACTATTGTCCAGTAGCACTCACATCTACAGTGATGTTACGCTTTGAGAAGTTGGTCATGACTAGACTGAACTCCTGCCTCAGCAAGGACCTGGACCCATTGCAATTTGCCTGTCGCCACAGTAGGTCAATGGCAGATGCAATCTCAATGGCTCTTCTCACAGCCTTAGACCACCTGGACAACCCAAATACTTATGTCAGGATGTTGTTCTTCTACTATAGCTCTGCATTTACCACCATCATTCCCACAATCCCGATTGAGAAGTTACAGAACCTGGGCCTCTGCAATTTGATCCTTTACTTCCTAACCAGAAGACCACAATCTGTTCAGATTGGTGATAATATCTCCCCCTTGCTGACAATCAACATGGTGCACCTCAGGGGTGTGTGCTTAGCCCACTGCTCTACTCTCTCTATACCCATGACTGTGTGGCCAGGCTTAGCTCAAAAACCATCCATAAATTTGCTGATGATACAACTATTGTTGGTAGAATCTCAGATGGAGATGAGAAGGCGTACAGGAGTGAGATATGCCAACTAGTGGAGTGGTGTTGCAGCAACAAACTGGCACTCAACGTCAGTAAGACGAAAGAGCTGATTGTGGACTTCAGGAAGGGCAAGACGAAGGAACACATACCAATCCTCATAGAGGGATCAGAAGTGGAGAGAGTGAGCAGTTTTAAGTTCCTGGGTGTCAAGATCTCTGAGGACCTAATCTGGTCCCAACATATCGATGTAGTTATAAAAAAGGCAAGACAGCGACTATACTTCATTAGGAGTTTGAAGAGATTTGGTATGTCAACAAAAACACTCAAAAACTTCTATAGCTGTACTGTGGAGAGCATTCTGACAGGCTGCATCACTGAATGGTATGGGGAGGCTACTGCACAGGACCAAAAGAAGCTGCAGAGGGTTATAAATTTAGTAGGCTCCAACTTGGAGACTAGCCTACAAAGTACCAAGGACATCTTCCAGGAGCGGTGTCTCAGAAAGGCAGTGTCCATTATTAAGGACCTCCAGCACCCAGGGCATGCCCTTTTCTCACTGTTACCATATGGTAGGAGGTACAGAAGCCTGAAGGCACACACTCAGCGATTCAGGAACAGCTCCTTCCCCTCTGCCATCTGATTCCTAAATAGACATTGAACCCATGAACACTACCTCACTTTTTAATATATATTATTTCTGTTTTTTGTATGATTTTTAATCTATTCAATATATGTACTGCAATTTATTTATTTATTGTTATTATTATGTTTTTTCTCTTCTTCTATATTATGTATTGCATTGAACTGCTGCTGCTAAATTAACAAATTTCATGACACATGCCAATGATAATAAACCTGATTTTGATTCTGATTCTAAATCCCATTTTCTATCAACCTCATGCTTGCCGACCTTCTCTGACTCTTAGCGAAGGAGTGCCTCTGTATAAAAATTCTTATCCTTTGTTTTCACATCTGAAATATAGGGCTCCGAAGGGATGGTTCCTCTGGCAGGGTAGTCTGGAATTTGTCAGGATAAGCACTCATACAGAAGGCAGATGAGAATGTAATCCTCCACTGAGATTATCATAATTCTTTCATATTTGGATTTTTGGATACAGGGGAGACAAGAGACTGGAAATGGAATGGGGCCAATGATCAGATCAGCCATGATTTATTTATTCGTATGTGGAAATAATTCAGAAGATGAGTAGCTCGGGTGCTTGATGCTTGGGTTGAGTTGTTTTCCAATCTTAGCAATTTACTTACAAATCTTTCGACACCCTGCGAGGAGACTGTGTCAGTCCACTGTTGATGCTGGTGTGCCTTCCCACTGCTTGGCCTTTATCTACTTATCAGTCAGCAGATTGGATGTCATTTCAGAAACTCGGTTGTGATGTGGGAAGGAAATCTCATCGCTAATTAGCTGCGTGGTGAACTTCATGCCTTGTGGTCTGTAGTCCCCGCGTTGGATTTTGCGGACCACATCGGTCTTGTCTAATAGCTTGGTTGATTCTTTTGGTCTCCTCAACATTGCTGTTGACTTATGCATGACTGAAATATTATGTTCTTGGAGTAGAGATAGTTTGAATGTATGCGAGGACAACCTGTTTGGTTGATTATCGGTTGGTGCATTGTTGACTTCATAAGTGTCTTTGTATAAAGTTCTGGGTGACTGCCAGTGACTAGTGATGTTCCACAGGGGTTGGTTTTTGGACCACTTCCTTTTATGCTGTATATCAATGATTTAGATGATGGAATAGATGGCGTTGTTGCCAAGTTTGCAAGTGATATGATGATTGGTGGAGGGGCAGGTAGCATTGAGGAAACAGGTAGGCTACAGAAGGTCTTAGACATATTAGGAGAATTAACAAGAAAATGGCAAACGAAATACAATGTTGACAATGCATGGTCATACACTTTGGTAGAAGAAATAAATGTGCAGGCTATTTTCTAAACGGGAAAAAAATTCAAAACTCTGAGATGCAAAGGGACTTGGGATTCCTTGTGCAGAACAATGTAAAGGTTAACTTGGAGGTTGAGTTGGTGCTGAGGAAGGCAAATGCAATGTTAGCATTCATTTCAAGAGGTTGAGAATACAAGAGCAGGGATGTGATGCTGAGGCTTTCTAAGGCACTGAAGAGGCCTCACCTTGAGCATTCTGAACAGTGGGGTCCTCATCTAAGAAACATCAAGGTGGTTAAGTTCCCTGGGGCTAATGGGATATACCACAGGATATTGATGGAGGCAAGTGAAAAGTTCGCTGGGACCTTGACCAATCACAGGTGAGTTCCCTGAGGACAGGTGAGTAGCTAATATTGTTCCATTATTCATGTAGGGAAATATGTTCCTTAGGTATCTGTTCCATGTCTACAAAATTCAGTGCAGGGACTGCAGCAAATGTTACGTCGGCCAAACTGGGAGAGAACTATCCACAAGGATCCACGGACATCAACCAGCTGTGAAGCAGCATGACCAGCTCGCCCTAGTCTCTACCCATGAAGATTGGGAGGAGCACAAATTCGATGGGCATCAGTGAAAGTCACGGCACAAGCTAACACACAGCATGCAAGAGAAGCGTGGTTGTCCGCAAACAACTCTTGTAAACAAGCACGTAGACCTCGATCCTATTTACGAGTCGATGCGAGCAAATTTCCAGACCACAAGGCACAAGTTCGCTACACAGCCACCCAGCAATGAGGTTTCCTCCCCACATCACATCTGAGTTTCTGAAATGACATCTAATCAGCTGATTGATATGTAGATAAGGGCCAAGCATTCGGAGGACACACCACAGTCAACAGTGTACTGGCGATGTCTCCTCGCATCGTGGCGAAATGTTTGCAAGTAAATTGCCAAGATCGGAGAATGACTCAACCCAACCATTGATATATTTATTGAGATACAGCATGGAATAGGCCCTTCGATCCACCCAGCAACCCCCGATTTAACCCTAGCCTAGTCACGGGACAATTTAGAATGACTAACTAACCTACCAGCCAGTACGTCTTTGGACTGTGGGAGGAAACCAGAGCACCCGGAGGAAACTCACACGTTCAAGGGGGGAATGTACGGACACCTTACAGACAGCATCAGGAATTGAACCTGGTTCGCTGGTACTGTAAATGTTGTGCTAACCACTACGCTGCCATGCTGGCTCCTGGGCTACAACGTTCTACTTTTGCTCCAATTTCTTATGTTCCACATTCCATAAGCTTCTCATTCTGGTTTCATGAATACGCCTCATTTTTGTAAATGCTTTCACTGTAGTGAACTGTGTCTCAACAATGACTCAGTGCAGGAAGGAGAGACTGGTAACATGTTGCCATGACAACAACCTTTGGTGAGGTACTCCTATCTATGTCAATGGTGTTGAGGCTGAGAAGGTTGAGCACTTCAGTTCCTAGGAGTGAATATCACCAACAGTTTGGCCTGGTCCAGTCATGGTCAAGAAAGTTCACCAATGTCTCTACTCCCTTGGGATGCTAACGAAATTTGACATGCCCCGCCAACCCTTACCAGTTTTTATCAATGCACCATAGAAAGTCTCCTTTCTGACGGTGCATTGGTCTGGCAACTGCTTGGTATGTGACTGCAAGAAACTGCAGAGTGTTGTGGGCATAGCTCAGTACATCGCAGAAACCATCCTCTTCTCCATGGACTTCCCGCTGTCTCAGTAAAATCAAAGACCCACCCACTCTCGATATTCTTTCTCTCCTGTCCTACTCCAATAGATAACAGATACAAAACCCTGAAAGCACACAGCACCAGGCTCCAGGAGAGCTATTACAAGACTATTATCAGGCTGTTATAAGACTATTAAATGGTTCCCTGGTACGATAAGATGGAACCTTGATTTCATAAGCTACCTCTTAATGATCTTGCACCTTATTGTTTACCTGCACTGAATTTTCTCTGTAGCTGTTACACTTTATTGTTTTACCTTGTTCTACCTCAAAGACATGATCCTTACGAATGTTATGCAAGGCCAGATTGTCACTGTCTCTCAATACACCGGTTTCAATTCCAAATTATTCATTCCACCAGGAATGCTAGACCCCTCAGCTGCTCTGAAATTGCCAACCAAGCCTCTCCATCTTCCTTCTGTATGAAATCAATCTCAACTCCTCATATCTCTGTATGTGGTTCAGCGTCCTACACTTTGACGTTCCAGTGAGACTCTATGTGTTCCATTAGCAGCACAATGCAAAAGCAGCTCAATATGGTTGCTATAAATTCATTGCTCTTGATCATTGCTTGAACAGAAAACTTTGAGACTTTGTTCATCCAGACAGTTTATTACCTAAATTCCTTCCCACATTATGGTCTTTTAATTCCCAAGACTGCAGTGCAACACTTCCAATTTAATATTATGAGTCTAGTGTAATCTCCCCTGCCTCCGCATCTTACTATCCTTCCCAATCACTCAATTCAGTGTCCACGTTTGACTGATTATACCTCTCTGCTGTCCTCTTGAACATTTTTCTATGTAGAGGTCTTTGTATTAAAGCATATATGTGAAAGATTTTCCAGTTGGCATAGATAAATTAATTTTATTTTTCAAAAGATGGAAGATGTGAGAGGCATTTGAACCTCCCTTGAAGTAGCCCATAACACCATAAGACATAGGAGCTGAATTAGGCCATTCGGCTTATGGAGTACCCTCCTGCATTCCAACTCCCCCTCAACCCCATTCTCCTACCTTTGCCCCATAACCTTTGACACCCTGACTAATCAAGAACCTGTTAACCTCCACTTTAAACATACCCAAAGACGCGGTCTCCACAGCCAGCTGTGCCAATGAATTCCACAGATTCACCAGCCTCTGGCTGAAGAGATTCCTCCTCATCGCTGTTCTAAAGGTACATCCTTCTGCTCTGAGGCTGTTCTAGATTCCCCCCACTATAGGAAACATCCTCTCCACATCCACTCTATCTAGGCCTTTCAATATTTGATAGGTTTCACTGAAATCCCCTTTCATTCTTCTAAACCCTAACGAATACAGGCCCAGAGACGTCAAACACTCCTCATACATTAACCCTTTCGTCCCTAGAATCATTCTCGTGAACCTCCTCTGGACCCTCTCCATGCTAGCACACCTTTTCTTAGATAAGGGGCCCAAAACTGCTCACAGTACTCCAAGTATTATAAACCACTGCTTTATAAAGCCTCAGCATGCATCTTTGCTTTTATATTCTTGTCCTCCTGAAATGAATTCTAATACTGTATTTGCCTTCCTTGCCAGTGACTCAGCCTGCAAGTTAACCTTTAGGGAACCCTGCACAAGGACTCCCAAGTCCCTTTGTACTGCTTATTTCCATCTCCCATTCCTTTGCCCATCCTCCGAATCTGTCTAAGTCCTTCTGCAGACTCCCCGATTCCTCAACGCTACCTGCCCCTCCACCTATCTTTGTGTCACCTGCAAACGTGCAAACTTGCCACAGAGACATCAATTCCGTCATCTAAATCATTGACGAACAATGTGAAAAGATGTGATCCCAACACCGGCAGAACATCACTAGTCACCAGCAGCCAACCAGAAAAGGTCCCCTTTATTCATGCTTTGCCTCCTGCTAATCAGCCAATCTTCTACCCATGCTCGTATCTTTCCTGTAATGCCACGAGCTCTTATCTGTTAAGCAGACTTGCCAAAGGCCTTCTGAAAATCCAAGTAAACGGCATCCACTGACTCTCATTTGTCTGTCCAGGTTGTTACTTTCTCAAAGAATTGCAACAGGTTTGACCTACAGGAAGCTTACTTTATCATGTGTCCCCAAGTACCCTGAAGCCTGATTCTTAATCATGGACTCCAACGTCTTCCCAATCACTGCAATCAGTCTAATTGGCCTCTAATTTCCTTTCTTCCAGCTTCCTCCCTTCTTAAAGAGTGGAGTGACATTTGCAGCTTTCTGGGAAGTTGCTGGGTAAGAGATTATACTGAGGTAGAGGTAGTGATCCAAAAGCGGTTTCCAATCAGGCCAAAGAAGGGGGTGGAGAGGCTGAGTGGATATTAGAAAGAAAGTGAGATCTTCACTTGGCAATGTTGCAGTAGCAGCAGGCACAAGGAACAGCTGATGTGTGAGCCACTGTCTCAGAATTAGTATTGGGTTTACCATCTCTGACACATTAATAGATAAAAACATTGTGAAGATGCTTAGGGATGGGAGAGTGCAAGGTAGAACTGGAACTGGGTGGAATAATTCTATGAATCCGCAGACTGAGATGGGTTATGAAAATGTGGAGTCATCTAAATTATTACCCAGCTGCGATCATTTGAATTCTAAAATTATTTATTGAGATACTGTGTGGAATAGGCCCTTCCAGGCCTTCAAGTCAGGCCACCTAGAGGTCCCCCGATTTAATCCTAGGCAAATCACGGGACAATTTGTAATGACCAATTGACCCACGTCTGTGGAGGAAACCAGAGCACCCGGAGGAAACCCACACAGGGTCTGAGAACATACAAACCTGCATGCCTCATACATACAATGGAGATAGTAACCCTGATTCTGAACTCCTTGCAGGCAGCGGTGGGAATTGAACCCTGGCCTCCTGTACCGTAAAGCACTGCGCTGACCACTACGCTGCCGTGCAGCCCCAGTGAAGCATTGGTGCGGGTTATAACAAGTTGGACACAGGAAAGCGTTTCTTTGCACTGAGTGAGTTTACTGCCTGCAATCCTGTTAGCAGAAGCAACAGAGGAATTACAGGTGGGAGATGATCTGCATTTCAAGAGGCCTATGATTTTAATGATGGCAAGCAGAGGCACTGACCGTGACGTATACATGAGCCATAGAGTGAGATAAGGTTTCTGTCAATTTTCCAATGAACTCAGTATCTCTGAGAACACAGTCATCTGAGAATTTGGCTACTGCTATTTATCTCTGCCTCTTTCCTCGATTGTCTGCCATCCCCTCCCCTCGCCTCCCCCGTGCCGTGAACAAATGCTTGAGGGATTAGGACAGCAGGGCTTTTTGTTTCTACGAAGTTCATAACTTTTTTTACTTTGTTTTTGTGCATTGTGGTTGAGACAATAACATTGTTTATTCATTTACGAAATAGATCAGTGTTAGAGTGGAACCAGAGTCTGATTTAGAGTCATAAAGTCATTGAGAAGTACATCACAGAAGCAGGCCCTTTGGCCCATCTAGTCCATGCCAAAACCATTTAAACAGCCTGTTCCCATCGACCTGTACCAGGACCATAGCCCTCTATACCCCTAAAATCTGAAAGAACAGAATAAAATGAGGCAAAGCACATGCTTCACCTTTTCCCACCTTATGAATCTCTGACAGATTGTGTCTAATTATCTTCATTTCCTGTCTGAGCGGAAATGTAGTGAGTAAATTTATAACTATCAAAAAGACATACAAAACAAATTAGATCTACTATTCCAGTCTGGGTTCAAATCTGGTTAATATATGTTAATATATGTAAATGAAAACTTATAAATATTGTATGAAGGAGAGAGAATGGAGGGTACGGTCATGGACACCGGGGTCACAATGACTTTGTATTAAATTAGTTCATGGTGCGGAGGCTGTACTATTAGAGGTTTGAGTATCAGTTTGGCCTTTAAATCAGACATTTGAACTGCACAGTAGAATTTTAAGCGTTTATTCTCAGCTCCCTCTAGTCTGCCTTAATTTGGCTCCGTAACTTCACTTTTCCACAAGATTGGGCATTTGATTTCACATATCAACCATTCATCTATTGTGAAGTAATGATTTTGAAAATGCCCATTTTCCTCTCTCAACCTTTTTACCTATTTGTCCCCTACCGCTATTTCCTTGCCAACTGGTGTCCCACCTCCCACTCAGCTGACTGATCTTCATGTATGAATGTAGAGCAGCAATGGGGAGCATCATAGCCATTCATGTCCGATCCTGCCTTCACTGAATATCTACACTTTCATTTACAGGAGGCATAATTGCATAATAATTGAAAGCAGCAACCCTAGAGCTTTCAATCCTAATTTTGTTGTCTTCGTGGAGGCACTGAGCTGATAAATGTACTTCACCCTTATTATTAACTCGTGAAGTGTTTGCTTGCTTGTGTTATTTGGGAGCTGTACAATATTTACTGGTAGCAGGACTTCATATACATAGATATTGATGATGTATTGATAAATATATTATCAATACAATCTACTTTCAGACTCCATGGATGTATTTTCTTTGCTCTTGTGCACAACTTGCATTTGGATACATCTATGCTTTCTGTCTGCTTCATTAATTTAAGTTTTTTTAAAATTAGCTTTTTTTTGTCACACGGTTCAAAATATCAAAACCAACTGTATCATTCGCATCAAATCAAATCAGTGAGGATTGTGCTGGGCAGCCCACAAACGTCACCACTCATCCAGCACCAACATAAGACCATAAGACAAAGGAGCAGAAGTCGGCCATTTGGCCTATCGAGTCTGCTCTGCCATTTTATCATGAGCTGATCTATTCTCCCATTTAGTCCCACTCCCCCGCCTTCTCACCATAACCTTTGATGCCCTGGCTACTCGGATACCTATCAATCTCTGCCTTAAATACACCCAATGACTTGGCCTCCACTGCTGCCCGTGGCAACAAATTCCATAGATTCACCACCCTCTGGCTAAAAAAATTTCTTCGCATTTCTGTTCTGAATGGGCGCCTGTTGTAAACCATATATATATGTTGTAACTGGGTTAACTGTCTGGCACGCCCCTCTGCTGACTGCCCCTGTGGCTCCTCCCACAGAGTCCTGTATAAAGGTGTTTCGCCTTGCCCCTCTCCCTCAGTCTGGGGGCAGACACTCACCATGGAGGTCGTATTGTACAGCGAATAAAAGCCTTTCGGTATTTTACCAAACCTCAGTCTTTTGGAGTTATTGAAGGTGCTTCAATGCCCTTCAATCCTTAAGTCATGCCCTCTTGTACTAGACTCCCCCATCATGGGAAACAACTTTGCCACATCCACTCTGTCCATGCCTTTCAACATTCGAAATGTTTATGAGGTCTCCCCTCATTCTTCTAAACTCCAAGGAATACAGTCCAAGAGTGGACAACCGTTCCTCATATGTTAACCCTCTCATTCCTGGAATCATTCTAATGAATCTTCTCTGTACCCTCTCCAACGTCAGCACATCCTTTCTTAAATAAGGAGACCAAAACTGCCCACAGTACTCCAAGTGAGATCTCACCAGCACCTTATAGAGCCTCAACATCACATCCCTGCTCCTATACTCTATTTCTCTAGAAATGTATGCCAACATTGCATTCGCCAACATAGCATGCCCACAACTCACTAACCCTATCCCGTACATCTTCGGAACGTGGCGGTAAACCCAAACAATCACAGGGAGAATGCACAAACTCCTTGCAGACGGTGCTAGAATTGAACCCGGAATGTTGACTCTCTAATAGTGAAATGCTTGCTGCTTCGCTACCGTGCAATCTTTAATCGAACGAGAATGTGATGCTAAAAGCTGAAATAATTTCGAGAATTGTGCATGGCATCTTTCATCTGTTCAGCAAATTGTCCGGAATGTATTAATCGCTGGCTGTGTTAGATATGGGAAATTTATGCAAGAATTATTCAGATTAGCAGTCATCTTCTCTGAATTATTCATTTATTCACTATGCATGAGAAATCTACATGAGAGATAAAAGTCAACTTCAGAGATTGGTCAGAAGATCCTGTGGTAAGCTATCACTAGCTTTTGAACTTGAAAGATCACATTTAGGCCCAACGAATAATTAGGAGGGAAAAAGGAATTTTTATTGCAAAAGGGGTTGTGCATGAATATGGGGAACTTGTGTTGGAACTGTACAGAGCTTTAGTGAAGCCACATTCAGTTTTACAGTCCTAAGATCATGAGAATTAAAACAAGAGTAATTATCTTCCCCTAGGTATCAAGGATGTTTCTCAGCGCCATTTTCCTGTACTATCCCCATATCCAGTGGTCACTTCAATATCTAGAAGTCTTCTGATCTCTATTTTAAATAAATTCGACCCCTCTGGGATAGAGAATTCCAACAACTAATCATGCTCTGAATGAAGAAATTTCTCCTCAACTCAGTCCAAAAAGGTTTGCCCCTTACTTTGAGAGGGTGATCCTTTGTTTTAGTCTTCTCAGTCAGGGGAAACACCCTTCCTGAACTCATCCTGTCAAGCTTTGAATAATATTGCTAGTTTCAAAAAAATCACTTCTTAACTCCAAAGGATCTAAACCTAGACCCCTACATTCCTATGGTGGGGGAGTCTAAGACCAGAGGACACAGCCTCAGAGCAGAGGGATGTCCTTTTAGAATGGAGATGAGGAGGAATTTCTTTTGCCAGAGAGTGGCAAATCTGTGGAATTCGTTGCCTCAGGTGGCTGTGGGAGGTAAAGTAATTAGGCATATGTTGAGGCAGAGTTGATAAATTCTTGATTAGTCAGGGCATGAAGGGATATAGGGGGAAAGCAGGAGATTGGGGCTGAGAGGGAATTGGATGAAATGGTGAGCAGACTCAATGGGCCAAATGGCCTAATTCTGCTCCTATATCTTATGGTCTTATGGTCTTACCTTTCTGCACCTTTATACATTTCAGTCAACCTTCCTCCGTGGAAAATACTGTATATTCTCTTTTTTCAGACAAGGAAACCAAAGCTCTACATGATGTTCCAGACAAAGTTTCACCAAGGCTCTATATAACCACAGTATGACATCATCATTGTTGTACACAAATCCTCTCCAAATGAAGCCAACATACAACGTCCTTTCTAAATATTTACTGGCCCTGCAAATAAACTTGCAGAGTCTTGTACACAATGGTATTTTGAACAGCAATATTTCCAGAGTCACCATGTAAAATATTCTCCAGTTGTTTGATTTGTGTGACAAAGTGGATGACTTCACATTTTTCCATAGTATTGTCTAACTGCCTTTGTCTTTCCCAGTCACTTAAGTCAAGTCAAGTCAAGTTAAGTTGCTTTTTATCGTCATTTTGACCATAAGCTGCTGGTACAGTACGCAGTAAAAACGAAACAACGTTCCTCCAGGACCATAGCTTATCCACGTCCCATTGACATACCTGACATCTCCTCCTTACTCTCAGTCCCACCTAGTTTTATATCATCAGCAAACTAGGAAATATGACATTTTGTCCCCTCATTCAATGATCATATTTCCACGTTTTGCTGATAATGCAAACCTGATTTGTGTAGAGATGGACATGCTTGCAATAGAGGTGTTTCTGAGAAGATTCACTGGATTGACTCCTGGGTTGTTGGAAGTTATTGGGTGGGTTGGGCCTAAACTCATTAATGTTTCAAAGGGTGAGAGGAGATTTTTATTAAAATATTTAAGATGTTGAGGGTACTTGACAGAATAAATGCTGCGATGGTGTTTCATGCTGTACAAGGTGTAGAGCTGGGGGCACTTCAAGATAAGTTGTAGTTCTCCATTGGAGATGGAATTTCTTCTCTCAGAGGACAGAGAAGGTTGGGGGTTGTGGGAACGGACAGAAAGGTTCAGACGAAGATCTAATCAGCCATGTTCCTGTTAAAAAATGGAAAAAATTTAAGAGCTAAATGAGTATTGCTTCCTCATTTTTGTTGTCCATTACCACTCTTTGGAATTCATTGATAATCATTCAGGGGAAGAAAAAATATACAGCAACCATCTGTGGACCTGGAAACTCATCAAAGTTACAAACATATTCCAAATTAAATGGAAAGATCAAAACATCCATTGACAGACTTTTGAGTTAAACGTGAGAAATGGGAAAACCCTTAGACTCAGCATCAAGGACTCTGAGGATGAGCGGCTGGAACGTAAGGGAATTTTTAAAAAAGAGAGGGAAAGAAACTGGGGAATTGTTTAATTAAAATAAAATCTGATATTGATAAATAATTGGCTGTTTGGATACAGTGGGATCAGTGTTTCATGTTCCAGTGTTTCCTTCCCATCCCTTACTTTGATAATTTTTATTTTATTTAGAGGTATAGCAGAGTAACAGGTCCTTCCGGCCAAATGAGCCCCCGCTGCCCAATTATACACACGTGAACAATTAACTTGCTGAACCTTTTGTCTTTGGAATGTGGGAGGAAACCAGAGCACTGGGAGGAAACCCCCACAGTCATGGGGAGAACATACAAGCCCCTTACAGTCATAGAATTGATCCTGGGTCACTGGCGCTGTCCCAGCATGATGCTAACAGCCACACTATTGCACCACCCACAATCTGCTTAAGAAATTTAATAAATTGTTAAATATCCATTGCAGGCCATCTCTGGGTAATGAACGCCTGACCTTTAGATAGAAACAAGCTCCCATAATATTAATTCAAAAACCATTGTGTATATTAATGGCTGAAGTAGATTCCTGTCTCTTTGATTTTAGTAATTGTTCTTTTCAGTCTAATGTGTTTTTGATGGCATTTATTACAGTACTGAGGAGGTATCGTTACCATAGTGAGTGATTTTGTTTTCAGTTGCAGGCATCAACTTAAGGACATCTGTAAAAACGGACCGTGTTTATTAACTGTACTGATATCCATTGGGACTTGTAACAAACTATCGCATTTGTAATTGCAGTTCGTGGTATTCTCAATGTCTGTGTGATTTAGAGTCACTTTTTTTTATATTTGATCTTCAGGTTATTCATTCGGATGCCTACTACTGTAAAACTGTCCTTGATGATAAGAGTTCCTCAGCCCTCATCGTTCTTGGCTTTGTCCTTATGTCTCCACTTATTGTGATCGCTATGGTGACCTACTGCAGCGTGGCACGCCGCCTGCGCCTCTTCTTCTGCTTCGCATCCTACTCCAGAGCCGTCTACAAGGGGCTGAAGTGGCCAGGGTACGACAGCCCCAGCTGCTGCTGCTGCCATGGGAAAGAATGGGAGAGCAGTTTGAAAGCTTGGGTCTGAAAGCCCTTTAAATGATAGGAACATATCACCATCTGTTACTGCTTTCTGTAATAATCTTGTGTTCTGTCTCTTGCATTGTGAAGTAACTAACAATAACATTTTAATATTTAAACTCAAAGGTCATTGCTGGAATGTTTCTCGTCCTGAAAAGACAGATCAGTATTTTGGTTTGATTCTTTTTAATTCTGTTATACGAATAGGAAAATATTTATTCCAATCTCTTTAAATGGGATTTGTAACTCTATGCATTTTCAATTATTTTTCCCAGCTTTACCTTTCTTTAATCTATTGAATGGTTTGCACTCCGATTTGCCTCTGTCGATAGCAACGTATTAAAAATCTTCCATGGAACCACATAAAATGCCTGTGTAAACTTGTCATACGTTTCCTCTTTGCAGTACCTCTTGCTGGCGGAGGGTTTGATTGCAGTGTACCAAGTTCACATCGACAGCTTAGAACAGTCCCAAGGAAGGCATTTAATACACTTTAGATATTGTGTATAGATATGCCTTGTAAATGTGGAGTATCAACATCATCTAACAGCTGAATATAGCCAAAGGAATTTACAATAGAAATATTGAAAATGAGATATGGACATCTGTTTGTCAGGGTCCAATTATCTTGATGTGATGAACGATTTGATGACGTTGCAACAATGCTTGTCCTAAGAGAACTATGTGTAACAACAAGGGAGATGTAAATCCCAACATGACAAAGTTCATTAAACTAAAGGAAAGGAGGGAAAGAAGAGCAAAACGAAATCAAAGAATGAGATGTGACATATCGAACAGAAACTAAAACAGTCAGTTGTCAGAATTCACTACCACGTGTGCTTGTCTAATTAATATAATTTCAGAAGAGTCCGTGAATATTTTGACGCTCATTATCATTCTTTAGAAATGATTACCAACAGCAGGTAACAAAAGCAGATTGTGACATGAGGTCAAAAGAGAGTGAATCGTGACCAGAATAAAATGGGAAAATGCACTAGGAAACAGGGTCTCATGTTTAAACAGATATCACAGCCAACAATTCAAATGGAAGGAGAATGCAGAGACTGAAGGGTGAAAGCAAAATCGAAGAGAGCTTCATCAAAATCAAGCAGACCTTCTTGATATGATGCTGGCTATGTTTCCTGAAAAGCAGGCAAAATATTATTCTTTGGATGTTTTGGGGGTTAGAATATATAGTGAATATTGACTTCAGCAACTAACCTTCAGATCTGAATATGCATTGCAGACGAAATCTAAAATGCAGCTCTGAACAATGGGTTCTTAAGACAATCGGAAGACACCACAGTTAATTGGAAGACCAGACAACACTGATTTAAATTCATTATTTGTGTGTATTTGGGTGTCTGTAGTACAGGTGCGAAGGAGGGAGGTGTGAAGTCAATGTGCGATTCAAAGGAAGTATTGTAAATATGGAATTGTCCTGAATTTTCTTTGATCATTGGCACATGAAATGTCATGAGGTGTTGGGTTGAGCAGACCGTCTTCCACTGAAAACGGTCTCAGTATGATGCCTGCTGTATCTCATTTTGTTGAATAAAGAGGCTGCTTTATGTCTACCAGTACTTCTCTCTGGTGACTTCGTTCACTTTTGGTTATAGGAGGTTAGTGGGAAGCTCTTCTTCTGAACATACGAGCAATATGGTGATATGAAAATTTACTGAATGCAGTTCTAAATGAAGATGACAATGTGCTTAAACCGAAAGAACGATTGCTCAGTTCATTAACACTGAGATTTCCATGCACAAAGGACATTAGAATTTTGATTTCATACTGTATATGTTTGTTAAATAGGACCTTTGCCTGGATACCACCCTCATTAACAAACCCGGCTCCCTGTCAGACGGGAACTGCTATGGCTCAGGAGATAGTGCAAGGGTAAATCTGTGCCTGTAGGGTTTAGACGTGTTGGGTGAGAAAGGCTGACAGGTGATGGGTAAGGGGTGGCTTATGAAGTCAGATGCTTGTAGAGTGGGGTTTGAAACTGGTTGGTAATCATCACAGAGAGAGTTCCTTGGGATTCAAACTCATTGTTTAGGCCTCTGGAAGTTATTACAATAACAACCAGTTCGTCTTAATTAAATCTCCCCTCAGTCTCTTCTGTCCCAAAAACATAAGACCATAAGACATAGGAGGAGAATTAGGCCATTCAGCCCATCGAGTCTGCTCTGCCATTCTATCATGGCCGATCCCAGATCCCATTCTACCCCATATATCTGCCCTCTCACCATGCCCTGTGATGCTCTTTCCGATCAGGAAACGATCAACTTCCCGATTAAATATACCCACGGACTTGGCCTCCACCACAGTCTGTGGCGGAGAATTCCACAGATTTACTACTCTCTGGCTAAAAAAAAATTCTGTTCTAAAAGGTCACCCCTCAGCTTTGAGGCCGTGCCCTCTAGTTCTGGCTACCCCCACCACAGGGAACATCACACCCACCCTATCTAGTCCTTTCAACATTTGGTAGGTCTCAATGAGATCCCCACGCATCCTTCTAAATTCCAGAGAGTATAGGCCCAAGCATAAACCCTATTTTTTTCTCATAGCTGGCATTTCCATCTCTGACAAAATCCTTGTATATCTCTATATCCCGTCTCTTGTAATCACCCTCTTCTTATGATATGATGATCAGAGCTATAATGGTGATATTGGTATTAATATTTTATACAACTGAAGCACAAATTTAATGCTCTTACTGTATGTCCTTACTTCAACTAATAAAACAAACTGTTACATATGTGAACCATGATCATGAACCACGGAATGCCAGCATGTAGGTTCTGTAAGTAGTCATGAAGAAAATAAGACATTGGCTTTATTCATAAAGGGAACAGGCAATGAAATGATGGAGTTATTGTAGGTGTACTTATTACAATAAGATCAGGTGAGGTGCATCAGAGCAGTTCAGAGAAGTTGCTGTGAATTGTTTCCTGGAATAAATGGGTTGACTTATGAGGAACAAATGAGAAGGCCGGGCTGTTATTTAGAATGAGAGGAGGTCTTGCTCAAATCTGCATTTCCCCTCATGGGGCAACCTAGGACAACGGAGTTTCTGAATAGGAGCACATCTTTTCTTAGATAAGGGACCCAAGAGTGCTCACGGTACTCCAAGTGCAGTCTGCCCAATGCCTTATAAAGCCTCAGCATTCCACCCTTGCTGTTATATTCTAGTCCTCTTAAAATGAATGCTAACATTGCATTTACCTTCCTTACCACGGACTCACCTTGCACGTTAACCTTTAGAGAACCCTACACGAGGACTCCCAAGTCCCTTTGCACCTCCAGTGCCTGAAATTTCGTCCCATTTATGAAACGGTCTACACCTTTATTCCTTCTACCAAAGTGCATGACCATACACTTCCCTACATGATTTCTTTCCGTCCCTCTTGTAAAAGCTTCTGTTCATCTAACCTAATTGACCAACCTACTTTCAAGGATGACAAATTCTTTAATGTTTTCTCTTTACTACCGTACGTTTGTCTCATTAAATATGTTACACTACCCGCATATTGAAGGAACAGAGTAATCATAAAAATTATTCACCCTTGTTCTGTATCTGCACAGATAAGATTTTTGCTTTCTACAAACCCCTACCTTCCAAACATTTCTCTTACCTTTGAGACTTCCTTGATTTTACTTGCCAATATTCTTTGTGTCCCTATTTTGCTTCCTAATTGCCTTCTACCTTCATCCTCTGCAACCCTGCGATCTCAGAGTGTGTCCTAAACTTCCCTTTTTGGCATATCCAATCCCGTGCGCTGCTTGGGTCCGTGGGCTCCAGGTTTGGGAGTGCCAAGCCTTTTCATTCTTATAAGTTATCACTATCGCTTTGAATGTCTCCCACAAACCCAATAGTGTGTACAGCTGTTCCCTATCCACTTTTCCAAATGATATACAAAAATAATATGATAAAACTGTCCTTCCTTTGACAATTCTTAATTGACCTTTGTTCTTTTCCATGACTTATGCTAATTGTGCTAACTATCGCCAAAACACAGCTTTTTGATCCCCTTCCACTTACTGTAAAACTGCAGACCAGCACTTTCTGCCTTTGTTGGCCTTCGGCATATCAAACTAAAACAAAAGAATCCTGTGGTAACTTTAATGTATGACACGGTCCCATTTTTATTGGGATAATTGAAATCTTCAGTTACGTGTCAAAAATGTGAACCACAAATACTGTTTGTCTTCTGGTCCCCTCTGACATTTTAGCATCTATTGAATACTCCTGGCAATGTGACTGCCCCTTTTTGGTTCTTTAGTTCACTCCACCTGAGTCGATAATCTCTTTAACATCGATACTTCAGCCATCTCACAGCTAAGATTGTTCCTTTCATCAACATTGTGAATCCTCGCCTCCCTCTCCTTTTTTCTTAACCATTCTGTACCCAGGAATACTGAACAGTTATATCTTGCTCTTAAAAGCTACTGTATCTGTGCTCAACTGTGCCATGAGTTCATATGGCTTTTCATTAGATAGATACTTTATTGATCCCAAAGGAAATTACAGTGTCACAGTAGCATTACAAGTGCACAGATATAAATATTAGAAAAGAAGTAGAAAGTATAAAAAATAATTTAGCACAAACAGACTAACAGGAGGGGGTCATCACTTCCACAGCTACAGGTTGACTCATTATAGCCTAATGGCCAAGGGTAAGAATGACCTCATATAGCAGCTTATTAGGCTCCTTATACGACCTCTGCCACTCTGACAAACTCCTCTGCTTTCAATTTTTCTAACTTTTATTTCTTCTGCCCTCCAAATGTTCTTACCAATTCTTTGCCTTCTGTTTCCAGCTTTACATGTCTTACATTTCAAAGTCCAGAGTACATTTGTTATCAAAGTATGTATTAATTGTGCAATCTTGAGATTTGTCTCCTTACAGGCTGCCACAAAGCAATGAAACCCGAAAGAACCCCTGAAAGAAAAAGATTGGTGAGCATCCAGTGTGTAGAGAAAAAAAACAAATCATGCAACCATTAAAAGTAAGCAAATAGCATTTACAACAAAAGTGAGTCCTCAAACATGAATCCCAGAGCAGGCTACAGCCTCAACTTCAGTTCAGTGCACAGCAGAGTAAACATTGCAGGAACAGTAAGCAGAACTGGCCTGACCCTCACCCCTCTGGTCCCAACACCATGCACTTCCTATCCATCTGTCCCGGCGCTTAAACTGTCCAAACATCAGCTTGTTCCTTGCTTTAAGACTTGGGCCCTGTCGCACTGATATGCTCTAGGCATGGACCCCATTGCTACACTTCAGCCTGTTCCAAATCCTACACTTTCCCCTACAAGCTGGTTTCAACTCTACCCAACACCACTAGGAAGCCTCTCCACGGCTATTTATCATCCTGAATGTAGCGATTTAGAGTCCCAATAAATGCCGTTGTCTGGGCTTTTGTTGCAGTCGGTATTGTGCCAATGGAACATCGCAACTCTGCATTTTTCTATTCAGTCAGAACAATCAAACATGTGTTTGAAAGATAGCCAAAGGGGAAAATCTCCAGAATTCAATGTTCTGGCAAGCATTTACTGCATTTATTTCGAAAGAAAAGAATCAGATATGAAATAAATGATCCTGCCCATCATAACCCACTACAATCTGGACCAATTAGCTCAGTAACAATATTAAAGCTCAGCGACATTTGGCCAGGCTTTAAGCCATCACAAGAACCATGACAGGTGTAAGAACTGCACAGTCAAAAGGCAGCTGCATTCAGCACCTCAGCTGCTGAATTTCAAGCTACAAATTACAAAATAAAAGTTATTTTTATGACACAAAGTTACTACCTTCAAATCGTTTGGGTGCAGAATACTTTGAAAAGTATTCTGTAAGTCCAGTGCATCAATTCTGATCCCAAATTTCAGCTGATGCATATGTGTGTGAACTAAATGAAACACTATTAGAGGAGAGATATTGCATCTCACAGTTTTTATACCCTTATTAATATAGGTTTAAAATTAATAGGTTTATTTCTTGGAAATAAACTTATTTACCACAATTATGATAATATTTGCCTTGCTTCTCACAGTCTTGATGCCCTTATTAATACAGGTTTATATTTAATAGGTTTATTCTTGTAAAAAGACATATTTACTAAAATGATGATGTTTGCCTTGAATCTCACAGTCTTTAAGATCTTATTAATAGGCTTATTTCTTGCAAATAGATGTATTTACCAAAATCGTGATGATGTTTGCCTCTAAGTTTGTTTATATTTGCTTCTATTTTGAAAATTTGCAAATTGAACATCATTACGACTGCGATCTTTAACAACACTGCAACATCTACGGGAACAATTGTATCAGTCCTGGCTCAGCTGATTGTACTTATGGTCAGAATGTTTTGACTCATAGGCCAGACACCTCAGTATTAACCTCGAGTGATTTAGTAAGAGAGCACCACATGGTCAGATGAATGTGTTTTTGAATCATGCATGAAATCGCATCTCCTCAGGTGATTATTATTTATCTGATAGCGTAATCACTACTTAATACAAAAGTAAATAGCTAGAAAAGTGAAACAAAAACAGTGAAGTTTTTTAAAAACGTGTGGAAAACAGAGCTAATGTTTCCAGTCAATGACCTGATGTTGGTCAAGTCAATTCCCAATCCTTAGCCAATAAAAAGTTGTAAATTACAAATGGTATATGATGTTCATAACATATTATTTAAAATGCTAGATGTATTATTCAGCAGAAATATTTTTGGAAATATCTATTCACATGATAACTTTATCTCTTCCTTCATACCTGCTTCCAGTTTGTCAATGTTAGTGTAATGTATAAAATTGTTGAAAGTATTGGTATAAGATGTAAAAGGAATAAATGTGGTTGAACACAGAAATCAAGAGATTGACGCATCTTTCACGAGAAACTTTAAGATCGGACTTTCTGTCATTCTTAATTGCCAGCCACAAATGCAATGAGCAGTTCAGAACCAGTTGCTTCTATAGTTCAAATTTATTGTCCGCCACTGTATACCTGTATACTGTCAAACGAAACAACGTTCTTCTGGACCAAGGCACACAACACAGTACATATAACTCACACACAATATTACCACAAGTAATAAGTTATATGCCAGAAAATTGACGTTTAGCATAAGGTGTACTTACAACACAACTTAGAAAGCAAACAATATAAAGCTACTGGTGCTTCATGTGTGACGACACCTGGGTGGTGGCAGGGAGTTCAGTAATCTCATGTCCTGAGGGAAGAAACTGTTTCCCATCCCAAAAGTCCTTGTCCTAATGCTAAGGTGCCTCCTGCCCGATGGTAGGACGTCAAAGAGTTTGTGGGAAGGATGGGAGGGATCCTTGTCGAGGCTAAGACAATATTTTACCACTCTGTGAATACTGCATTTAAAGAGCTTTTTCATTTCAATGAACTAATAGGATTGATAAAATATAATTACTGCCTTGGCCATTGTAGTGGTAATGAAGTTGTAGCACTTATCAGTGCAGGAACTAATGTACTGTATGTAAGTCATTATACTGAAAAAATCCATGATTATTGGTGTTGTAACATGACAATCTTGACATCATTCAACACTGGAATAGTATTACAATCAGTTGAAAAGGGATGCCGATCCCAGACATATGTAGTGCTGAAACCATTTAGAATTGTTATGACATCAACGTAATTTGAACAATTGACAGTGCTGGTGTTATACTGATGTCTGTCAATTCCACTTACTATAAAATAGAGGCTGTTAGGTGGTAGTGTTACAAAAACGAAACCTATTAGCAAAGGGATTTTGTTATTTCCTTACTGATGGCAATAAATACTACTTCTAAATCGAAGCTAAACCAAATTCCATCAAAGATATTACTGTATAACCACACATTGGGGGGTATTATGGGGACAAATTCTGATCTGGGCCTGCTTTCTGTACAACCAATCTGTCCAAGATATGAGAGGATCGATTAACATTGCTCCTTAGGGTCTATTTTCTTTTTTGGTGATACAAGACACTGCTGCAAATCAGTCACGTGACCAAAGAGATGGAGGCAATCAGAGATGGCAGATCTCTGTAGGTGGAATGGGTCAGAAGATCAGAGTAGAATATAATGAGAATAAAAAATGTGCCGTTGAGTTGGCACTGACTTTGCCTCCACATGTAGGCCTGGAGTTGAACCTGGTCTGGACCAGACAACTTTGCATGAGGTTCCAATATATTTGTTAGGCTTTTAATTTGTATATTTAGTCAGGGGAGGCTAACAGCTGTGTACAACACAATCCTGGATGGCAAAAAAATGATTTAAAGTGGATCGAACTTGACACAAGTCACGTGAGGACTGTCCCCGACTAAACTGGTACACTTGCAATAATTTTGTGCCCCAAAAATGAGTCACTACTTACATATTCCATCCCCAGCCCCCTTTAAAATTATAATATTAATAGATAGAAATATCCATATTAATTTTAATATGGGTGTGCAGCAGAATTGGGAGGTTAAGTCAGGAGCACATGAAAAAGATGGCTTCAACATGTCGGCCATGTTGTGCTGTTGTGAAGGAGGGACAAGGAAGTGACAGGCAGGTGAGAGGAGGTAAAAGGCCAGAATGGGAAATAGAGGAAGAGGAGAGAGGAAAGGAATAAAATCCCCATGAGATAAGTGTAGCTGGCAACCATACTGTGCATCATGTGTAAAGAAGTCCTTTCTTCTTTGTCTGGTCTACATTGGAACCCAGTGAGGACAGCCAATGCATTGTGCACAGTGGATCAATCAAATTGGTGCATTGAGTCTAGCTGAAGAAACAAGCTCAATGTGTCACTGAGTAGATGAGTCATTACATGCAACAGATTTTAAATGCCAAACTAAAATAGATGGATCTATGCAACCAAATTTAAATCTGATGACCTAGAAATTCAATAGTATCTAGCTTGGTTGGAGTGAATCATGCTGCAGGTGAAACACAGTAAATTTTATTTCTAATTGCTTTTTTTTTGTTTCGACGTTATGAGATTTAAATGCTTTCGATCTGAGACAGTTATTGATTTTTGGAGGTTACTACTGTGTGCTATTATTTCAAGAAATGTGTTTTGTATCGACTATTAATGGAAAAAGAACAGTCAGGAAAATTTTTCTGTTAAATTCAGCAGGGAAAATTGATTAGATTTTTGGATATCTGAAAAGTAGAATTATAACAATGGTTCATGAAAATGATTCGGATCTGATAAAATCAATTAGGAATCAACGGGACAGAAACAGAGCAGGAGGTGAAATCTGGGGTTTTCAAATGGTTTGAATGGTTCCATCTTAATATCAGAGAATGTGTATAGTGTACAACCTGAAATTCTTACTCTTCACAGACATCCATGAAAACAGAAGAGAACCTCAAAGAATGAACAACAGAAAAACGTTGGAACCCCTTAGCCCATCCTCCCCTCCCACGCATAAACAGCAGTAAAGCATCAACCTCCCCCTCCACCCCACCAGCTGAAAACACCAGTACCCACCACCCACCAAGCAACAGCAAAGCCCCCAAAGGGAGTCCATGATCTGCAGTCATCAAAAGCTATCGCTTGCTTACCCAGCAACTCAACAGGCCACAGTCCCTCTCTCTCTCTCTCTCTCTCTCTCACTAACAATAGATAGAGCAGTGTCACTCATTTCACAGCAAAATATCAATATTAATATTAACTACCAATGTCACTTTACAGATTAACTTCACTTGTCACATGTATATCGAAACATACAGTGAAATGCATCGTTTTGCGTCAATGACCAACACAGTCTGAGCATCGTGCTGAGGGGAGTCTGCAAGTGTCACCACGCTTCCTGCACCAACATAGCAGGGCTGTAACTCACTAACTCCAATTATAGGTCTTTGGACTGTGGGAGGAAACCAGAACACCTGGAGGAAACCCACGTAATCAAGGGAGAACAGAAAAAAACAGCAGCAATTACAGTCCCGATTCCCTCCCTTGCAGAAAAATAATTCCAAACTTCACAATAAATAAACTAACAGATGCTTAATACATCATCCTACAGTAAATAACCAAATAACATCAGGGATTTATGCTTTAATTTTAACAAAATGAGCAGGGCAAAACTATGAGTGTAATAGGACAAAATATTGAGGCAATTTCAAAGAACGATGGAGGAAATGCAGAAATTGGGAGAACATGCAAACTCCACACAGACAGTCCCAAAGGTCAGCACGGAATGTCCTCTGGCACCATGAGGCAGTTCCCTACCAGTGGTACCACTGTGACATTTTGGGCCTTCCCTGCAGTTTTAGCAAAATAATGCCAAGAATGCACTTTCCACCTATTAAATTGTTTCTGGTTCTGGAATTCATTTGCTAGATGCCCTGCAACCATTTGGTTTTAATTACCTTCCCATTCTGTCTCCTTATGTATAAATAATCATGGTGAAAGAATCATTACGTTGATGCTGAAATGCAAACTAGAATACTCTGGGGCCCATCATCAGTGATGTAACCTGGGTCATTGGGTGCTTCAACATCAGACACTCTCACCCGGGTGACTCAGCCAGGGTTGATCAGGCCCTGGTTTGTGTCCCAGCAGCATTGGTCCACGGGCCACACCTCTTAATCCACAGCCATCTGGAGGCCCGCCCAGCAGCCTCTGCGACGGCTCTTTTCTTTGCAGCCCCCATAATGCCAAGGAGAGAGTAGGCTCTGCACAGCGAGCAGCCAGCATGGGCTCTACACCCCACCTCTGTAGGCTGGCATCGTGCCCTCCACCCCCTGTCCCTGGCACTGCTCTGCCAGCTCCTGGTATTTGGCTTTCTTACGCTCAAACGCCTCCTCAGTCCGGTCTCCCCAAGAAACTGTTGATTCTACCATGACCTCCTGCTTTGAGGTGTCGTGTCAGGCCTCAGGGGCGATGATGCGATGAAGTCAGGGAACTTTAAGCAATGCTGGAGTACAAATTAAAATGAATTGCTTGAAAATTGAATGAGGGAAGATCTGTTAATGGTACTGAGTTCTGTATACAGGTGACCCAAAACCCAGGAGGATATCTGGTTCAAAAGTGTCAAAAGTATGACAAGTACTCCAGCCAACAAGTCAGTTTAAAATTACATGGTCTTTGGACATGTACTTTCATGAAAATATAAATCGCTTTTAGAGAGAAGATACCTTTACTTTTTTTTAATGCGGACTCATCGAGCTGCTCTGACAGCCACCATCCATTCTGAACAGCTTCCTAAATGACAACATTCTGCAGAGGCACAATGATCTACTTAGAGGGCTGCTCATCTCCGGGAGTAGAAGGCAATACATAAAACTAGAACCCTTACTACAGCACAGGATAGCCTTGGAAATACAAGGCCCAGAAGGCGACTCGGCTATGCAAAATTAAACAGCATACTGTATGTTGCTAACATGGGTTAGATAACAATATTTAAGTGAAGCAATTAAAATTACAAACACGAGGAAATCTGCAGATGCTGGAAATTCAAGCAACACACACAAAAAATGCTGGTGAACGCAGCAGGCCAGGCAGCATCTATAGGAAGAGGTACAGTCGACCTTTTGGACCGAGACCCTCCATCAGGACTAACTGAAAGAAGAGATAGTAAGAGATTTGAAAATGGGAGGGGGACGGGACAGGAGGCCTAGGGAGAAGGAAAAGGGGAGGGGAGCCCAGAGGATGGGCAAGGAGTTACAATTAAAATTACATCAGCGATTTAGACTTTAGATGACTGAAGTCAACCCAAAGTGGTGCAGGTAAAGTTGTGGGTGTGTGCACCTGAGTAATATTGATCATCTGTGCGTAAATCGCCTGGAAAAACTAATCTAAAATCAATGAATGTTTGAATGAAAGATAATACTTTTTAAATTAATCTCTCGGGATCTGAGCATCACTGACAAGGCAAGCATTTATTTCCCATCCCTAGGTGTTGGCGAGCTGCTGCAGTCCCTCTGGCAACGGTACTCCCACAATGCCGCTGGACAGGAAGTTCCAGCATTTATAATTGCTCTAAGTGGAGAAGGGCGGCTGGAAGGAGTTCATACATTCTCCCTGAGATTGTGTGGGTTTCCTTCTGGTGTCCCAGTTTCCTCCCACATTCCAAAGATATACGATGAGTTCATGTGTGAGGGGGTCTACCAAAACTCAGCATAAACAAGAAGGAGTGCATGACCTCCCAAGGACAACTTCAAAGGCTCAAAGGTTCATTTTATTATCAAAGTACGTATGCAGAATACAACCCTGAGATCTGTCTTCTCCAGACAGCCATAAAACACAAAAAACCACAGAAACAGTGGAAAGAAAGACAACAATCCCTGCCGCATGAAAAGAAACAAAAACTCTCAAACCTCAAACTCCCCTCCCCCCGCCATCCTTCCCTCATCCGAACTGCAAGATGGAATGAATGAGAGCGTGAGGAAAAACATAAAACTGAAAGAGGTCAGTATGAACTGCAGTGCATTCCATAAATCCAGAATTTCAATAGCATCTCTGAGAGCATCGGGACCCAGCGGCCCCTCTGAGGGCAGGGACTCAAACTAGTGGCCCCTGTGAGGGCAGCAACACGGACTGGCACCAAGGGCAGCAAAGTTCAAAGTACATTTTTATTATCAAAGTTTGTATAAATTATACAACCTTGAGATTCTTCTACTTACAGGCAGCCACAAAAGAAGAAACCTGAAAGAACCCAATTTTAAAAACACAAGTGTCCAGTGTGCAGAGGGAGAAAGATAAAAAAAAAACAAATCAAATCAAATTGTGCAAACAATAAAGCAAGCATCAGCATTCAGAATGAAATTGACTCCATAAACCTGAAGCCGGGAGCAGCCCGAGTCGGCCCATAGTCTCCATCTCAGTCCATCACTCGGAGGCAAACCGCCAGAGTGAAAAATCGCAGAGCAGAACTGCTTGACCCTCACCTCTGGTACCGACATCTTGCCTTTTCAGTCCATCTGCCCTGGGGCTTAAATTGTCCATGCCTTGGGTTGTCCCCCAAAATCAGGCCCGAGCCCCTGCCCCGCTTATCTAAATCTGTGTGGTGCTTAGATGGATCAATCCATTCATCACTAAGGATTTCCTCCCCCACTGGTGGAATATATAGACATCTGTTAGTCTCATGAGACCATGGATTTGCATCTTGGAAGGTTTCCATGGCGTAGGCCTGGGCAAGGTTGTATGGAAGACTAGCAGTTGCCCATGCTGCAAGTCTCCCCTCTCCACGCCACCGATGTTGTCCAAGGGAAGGGCATTAGGACCCATACAGCTTGGCACCAGTGCCGTTGCAGAGCAATGTGTGGTTAAGTGCCTTGCTCAAGGACACACAAGCTGCCTCAGCCAAGGCTCGAACTAGCGACCTTCAGATCACTAGACGAACGCCTTAACCACTTGGCCATGCGCCATCACAGATCTATTGCTGGAATAGGTCTGTGGAAACACTCAGGAAGATCATTACCTCAAAACCCACAGAAATGGAGTGGCTAGCTAAAAAAGGAAGAAGACTGAATATTATGGAAACTGTTCTATAGCTATCCAGGACACCAAGACACTGGAATACATTCAGGGGATGAACAGAGATTTCATGATCCTCCCCAAACACAGACTTCTTCCCAGTAATCTGCTGATGAGGTAACCAGAAAGCCGAAGAACGGCCTGAATTGGAAATCACGTGCTGATGTCTTCGGAAGTTGCAACCAAGTATGATTTGTTACACGAGAGGTACTTGGCATGTGGAAATAAATGATGAAGAATGGGTTTCAATCGTGTCCTTGACGACAGAACAAAATGAAATGTTTGAAAGTGGCTCAAATGTGTAAGGAAACATTTAAATCTAGCCATTGAGATTCCTAAAGAACTAACCATTTTGTGGAACAAACAGGTAGGTTAAGCACACTTGTAATCATCATAGAATTGACATTGAGGTAAAAGGACCATGGTAGTTGTGTCACAGAATGATACAAATGAATGGTAGAATGGTATGATGGTTTTCAATAGAGACAAGTCCTTCAGTATAACCTGCCTATGAAAACTATCAAGTGCTTATCTATACTAATCCTATTTACCATCCCACTTTAGATTCCTCTTGAGTGCATAATAAAATTGGGAGATATTCTTAATCCATTTACAGGATTGTAGACATTACTGATAAGTCCAGACTCAAGAGATTCTGCAGATGCTGGAAATCCAGAGCAAGACACACAAAGATGCTGGAGGAATTCAGCAGGTCAGGCAGCTTCTGTGGAGGGGAATTAAAAGTAGATGTTTTGGGCCAAGGCCCTTCCTCAGGACTGGGGAAGTCCAGCTCACACCTATTTGCCCATCACACCTTCCTGATTCAGAATCAGATTTAATATCGCCAGCATATGTTGTGAAATTTGTTAATTTTATGGCAGCAGTGCAATGAAATGCATGATAAATAAATATAGAGGAAAAAAATGAGTTACATTAAACATGTATATGTCTATTAAATAGTTAAAATAAATAATGCAAAATAACAGAAATAAAAAAGTAGTGAGGTGGTGTTCATGAGTTCAATGTCCATCCCACTCCAATCCGTGTCCTGAAGTTCTCACAGTTCTGTTGGGAGGGGAGTTCTGGTTCACAGCACTATCAATAGACAGAAATACGCCCTCAAGTTAAGCCAGAGTTGGATATGACAAACTTTCAGATCCCAGCATTTCCATGAACCACTCAGATTGAATTGAATTGAGTTTATTTCTTACATCCTTCACATACATGAGGAGTAAAAATCTTTACGTTACGTCTCCAACTAAACGTGCAATGCCCAATCATAGTAATTTATAATAATTAGAACAGTCAATGCAATATACTGTACACTCAAATCAGCGTGAGTTAATCAGTCTGATGGCCTGGTGGAAGAAGCTGTCCCGGAGCCTGTTGGTCCTGGCTTTTATGCTGCGGTACTGTTTCCCGGATGGTAGCAGCTGGAATAGGTTGTGGTCGGGGTGACTTGGGTCCCCAATGATCCTACAGGCCCTTTTTACACACCTGTCTTTGTAAATGTCCTGAATCATGGGAAGTTCACATCTACAGATGCGCTGGGCTGCCCGCACCACTCTCTGCAGAGTCCTGTGATTAAAGGAGGTACAGTTCCCATACCAGGTAGTGATGCAGCCAGTCAGGATGCTCTCAATTGTGCCCCTGTAGAAAATTCTTAGGATTTGGGGGCCCATGCCAAACTTCCTCAACCGTCTGAGGTGAAAGAGGCGCTGTTGTGCCTTTTTCACCACACAGCTGGTATGTACAGACCATGTGAGGTCCTCGGTGATGTGGATGCCGAGGAACTTAAAGCTGCTTACTTTCTCAACCCCAGATCCATTGATGTCAATAGGGGCTAGCCCATCTCCATTCCTCCTGTAATCCACAACCAGCTCCTTTGTTTTTGCGACATTGAGGGAGAGGATGTTTTCTTGACACCGCTGTGTCAGAGAGATGACTTCTTCTCTGAAGCCCACCTCGTTATTGTTTGAGATAAGGCCAATCAATGTAGTGTCGTCAGCAAGTTTAACTAGCAGATCGTCTACGCACTTACAGATGGAGCCGATGGCAGATGAGACATCTTCCTCGAGGTCTGTGCCTGCTCCTTTTGAGGTGGCCTCCTTGAACATCTGCCAACTGGTCCGTTTGAAACAGTCCTGAAGCATAGAGATTGCCGCGATAGGCCGTGCAGTAATAGTCCTCTTGACTGGTTCCTCCATCTTTGGCTTCGGCTGGGATTAACGTTATGGAGATATGGTCAGAGAGGCCAAGATGGCTTTATAGGTACTGTATCTGTTTGTATAAATGTGGTCCAGTCTGCTTGCTCCCCTAGTGGCCATGGTGACGAGTTGGTGGAATTTGGGTAAAATGCCCTGCAGGTTAACATGATTGAAGTCTCCCGCAATTATGAAGAGACTGTCTGGATATTTGATTTGTTGAGAGCTGAAGATACCGTAAAGCTCTGCCGGTACAATCTTGCCATTCCTGCTTGGGGGCGGGATGCAGACAGCAGTGACGATTACAACAGTAAATTCCCTGAGCAGCTCATGCAGCCAGAATCTAATCATAAGATGCTCAGTTTCCCCAGAACAGTGTCTGCTAACTGCAGGTAAATGTGAGCACCAGCCTTTATTAATGTGCACACAGATTCCACCTCCTTTGGATTTCCCAGACTCGGAGTCCTGCTTGCACAGAACAGAGCCATCCTGTCAAGTTGATATTCAGAGTTGGTGAGAACCAGAATGAAACAGGTTTGGGTCCCTTATCAAAGAAAAGATGTGCTGGAGACGGTCCAGAGTGGTTCATGAGAAGGATCCCGGGAATGAAAGGGTTAACACACGAGGAGCATTTGATTGCTTTGGGCCTGTACTCACTGAGGGGAGGATCTCACCGAAACCCATGGTATATTGAAAGGCCCAGGTGTCGTGGACATGGAGAGACCGTTTCCTGTAGCGAAGGAGGGTGCAACTTCAGAATAGAACAACATCCCATAAGAACAGGGATAGGAGGAATTTCTTTAGCCAGAGGGTGGCAAATCTGTGAAGTTCATTGACACAGACAGCTGGGGAAGCCAAGTTGTTTGGGTATACTTAAAATCGAGGCTGATAGGTTCTTGACTAATAATGACGTCAAAAGTTACGGGGAAAAGGCAGGAGAATGGGATTGAGAGGAATAATAAATCTGCCATGATGGAATGGTGGAGCAGACTCGATGGGCCAAATGGCCTAATTCTGCTCCTATATCTTATGGTCTTATGGACACACTAAAGAAGTTACGGGTCTTTACCTGAAACTCATCACGTCAATATAATACTGAACCTTGAGATGTGTGCCCTAAGAAGCCAGAAGCAATTAAACCCAAACTCACCAGCAAGTCAGAGATAATCAACCCGAACACAACATGATATGGAGCTAGCAGTCAACCCGAATATTAACAATACGCAGCCTGTCAAAGCATCAAAATGCTCCTCCGACGCTGAAGCCAGTGTGTGACAGAGACCAGCAGCACTAATCAATGCTGCATTCATCTCTCCCAGCTGAAACGATCGTGAAGATAAAAGCAGCCGTGTTTTCCGATTGGATCAGAGGAAGAGAGAAGAATGCAGAGATACTTGTAAGCAATCAGCATGATATCATAGTGGTGCCGGTTAACTTTGTGCTGTGAAGAGTCTGTTCTGTTCCACAGAGTATCCAATCTATGAAAAGATCTTACAAGAAATATGTGCAGTGATATTTTGTAATGGAAGAAGAAAATGCCTGGCACTCAAAATATTCTAAAGTTTTTGAAAGTTTGGTAGTTAGACTTGGGCTGAATGCTAGCACATCACATCACTGAAAACGGGTACCGTTTAGCTCATAAGAGAAACATGCTGATGGAAGTAATCAAGTTATAAACAATGAAAACAAATTTGAGAAAAGATTCAAAGTGTACAGGAGTGCATAATTCCTCAGCATTTTTCTCTAAATTTACATTTTAAATATTCTATTAAAAGAGTGGCCCAATTTATTTTGGGTTACCAGCCCCTTGGCTCCCAGACAACATCCCCATCTCCTTTTCTGACGATGATATAAAAAATATGACAATATTTCTAAATGACAATAAAAGAGGACTGAGTGTTCTCATAATCTAAAAATATAAAGAATTCTGATTTGTGGTGCACAGTGAAAGAAAATAGGAACAGCAAATTCAAAGCAGTGACAAATAATTGCAGATATTATTCAAATCTATTTACAGCCACAAATAAAATTATTCCTTTATTTAATTACAGTGAAAACAATTTTCATCAACAATGTTTGAGTGTACCTTAGTAGTCCAACTATTCACTGCTTCATTGCTTTCTCACCTCTCGATGAGATGGATGGGCTTGGTGCAGTGATATCAGTTTCTCAACATTAGTCTGAATGTCACCCGGGAGTCTCAGAGCCCCACATTCAGTAATTTGCGCTCTGTTTCATTGCTTGGAAAGAAGTTGGGTGACTAAGTATGACGTTGGAAAGGCAATAAAGAACATCTTGACCTTTTTCCACTCTGCAAGACAGCGCTCAGATTTCTTTCTGTAACTGAAAGGCTTGATATGTTTTTTTGAGCCTCAGCTTCAGCTCAATGTCTTTTTGTCGTGAGCTCAGTTCTTCCTTCATTCTTCCTGTTGATTCCTCATGACAAATACTCAGGACTGGATTTATGACCCAGTCTGGAACTTGGATCACGAGAAGATCCTGAAGTCTTTCTGACGCGTCGTTACGCAGCTCTCCCAGGCAGGCCTTGAAGATTATCATCTGGCATTCTTGCCTTCTCTTCCAATTCAGCAGGCTCAGAAATTGCAAGAAGTTGCACAGCCAATGCTGTACTTAGATAGGGTTAACTTGGACAGAAATGTGGAGACACGCACAAGGTGCTGGAGGAAATCAGCAGGTCAGGCTGCATCTATGGAAATGAATAAACACTCGACTTTTCAGGCTGAGCTCCTTCATCAGGACTGGAAAGGAAGTGGGGAGGGATACCAGAATAAGAGGTGTGGAGGGCTATGACCTGGGTGCAGGTCGATGAGATTAGGCAGTTTAAATGGTCCAGCATGGACTAGATGGACCAAAGGTCCTCCTTCTGTGCAGTACTTTTCCAGGACTTTATCAATATTGCCCAATCTCCCACCATTTAACAAGTACCCTGACATTCTGTTTTGTACAACACATTGAATGACCTCAAATCTTTCAACTTTATATTCTGCCATGAGTCCAAACTCACTCAAATTGTTCAGAACCCCCTGAAGCCTTTTTACATCCTCCTTACGTGATGTGACCATACACAGCTAAATGAGACATTGTCCCTCTGGGGCCAAGGTGCAAGCACAGTTAATATAGTCACAGACTGCACTTGGAGTTTTGATCCAGCACATGCAGTCACAAAATGAACTTAGCTCAAGCGCCCAAGTGGCATGGCCTGACATACCGGTTTTGAATTTTCAGTGGCATGAGTGATAATAGAGGAAAAAGCTGACAAAGTCATGCTTCAGTGGAATCATTAACAAGCACAGCCACACTGAAGCAAAACACTGATTCATTCTGAGGTGAAGGTGGTGAGATCCAAGCTCGATGGATTATGAGTTGTTTGCACAGTCACGTTCAAGTGCGAAACGTCGCTGCAAAATCCGGAGATGATAAAGTGCAACAAACTTTGTCACCTTAAAGATTCAGTTAATACTTTTGATGAAGAACCTCTGAGATAGATCCTGAATCCTTCCGATTTCAAAGCCTCCCCCATAAATCAATAACAACTCTGATATTATTAAAAACACCAAACACAACTTAAAAACATCTCCCAAGTACAAGAATGAACTAATCTATCAAGGCAGCTGTGTCTCAGTAAGGACCATTACTGTAACAACATGTATGATCAGTAATTGTACTGTGCTGCTGACTCAGCCCAGCCTTTTGTGGTTTTTTAATTGTTTTTTTCATAACGACGGTCTGATATTTCAAGACCCTGAGCTTCATGGGTACTCTTGGGTTTGTCCTACATCTCTGTCCCCAGATGGTCTTAAATCAGACTGTAATACTTCCATGCATTGCGGGAATTGTCTGGCTTTTGGCTGCCATCTGGAACGTCATTAGATTGGGGGTCATCCTGTGAAAACCGTAAGTATTTCCATTGACTTGGGCGGGGGGAGAGGGGAATTTCTAGAATATTGACGAGATGGCTTTTTAAAGTAGCTTGTAGTTGAGCCCACTAGCGGATCAGCTATTCTGGATTGTCTGTTGTGCAATGAACCCAGAATCGATTAGCCAGCTTAAGGTAAAAGAACCCTTAGGGGACAGTGAAACTTGAGAAGGAGAAGCTAAAATCAGATGTATCAGTATTACAGTGGAGTAAAGGGAATGACAGAGGCATGAGAGAGGAGCTGGCCAGAATTGATTGGAAAAAACACTGACGGGGATGACAACAGAGCAGCAATGGCTGGAATTTCTGGAAGCAATTCAGAAGGCATAGGATATATATATCCCAAAGAAGAAGAAGTATTCTAAAGGCAAGAGTAGTCAAGCCAAAGAGAGGGCATAGAATAGAGTAAAAAAGTAGTGAGAAGTTAGAGGATTGGGAAGCTTTTAAAAACCAACAGAAAGCAACTAAAAAGTCATTAAGAGGGTAAATATGGAATACAAAAGTAAGCTTATAGTACCAGAGGAAACAACACACTGGACCACTGTTACACCACCATTAAGAATACCCACCACGCTGTTCCACGCCCACATTTTGGGAAGTCTGATCACCTGGCTGTAGCTCTACTCCCTGAGTATAGGCAGAGACGGAAGACTGTAGCACTGGTAGTGAGGACCAAGAAAGTATGGACAAGGGAAGCACAGGAGTGCCTACAGGACTGAAGACTGGACTGTATTCAGGTATTCATCTACGAACCTGGGTGAGTATGCTGCAGTTGTTACCGACTGCATTAAAACCTGTGTGGATGAGTGTGTGCCCACAGAGACTCACCGTACATTCCCAAACCAAAAGCCGTGGATGAACCAGGAGGTCCATCACCTACTGGGGGCTGGATCTGTGACATTTAAGTCTGGCAGTCCGGCTCAGTACAAGAAAACCAGGTATGACTTGTGGCGGGCTGTTTTAAGAGTGAAGAAACAATTCAAAGCAAGGTTGGAGGTGACATCGGACACACATCATCTCTGGCAGGGTTTGCAAGACACTACTTCCTACAAAGCAAAGCCCAATAGCATGAAAGGCAGCGACGCTTCACTACCAGATGAACTCAATGCCTTCTATGCCCTTTCTGAAAGGGAGAATATAACTACAGCTGTGAAGATCCCTGCTGCACCCAGTGACCCTGTGATCTCTGTCTCGGAGATCGATGCCAGGCTGTCTTTCAGGAGGGTGAACCCTCACAAGGTGACAGGCCCCAGTGGAGTACCTGGTAAGGGTCTGAAAACCCGTGCCAACCAACTGGCGGGAGTATTCAAGGACATTTTCAACCTCTCACTGCTACAGTCACAACTTCCCGTCCTGCTTCAAAAAGGCAACAATTATACCAGCATCCAAGAAGCTGCCTTAATGACTATCCTCCAGTGGCACTCTCATCTTTGGTGATGAAATGCTTTGAGAGGTTGCTCGTAGCTAGAATGAACTCCTGCCTCAGCAAGGACCTAGACCCACTGCAATTTGCCTATTGCCACAGTAGGTCTATGGCAGATGCAATCTCAATGGGTCTTCACACGGCTTTAGATCACTTGGACAACACAAACACCTATGTCAGGACGCTGTTCATCGACTATAGCTCAGCATTTAACACCATCATTCCCACAGTCCTGACTGGTAAGCTACAGAGCCTGGGCCTCTGTACTTCCCTCTTCAATTGGATCCTTAATTTCCTAACTGGAAGACCACAATCTGTGCGGATGGGTGAAAATATCTCCTGCTCGCTGATGATCAACACTGGCAGAGCTTAGCCCACTGCTCTACTCCCTCTATGCCCATGATTGTGTGGCTAGGTACAGTATAGCTCAAATGGCATCTATAAGTATGCTGGTGATACAATCATTGGATAATCTGGTATGGTGGGGGGGGGGGGGGTTTGTTGGTGGTGGTGCTACTGCACAAGACCGAAAGAAGCTACAGAAAACTGTAAAGTTAATCAGATTCACCTTGGGTGCCTCAGAAAGGTAACCTGCATTATCAAGCACCCCCACCACCCAGGGCATGCCCTCTTCTCACTGTTACCATCAGGGAGGAGGTACAGAAGCCTGAAGGCACACACTCAATGATTCAGGAACAGCTTCTTCCCCTCTGCCATCCGATTTCTAAATGGACGTTGAACCTGTGGACACTACCTCACTTTTTTGTAACTTACATGATTTCTGTTTCTGCCCTATTTTTAATCTGTTTAATATACATATTTGCACTTACTATAATTGATTTACTTGTTTTATTTTCTTTCTATATTATCATGTATCACATTGAACAAATTTCACAACACACGCTGGTGATAATAAACCTGATTCTGATTCCCATTCTGTGCTAACCAATAATATTAAGGAGAATGCCAAAAGTTTCTTCAGATACACAAAGTGTATAAGAGAGGTGAGAGTGGATATCAGACTTGGAAAATGATGCTGGACAGGTAATAACAGGGGACAAGAAAATGGTGGACGAACTGAACAAGTATCTTGCATCAGTCTTCACTGTGGAAGACACCAGCAGTATGGTGGAAGTTCCAGGTGTCAGGGGGCATCAAGTGTGTGAAGTTACCATAACTAGACAGAAGGTTCTTGGGAAACTGAAAGGTCTGAAGGTAGATAAGTCATCTGGACCAGATGGTGTACACCTCAGGGTTCTGAAAGAGGAGGCTCAAGAGATTGTGGAGACAGTAATAATGATCTTTTAAGAATCACTAGATTCTGGAATGGTTCCGGAGTACTGGAAAATTGCAAATGTCACTCTACTCTTCAAGAAGGGAGAGAAGCAGAAGAAAGGAAACTATAGGCCAGTTAGCTTGACCTCAGTGGTTGGGAAGATGTTGGGGTCGACTGCTAAGGATGAGATCTCAGGGTACTTGGAAGCATATGATAAAATAGGCCAAAGTCAGCATGGATTCCTCAAGGGAAAATCTTGCCTGACAAATCTGTTGGAATTCTTTGAAGAAATAACAAACAGGATAGACAAAGGAGAATCGGCTAAAGTTGTATTCTTGGATTTTCAGAAGGCCTTTGACAAGGTGCCACACATGAGGCTGCTTAGCAAGCTATTAGCCCATGATATTACAGGAAAGATTCCAGCACGGATAAAGCAGTGGCTGATTGGCAGGAGACAAAGAGTGGTAATAAAGGGAGCCTTTTCTGGTTGGCTGCTGGTGATTAGTGGTGTTTCACAAGGGACTGTGTTGGGACCATTTCCTTTTTAGTTATATGCAAATGATTTGGATGATGGAATTGCTGGCTTTGTTGCAAAGTTTGCAGATGATATGAAGAGAGATGGAGTGGCAGGTAGCTTTGAGGAAATAGAGAGACTACACAGGACTTATACAGATTAGGAGAATGGGTACAGAAGTGCAGATGGTATACATGGGAAATGTGTGGTCATGTACTTTGGTAGAAGGAATGAAAGGGTTGACTCTTTTCTAAACAGAGAGAAAATACAAAAACTGGGGTGCAAAAGGAGTTGGGTGTCCTTGTGCAAGAAACCCTAAAGGTTAATTTGCAGGTTTGGTCTATGGTGAGGAAGACGAATGCGATGTTAGCATTCATTTCAAGGGGACTAGAATATGAAAGAAGGATGTAATGTTGAGACTTTATAAAGCACTGGGGAGTTCTCATTTGGAGTATTGTGAGCAGTTTTGGGCCCCTTATCTTAGAAAGGATGAGCTGAAACTGAAGAGGGTTCAAAGGAAGTTCACGAAAATGATTCCAGGATTGAATATGTGATATGAAAAAAGTGTTTGGCTCTGGGCCTGTATTCACTTGAATTCAGAAGAATGAGAAGTGTCCTCATTGAAACCTATCGAATGATGAAAGGCCGTAGTAGAGTGGATGTGGAGAGGATGTTTCCTATAGTGGGAGAGTCTAGTACCAGAGACCACAGCCTCAGAATAGAGGTGCATCCTTTTAGAACAGAGATGAGGAGGAATTTCTTTGGCCAGAGAGTGGTGAATCTGTGGAATTCTTTGCCACAGTAGCCGTGGAGGCCAAGCCTTTATATAGATTTAAGGCAGAGGTTGATAGATTCTTTATTGGTCAGGGCATGAAGGGTTACAGGGAGAAGGCAGGAGATTGGGGCTGAGAGGAAAATTGGATCAGCCATGATGAAATGGCGGAGCAGACTCGATGGGCCAAATGGCCTAATTCTGCTCCTATACCTTTTGGTATTTTTGTCCTGTTCACCTGTATCTGACCAATGATATTATGGAATTCCTTATCAAGATTATCTTCATTCTCAAGATGTATCTAACCTTCTCAAAGTCAATAGAACAGTATTAGCTACCTCTCACCATGTTATATTCAGGTGGGAGGAAGAACTTCTGCTTGGTTGTCTGATCAAAATTAATTCATCATGATCTGATGGCATGAATATCGGTTTCTCCTTCCGGTAAACAAATCCCCCTCCTCCTCCTCCATTCCTCACTCAGACCTTTTGTCTCTTCTCACCTGCCTATTACTTACCCCGGGGTCCACTATACCTTCCCTTTCTCCTATGGTCCACTCTCCTCTGCTATCTCCTTCTTCTCCAGCCCTTGACCTTTCCCACCCACCTGGCTTCAGCTATCACCTTCCAGCTCACCTCCTTCCCCCGCCACAACCTTTTTATTCTGGCATCTTCCCCCTTTCCTTCTTAGTTCTGAAAATGGGTCTCGGCCCGAAATGCCATCTACCTATTTATTTCCATAGTGCTGCCTGACCTGTTGAGTTCCTCCAGCATTCTGTGGGTGTTTCTTTGGATTTCCAGCATTTGCAGACTCTCCTGTGTTTATGCACTGCTCACTGTTTCATGCACTTGCAATCAAAGTTCTTCAGAGGGAGCCTTTGAAATACCATAAACCCTTTGGTTTCAAAAGTTAAAAGTTCTAAGTAAATTTATTAACAAAGTTCATACAAGTCCCCTTATACTACCCTGAGATTCACTTTCTTGCTGGTATACAAAGAAACGCAGTAGAATTAATGAAAATCTCACACAAAGACAAACAGCCAACGTGCAATTGACAACACACTGTGCAAATGCAAAGAAGAATAACAAAATAATCGCAATTGATAAATAACATTGGGAACACGAGTTGCAGAGTCCTTGAGAGTGAGTCCTAGGTTGTGTCGTCAGTTCGGAGTTGGAGTCAGTGAAGTTATCCACCCTGGTTGAGGAGCCTGATGGTTGAACGTGGTGGCGGTGGTGTGGGACCCAAGGCTCCTGTTCCTAGCTCTTAGGGGTTGTCTGTGGCATTCTACCTGCCATTCCTGAGCTCATTTACTTGGCTAATCGTAGAATCAAAGGCATCTCCAACGGGTGCTCTTATAGTGGCTGATGGGAGGAAAGTCCACTGGTGCTTGATACATTTCCCTGCTGTTTTCATGTGCCTGTATCTTTCTAAATTAACTCAGCTTTGTGGAATGGAACTCTATAGTCTAAGACGATGACCTGTGTGAATATACTCCTGAAATTCTCTTTTAAATCTTATGACTCCTTGTCACTAATCTGAGGTCTCCATTGGCTGGGGTCGACCATGGATGTTGCATCCTAGCGGTCAAGATACACAAGTCCGGGCAGTACGATACGGAGAGCAAGCTGTTGCCCATGTAGCAAGTTCCCCCTCTCCACGCATCTGATGAACCCAAAGGAACGGCAGAGGCCGATACAGTTTGGCACCAGCAGTGTTGCAGGAGTGAACAGTCAGCATTGAACGTAGGACTGCCTTTGGGACGCCAGCTCCGGATTTTTACCTCGAGGTTTGCTCCCGAAGCCTTCTCCATGAGCGGGTATAGCCGCGAGCCAGCGGAGGTTTGAGATCGGAGTTTCCCCTCTCCTAGATGGGCTGCCAACCATGGCTGATGAGCCCCATCTGCCCGAAGCGACTGGTTTTAAGGCAGCAGTAACCCCCATTTGCCCCTTCTCCTGTCTGTAGAAATGGTTCTGCTGGGCTTAGGATCAAAGCCACGCGTGAAGGTGAGCAACTGGACTTGGTTGTCAAAGGCTATTTGAGATGCACGCCATTGGGAATATTTAATACTTATGGAAGCGTGTCTCCATTGTCACCCCTGGCCATATCAAACTGAAGGGACTCTTGTTACTAATAAAGTAAAGGCATCCGTTAGTCTTGCGAGATCATGAATCTGCGCCTGGAAAGTCTTCACTCTCCAAGGCGCAGGTCGGGGCAAGGTTGTATGGAAGACCAGCAGTTGCCCATGCTGCAAGTCTCCCCTCTCCACGTCACCAATGTTGTCCAAGGGAAGGGCATTAGGACCCATACAGCTTGGCACCAGTGTCGTCGCAGAGCAATGTGTGGTTAAGTGCCCTGCTCAAGGACACAACACGTTGCCTCGGCTGGGGCTCGAACTCACGACCTTCAGGTCGCTAGTCCAATGCCTTAACCACTTGGCCACGTGCCCACTTGTTACTAATATGCTGACTAATAAAAATCATCCTTAGGAATTGCAACTTTGAAAATGTAGTTGGACAGGTGTATACACTGGAAATGCTTAGACATTTATGTGCCAAACACTGGCAAATGGGACTAGCTGGGATGAGGCTTCATGGTCAGCATGGGCCAGGGCCAGATGGGCCAAAGGCCCTGGTTTTCCATACTGCGTGAATCTATGGTCCTATGAAAGTGGGAAATCCAGAAGAAATGATCAAGGGACCCAAGAGAGAATTCTGAAGGAACTCTTGAGCCAAAGGGCGGTGAGAGTGGGGAACTCACTACCTCAGGAGTGAGGTGAATTGGAAAGGAAAATGGACACACATGAGTAGTTAAAAGAGTTATGCTAACAAGCTTAGGTGAGGAACGACAGATGAAGGTTCAAGTGGAGAATAAACAACGGCCTGAATGGTCTGAAATGCTCTCCATGTCCAATTTGCTCTGCTGTGAACGCCTGCAAGGAAATGAATCTCTGGGTCATACATATACTTTGATAATAAATTTACTTAGAACTTTGAACTCAAACTTTCAACCCTGTATTAAATTCCTTCACAACTTTTCTGTGAATGTATACACAGGACTTAATATAACAACTAATCTCATTCATCCCTGGTAACAAATGGGTGAAGCTACATTTCATTTCTTTCCATTGCTTCTGTGCTCTTCCCATGGCAATAATACCACATCCTGTGCAGACACAAGAAACAGAATAAATAACTTTAATAAGAGTTAGATGTGTCTGCTGTGATCCTATATTTTTCCTTAAAATTAATATCTGCAGAGAAAGTTCAACAAAGTAGAGGAAACCAATATATTTACATAATCTTAATTTTATTAAATTTGGTGAAACTTTCCAGAAACACTGCCAACCTCCTAACAAAGAAATGAATCATTCTGTACTCAATGATACTTAAGCTCTGCGTTCTCCATTCTTGCTCTAAATTTGTTTCGGTGGTTGCCTTGTGAGTACACATTGGCAGCTCACCCAGGTTAAATTAACTGTTGTGTTTTTGAATTCCACCCCTTCTTCATGCCTTCCAATGTGCGATCTTTATCCATATTAGATTAGATTATGAGGACACTCAGTCCTCGTTTATTGTCATTTAGAAATTAAGAAATGATACAATGTTCCTCCAGAGTGATATCACAAGAAAACACAGGACAAACCAAAGACTAACACTGAGAAGACCATATAAGTGCAAAGCAATACCATAATTTGATAAAGAACAGACCATGGGAATGGTAAAAAAAAGTCTCAAAGTTCCGATCGACTCCCGATAGTCCCGATAGCAGGCGGCCAAAGGGAGAAACTCTCCCTGCCATAAACCTCCAGGCGCCGACAACTGCCAATGCATTGGAAGCACCCGACCACAGCCGACTCTGAGTTCGTCCAAAAACTTCGAGCCTCCGACCAGCCCTCTGACACCGAGCACCGAGCACCACCTCTGCCGAGCGCTTTGACCCCGCCCCGGCCACTGAGCAACAAGCAAAACTGAGGACTCGGGGCCTTCTCCTCCGGAGATTCTGGATCACACAGTAGCAGCGGCAGCGAAGAAGGCATTTCAGAAGTTTCACCAGATGTTCCTCCATTCTCTCACATCTGTCTCCATCAAATCAGGATTGTGCACGGCACCCTACTCGACAGATAACAGATATCATTCACTAGAGTGGCCACTGCGCGCTGCGTCGCGCTGCCATCTTCTCCTCCTCTCTATTATTATATCTATTAACTTAACTTTATATTTTGAACATTTTCTTTGCTCGTCTTCAAATTCCATCTGACAGGAACTACAACTTATGTGCGTTGCCCAGCTGCACCCATTGGGTTTCTCTCTTCCGTGGCCCTTTCTACCATCGGTCTCCATTGCCTTTAGCCTTTCAGTTCAGAAATGTACCTTGTTTATTCTTAGGCATCCGTTAGTCTCATGAGACCATGGATTTGCACCTTGGAAAGTTTCCAGGGTGCAGGCCTGGGCAAGGTTGTACGGAAGACCAGCAGTTGCCCATGCTGCAATTCTCCCCTCTCTACAACACCGATGTTGTCCAAGGGAAGGGCATTAGGACCCATACAGCTTGACACCGGTGTTGTTGCAGAGCCCTGTATGGTTAAGTGCCTTGCTCAAGGACACACACGCTGCCTCAGCCAAGATTCGAACTAGCAACCTTCAAATCACTAGATGAACGCCTTAACCACTTGGCCACGTGCCAACATGTTTATTGTTTATTCATTGCTCTTATAGACTCACTGTATCTTAACTTCTGTAAGCCCTTTAACACACCTTATAATGAATGACTTTGAGCTTTCCTGTCTTCCTTGCCACTCTGTCAGAAATTTCCTGCCATCTATGTTGTATCCTTTGGAATGCCTTCATTAAACCATTATTTTAATTTATAAAAACATACAGAAAAGTTTTTGACAACTTCAGGCAACTTTCCTAATTGTTCCAATACCCTTCCAATCCCTCTCACTCCTTCACCTTACCTCATCCCTGCACAATCTCTCGATCTATCCTTTTCTAACACTTTCACGGTTACTCATCCTTTCTCCCCCGTGTGAAGTGTCAGAGAATGCTTCATTCTATTTCCTGTGACAGATGTATCTATTCCTCCGGTACTTTGCTCTAAAATGGCCCCAACCCTCCTTATAACAAAGGATCTCTAGAACGGGTTCTCAATTTCCACCGTACAGTGGGTTAAGCTCGGCTTCAGTCTACCTGTTCACTTCAATACAGAGGATGAATTGCCAGATTTTCTAGGGCTGACAAACTTTTCACCAGAGGTAAAAAGCATTTTTAAGTTTACTCAGTACTAATTGCTTATATTTGAGCTGCTCTTTGATGTCTTATATGTGCCGCTTAACACATAAGATGCAATCATGCATTGCACAATTAAAATGCCCCTTTGAGATGACAGCAGTTGTTAATTCCCAGTTTGAAAAGATACTTATATTGTGCGGAATGGAGGCGTGCTGTGATCTGACTGATAGCAATGCCACTTCTAGACCTAGTGCTGGGAACTGGCAAAGGTGAGGAGGGGGTAAGTGGAAACCGAGAAGCAGGGCTGCTTGGAGATAAAGGTTAGGGACAGTGACGCATCCAGCTGTCAGGAACAGGCGTACAGGAAGGGAAGAGGTGAAGAGGGAGAGGCTGAGAGGTTGTGGATGATGCAAACAGCACTCATATAAGCTGCCTAATGCAACCAGATACACTGCTCATTGGCAGCCTCAGTCTAGATCTCAAGTGTTCAGTTATGTGAGAGCTGTTCCTTTACTCAGAGGCTTTACGTAACTTGATACTCAGAATGTAGATGTAGCAGTGAAAATCTCAAATTATAAATCATTCTTCACCCCACTTCCTTTCTTATACATAAAGCATCAGGCACGTTAATCATATGATGCAGTTACACTGTTTTGGTCCTTTTCAGAATTTTTTGAGAATAGTTATCCAACCACGATAAGGAGTTTGACAGGATAAATTGATAGCTGATGTTCCTTCTGACTGAGACTCTAGACTAAGTGTTGAAGTAATGAGTCAGTTGTGAGAAAAGAGATAAAATTAAGAGATGGGGGTTCTGCGGATAGGGAGATACGGATGATACAAAGATAGGTAGGGGGGCATTAGTGTTGAGGGTGTGCGGAGACTGCAGAAAGGATAGGACAGCTTAGAAGAATAAGCAAAGAAGTGGCAGATGGAATACACAGAAAGGTGCATAGTCAGGCACTTTGGTAGAACAGACATCCCACCCTGCAAAAACTCATTTCAGGGAGGTAGCACCCCATATCACCCCCCCCCCCCCCCCGGTCGACCTCCAAGAGCGTAGGTAATAGTTTGTTTAGTGATTTTGTCTAATCTGTAAACCAAGTTGGGTATATGCAGCAAATGTGACATTAAAGTATGTACTTATATTATATTATCATGTTTATTCTATTACAACTTTAAGCAAGTCTACAGGGAGTTTGGCCTCATCACGTAGGACATCAATAGAGTAGCTCCTTGGCAGCTAGCCAGCTAGTTTAAATCAGAGGTCCCCAACCTTTTTTGCACCGCGGACCGGTTTAATATTGACAATATTCTTGCGGATCGGCCAACCCGGTGGGGGGGGCGGGGGGGTGGGGTAGGTGTTAAACGCGACTGGAATATAGGTGGTAAGTCAACTATAAGTCACTTGTAAGTGGCTAATACACTCAATTTCATTTCTAAAGGGGTTTATCTAACGAATTTAATATTAAACACACAGCGCATATTTTCCTTGCATGAATGTAGTGATAAGTCAATTATAACAGTGGTCCCAAACCTCCGGGCCACGAATGCGGCGGTACAGCGGTAGCCAGAACGCACCCAGCACATCTTTAAGAAAAAAGCGAAAATAAACAAGCTAATTGATTAGGTGCTGCCCGGCACATAAATGACAGCCCAGATCAGAGATGACGCAATCAGCAATCGCCTCTGATCTGGGCCGACAATTACGTGCCAGGCGGCACCTAATTAATTAGCTTGTTTAGTTCGGCTTTTTTCTTAAAGGTCTGCTGGGTGCGTTCCGGCCACCGCTGTATTCTTCGCGGCCAGGAGGTTGGGGACCACTGAATTATAAGTCAATAGCGTCATAACATTTTAAGTAACATTTGGATATTAAACACACAGCGCATATTTTCCTCGTATGAACGTATAAGATCATTGCAACACACCAATATCACTGAATCAGTGAGCGCCCTGGGCTTGTTTTCCTGCAACAAGACGGTTCCATCGAGGGGTGATGGGAGACAGCGATACTCGAAGGGGATTCCTTATGTCCAGTCTATTCCGCAATTTAGTTTTCGTTGCATTCATTGCAGAAAACTCAACTTCGCAGAGATATGTTGGAAATGGAAGCAACATTTTCAGTGCTTTCGTGGCTATCTCAGGATATTCAGCCTTGACTTTGATCCAGAATGCTGACAGAGATGTTATGTCAAACATACTTTTCAGCCCACCGTCATTTGCAAGCTGGAGGAGTTGATCTTTTTCCTGCGCTGACATGGATGATTCACTGGGGACATTCACAAGTGGGTCACGGACCCATTCCTTTGCACATCTTGGGTCACTGATGACCTCGCGTGCGTTAAAATTCAACAGTGCGTGACAGGGAATGAGGAAAGATGCAGCTGACTCATATCGTTTTATATCGCCAAATCATATCGTTTCCTCGCGGCCCAGTGGTTGGAGACCATTCTTAGCGTGAAGAGAGACCAATCAGGATGCTCGCTCTCGCTCTCCCTCTCAAAAAAAATCTATTTCCGGGATATTGTATATAATTTCCGGATGTCAGGGAGCCACTATCAATATGCGGGAGACTCCCGGAACTTCCGGGAGAGGTGGGATATCTGGTAGAAATAATAAAGGTATGGACTATTTTCAAAGCAGGGAGTAAATTCAGAAATCAGAGCTGTAAAGGCACTTGGGAGCCCAAGTGCAGGATACCTGAAAGGTTAACTTGTAGATTGAGTCAGTTATAAAGAAGGCAAATGCTATGTTAGCATTCATTTTGAGAATATAAAATCAAAGGTGTAATGCTGAGGCTTTATAAGGCACTGGTCAATCAACAGTTTGGGACCAGATTTGGGCCCCTTATCCAAGGAAGGATGCACTGACATTGGAGAAGGCCCAAAGGTCCAAGAACGATCCAAAAATGAAAGGGTTTAATGCATGAGGTGCATTTGATGGTTCTGGGCCTGTGCTTGCTGGAGTTTAGAAGGATGAGGGGGGATCTCATTGAAACCCACCAGATATTGAAAGGCTGAGACAGAGTGGACATGGAGTAAATGTTTCCAATAGTGGAAGAGTCTAGAACCAGGGGGCACAGCCTCAGAATAGAACTGAGGTATTTCTTTAACCAGAGTGGTATAGCTGTAGAATTCACTGCCACAGACAGCTGTGGAGGCCAATTCACTGGGTATATTTAAGGAGAGTTTGATTAGTAAGGATGTCTAAGATTGCAGGGAGAAGGCAGGAAAATGGAGAAAAATAAATCAGGTACGATCGAGAAGCGGAGCAGACTTTGATGGGGGCGGGGGGATGACCTAATTCTGCTCCTGCATCTTATGTCTTATGGTCTTAAGGGTTATTGCAAGAAAAAGGTAAAAGACCAGTCATGATCAAATTGAATTGTGGAGCAGATAAAAGGGGGCTCAAAAGTGCATTTCTACTTCAATATTTCATGTTCTTGTGTTTTTAAGCATAAATACATCATTACATAGGGAACCCGATGTCCCTAGTTGTTATCAGGTGTATGAATTAAGATAATTAAATTGACAATTTTAGAAGCTACAGCTGTAAGTAATTAACAGCTACAGTGGATTGGGGTTAATTGGGCCATTTGGTTAATCGGGGCAGCTTTTATTTGGGGTAACTGTTAAAGAACAAAAACTAAATCAAGAAAATAGCCAGAATTCCATTTTGTTTGTCTGGGACATTGTACCGCTTAATTTAGCTGGCCGGTGGTGTAGTGGCATCAGCACTGGACTGCGAGGCGAATGGTCCTGAGTTCGAATCCAGTTAGCTCCTTATATACTCACTGGATTGAGTGTCGAGCTAGCAACTCAGCCTCTTAAAAAAAACAGTTAAATGCTATGGAAACTGCAAAGAAAAAAAAATGCAGCCCAATGTGCCACAAGGCATGAAAAGGAATAACAACATGCCACTTAAATGGGGCAAGAGACCATTGCTGAGCAGTTTCTAACTAGTGTCAGTCACATGCACCTGTGCGGCCATTAGATACTACATCGTGCTAGGAGCGATCGGTTTTTAAATAGCATCAGATGCAGGTGTTGGTATTCAAAAAGCAGTGACTTTTGTCAATGATAGTTGGTGAGAAATAAGCAGTAGGACAATTCCAAAGTGTTTTGCTCGTCATGGTTTCAAGCATTCGGGCTTGGAGATGCCAGAGACAGCCGAACATGAAAATGAAACAATTTTGCTACTTCAACAAGTTAGGAATTACAAAGGTATTGAATGATACAATAAAAATGAAGACTTGGAAGACATAATCGTCTCAAGCAGGGTTTCCCAACTCGGTTAATGGCTTAAAAAAGATTGGGAGCCCCTGGTTTCATTGTATGAAGGCAGTCCATTGTCTGCACTAAGTGTCTGTCCTGAATTTGTTCACTTACAGTCAATCAAAAGAACACGGCAGATGAATTCCTCTGTCGATGACTACCGGGAACTAGTATATAGTTTTATAGTACTGTAGAGGTTTAGGTAGGATTCTAATTTGTTCCGTATTTCATTTAAATACATAATTTGTATTTCACTTCTTCCTCTGAAACCGTTTCCAAACATAATTTCACTTGCAACATAATTTCCAACATAATTTCAACATAATTTGTAAACGTATTTCATTTAAATATATAATTTGTCTTTTTAACTATATCCATGAAACTTAAGCTAACCAGGGCAGCCGCTTAATTGAGCCAAAATGTACTGGTCCCAATGTGTCCTAGTTAGCAGGAATCCACTGTACCTAACAGCCAAATCACTATCCCACAGAGGAAAAACAGGGTAGCATCCTGCCTGTAACACAATCACACTTGAATAATGAAAAGATGTTTAGAACATTCTGAGAACAAGATAAAGACTCATGCTGAACATAACTGACTGATTAATAATGATTCTGGTTACATGAGGCTATTTTGAAGGCTGGATCATGGGTATTTTATATCTGATTAAATAGCATAATTGTGAACGCTGTTCAGTGGCCTTAGGAAGAAATCATTCTGAGATGTGATTGTTCAATTGTTGACCTTGTCTGAGAATTTGTTTCAATAAAATCTATTTCCTATATTAGTATGGAAAACAATTCATTCCACTGAGATTTTGTTGGCTCTGACAGCAGTCCCATCTGTTCGATTTCCTGCTCAGTTCTGGATTCTCAGTTCTGCTCACTGTGAACAATTGCCAGTCACCGATGCAAGGAGCAACTTTCAGCAGCCAATTAAGCTGTCAGCAAGTAGATCTCATAAATCAGGAAGGAAACCAGAGCACCCAGAGAAAACGGACACCAGTACAGGGGGGGGGGGGTGTGCAAAATCTGTCAAATGCAAACTGAATTCAAGACTGAAGCCAAATCCCTTGCAGTGTACACCCACTATTAAGGTCTGATGACTGCTGCTTCAGAGGTGCTTAAATGAACTGGTGATGCCACTGGCCAATCCAGTGGGGTACTTTACAAACAACAAAGACAATGATGCTTTAATACTTTTCTACGTTCAAAAGAGAATTGTCCCCGCAATACTCCCAGCCAACAAAACGCCAAATGCTTTCTAACTACCGCCTGGGTCGCCTAGCATAAAGGATCTATGTCTGCTCTTTGTGTGCATAACCAGAGAATAAAGTTCTGTCAATTTGTGTTTTAGAGAAAAAGAAATGCAGTGTAGCAAATCTAAATGTCAGTTGTCCTGCTGTGAATTGAACCTTCCAGTTTGTCACAGACCTTCACTTTATCATGCCCTGTTCTCAGCCTCCCACTCCATGACCCTCAAAGCAGAGTGTCACCACAGTTTCCATGGCAGACAATTCTCTAATTGCCAATAGGTTCTGTCCTCATTTAAAATAAAATAATTAGTTTCTCAGTAATTTTTGGAAACGGTTTCAAAGAAAGGAGTGACAGGCTGTGACATGGACGATTATTAAAGTGTATTTCTCGAGGAGCTTTTGCTGGTGATATGGGCAATAATGAATACAGTTCTTAATGCTCAGCAATTCTCGGTCTATTCAAATAAAGAAAGAAATTCAAAGAAATTGTTAATAACATAATGAGTTATGGTGAGAGGGTCACTTTCACACCGAGGAGGTGTTGAAGTGGGGTTCCGCAGGTGTCAGTTTTGGAACTGCTGCTCTTTTTAATTTACATTAATGATTCGGATAAGTATGTATCAAATAAACTAGTAAAGTTTGTGAATGACACAAAATTACAATTCTGATTTGATAGAGAATGGACGTGAAAGAACAGAGGAACATCTGGAGAAATTTCTGAAACGTCCGTTCGCTGCTGTCGTTACTGCGCGGTCGGGGATCTTTTGGAGGGTAGGCAACCAAGAAGGAGGTCGAACCATTCGGACAGAGATGGCGCTCAGTACTCGGTGTCGGAGAGCTGATTAGAGCTCGAAGTTTTTGGATGACTCAGAGTCGGATTGTGGTCGACATGGCAGGGAGAGTTTTTCTTCCTTCTCCCGTCTGCGTGAGATGTGGGACATTTGAGAAACTTTGAACTTTACTGTGCTCATGGACTTCTTCATCAAGTTATGGTATTGTTACACTGTTTGTAACTATATGTTATAATTATGTGGTTTTGTCAGTTTTTTCAGTCTTGGTTTGTCCTGTGTTTTGTGATATCACACCGGAGGAAATAATGTATCCTTTCTTAACGCATGCATTACTAAATGACAATAAAAGAGGACTACATGTCTTCATAATCATCGTCATCATAAATTAGGGGGAAGGGCTGATAATATTCAGGCAGCAGAACCAATACAGTTCAGGCAGCAGAACCAATACAGTTAAATCTAAATAAAATCCAGATGAGGGCAGATAAATGGCAGATGAAATTTAATGTAAGTAAATGTAAAGTAATACATATAGGAGGTAGAAACACTAGATATAAAAATACATTTGAGGGTCTTGATTTAGGAAGTGCACTGCATGGGAAGTATTCGGATGTCCTGGGAGACTCAACACTATTAATATCTAGGCTATGCACAGAAGCGATTAAGAGGGCTAATAGAATGTTGGGCTATATAATGCGCTCAGTGGAGTTCAAGTCTAGAAACATTCTCCTTAGGCTGTAGGAAAGGAAAGGAAAGGTACGTTGTATCCGAAGTTTCTCCGGTTAGCGTACGATTTCCCTCCACGCCTCTCTGACGTAGCGGGGAACCGCGTACGAGGCAAGTTACAGCAGTGGTTTGCCATTGCCTTCTGCCAGGTGAGTTTCCAAAGAGATCACCAGCTCATAACATAGAAACATAGAAACACAGAATATAGGTGCAGGAGTAGGCCATTTGGCCCTTCGAGCCTGCACCGCCATTCAGTATGATCATGGCTGATCATCCAACTCAGAAACCTGTACCAGCCTTCCCTCCATACCCCCGATCCCTTTAGCCACAAGGGCCATATCTAACTCCCTCTTAAATATAGCCAATGAACTGGCCTCAACTGTTTCCTGTGGCAGAGAATTCCACAGATTCACCACTCTCTGTGTGAAGGAGTTTTTCCTCATCTGGGTCCTAAAAGGCTTCCCCCTCATCCTTAAACTATGACTCCTCGTTCTGGACTTCCCCAACTTCGGGAACAATCTTCCCGCATCTAGCCTGTCCAATCCCTTTAGAATTTTATATATTTCAATAAGATCCCCCCTCAATCTTCTGATTTCCAGCGAGTATAAGCCTGGTCGATCCAGTCTTTCAACATATGAAAGTTCTGCCATCCCAGGAATCAATCTGGTGAACCTTCTTTTTACTCCCTCTATGGCAAGAATGTCTTTCCTCAGATTAGGGGACCAAAACTGCACACAATACTCCAGGTGTGGTCTCACCAAGGCCTTGTAACTGCAGTAGTACCTCGCTGCTCCTGTACTCGAATCCTCTTGCTATGAATGCCAGCATACCATTTGCCTGTTTCACCGCCTGCCCACTTTCAATGACTGGTAACCAGCACGGATGGAAAAGTGTTCAGGGGAGCCGGCTGGATTCGGACCTGGGACCTTCTGTCCCGAAGTCCAGCACTGATGCCACTACGCCACCAGCGTACAATGCAGTTAAGCCACACTTTGATTACTGTGTACAATGTCGGTCTCCACGTTGAGTGAGGGATGTGAAGGCACTGGAGAGAGTCCAGAGAACGGCGACTAGACTCATTCCAGGTCTGCTGGGTATCAGCTGTGAAGAAAGATTGAAAGAATAAAATCTTTTTGGCCAAAGTAGACGTAAAATGACAGGAGACATGATAGAACTGTTCAAAATCATTAAGAGTATAAGTAAGGTGGATGCCAGCTGCTATTTCAAGATTAATCCATCATCAAGGACACAGGGCCAAAGGTGGAGGCTGATTAAAGGCGAGGCAAACACGTTTATTTGGATAACATTTTCAAACACAAGGCAGTTCAAGGTGCTTTACATAGAACAAGATATAAAAATCAAACATCAAATTTCAGACAATATAAAAGAGAATAAAATCAGACAAAAAGATAGATACGATAATTAGATTTAAAAAGGAATGAAAGTTACAGTGCAGGAGATTCTAATTAAAAGCTACAGTGAAAAGAAAAGTCTTAAGCCTCAATTTACAAGATTTCCAAGGATGTTGCCTGGATTGGAGAGCGTGCCTCATGAGAATAGATTGAGTGAACTCGGCCTTTTCTCCTTGGAGCGACGGAGGATGAGAGGTGACCTGACAGAGGTGTATAAGATGATGAGAGGCATTGATCATGTGGTTAGCCAGAGGCTTTTTCCCAGGGCTGAAACGGCTAACATGAGGGGGCATAGTTTTAAGGTGCTTGGAAGTAGGTACAAAGGTAAGTCAGAGGTAAGTTTTTCCGCACAGAGTGATGGGTGTGTGGAATGCGCTGCCAGTGATGGTGATAGAGGTGGCTGCAATAGGGTCTTCTAAGAGACTCAGGTAGGTACATGGAGCTTAAAAAATAGAGGGCTATGCGGTAGGGAAATTCTAGGCAGCTTCTAGAGTAGGTTGCATGGTCGGCACAAAATTGTGGGCCGAAGGGCCTATAATGTGCTGTAGATTTTCTATGTTTTTATCTAAAAAGCTTAAAGTTGGGGCAGACTTCAGATCCTCTGGAAGGTTATTCCAGATGTATGGAGCATAGTAACTAAATGCTGCTTCACCATGTTTAGTTTTGACCCTGGGGACGGTAAGCAGACCTGCCCCAGACAACCTGAGAGCTCGGGGAGGTTCATAATGCAGTGACAGATTGGAGATGTGTTTCGGCCCTAGACCAGTCAGTGATTTATAAACCAGCAGTAATACTTTAAACCCGATTCTCTGACGGACAGGGAGCCAGTGTAGTGATCTGAGAACTGGAGTGATATGGTCTTAGTGAGGACTTCAGCAGCAGTGCTCTGAATGAGCTGCAGCTGTCTGAGAGATTTTTTACCGAGACCCGTGAAAACACCATTACAGCAGTCAAGCCTATTAAAAATAAATGCATGGTCCAGTTTTTCTAGATCTCACTTCAACACTCACAAATTTTTTTAAGATGGCAGTAGGCTGACTTTGTAATTGTCTTAATGTGGCAGTTACAACTTAAATTGGAGTCCATCACAACAGCAAGGTTTCTGGCTTGGTTTGTGGTGGACAGGGATTCTAGGCAAACACCGACTTTTAATCGTTCTGTTTTTGGCACCAAAAATAATTATTTCAGTTTTCTCTTTGTTTAGCTGGAGGAAATTTTGGCTCATCCAATCAGTGATCTGTTCAATACAGTTTTTTAGTGATTGTATGGAAACATGGTCACTTGATGACACTGTTAGTTAAATCTGAGTGTCATCCTCATAACTAAGATATTTTGTTGCTTACCATGACAAAGGGAGATTTCAGGCTAACTTCAAGAAGCATTTCTATACACAGCGAGTTGTGGACACATGGAACAAGCTATCAGGTTGTGTAGCTGAGAGTAGTATCTTAGAGACGTTCAAATCTAAACTCAATAGTTATTTCGACACACTATGTGAATAGGAATTTCGCAAGCCTTGTTGGGCCAAGTAGCCTGTACTTGTCAAAAACTTTCTAACGTTCTAATATCAGACAACCAGAACATGAAATAGAAAAGACAAGTCTTTGCTTGTGGCCTAAACAGAACTGCACAAAGTTCAAAGAAAGGAAAAGGGGTTGGCCTTTAACATGAGTACAGAGAGGAGTTTGGTAAACTGAATGACAACAAGCAGAAAGTTTAAAAACCCTTGTGGAAGGCTTACAAATAATGCACACTATGAGATAGTGGAGAAAAAAAAGCATTGAAAGAGAACATCTGGGTGTGAAATGGTGAACAGGTGAGAGATACAGACAAAAGGTGCCTTGACAATGACTGTGGAGCAACAGGCCCATTAGATCAGCACAGTGTCATTCACACTAATCCCAAAGCAAATTTGTCAATCATAGGTGGTCCCGGGGAACTGAGTTTCGTTAAAAGGCAAAACACTCCAGCAGATGGTGAAGGGAAATCAGATTTCTAGTCTGGGACCTTGGTCTTTATAGAATCACTCCATGTAACCCTCCAATGCTCCCTCAGTTCATGCACCTACAGGGAAACCAAATGATTGTAAGTGGTGAAAATAAATCTTCATCCACAAAGATATCAGGTAAACCAAAATCCAAAGTGTAGACTGTCTCCCTGCTTCTCCTAGAGCAGGGGTTCCCAAACTGGGACCCACAAACCCGCCCACCCCCCGATTTATGGTAAGGGTTTTGGCATAAAAGGAGTTGGGAAACCCTGCCCTAGAGTGTCCTCACAATGCAAATCTGCCTTCTAGATATAATTTACCGTGCGTCCCAAATTCTCCTTATGTGCTTCGAAAAGGAAATAAGGGAGAACCGGTGTGCTCGGCAAGAGTGGAAACGGAGCCTTCCTCTGTCATAACATGATCAAAAATGGAGCAATTAGAATGGAACTCAGGAGGTAGCTGATGGGGTGGGTTAGTGAGTGCACAAGCTAACCACTAGTATACCCCATCCTTCAAAGTTCAGGGTAGATTTGTTATCAAAATACATATATGCCATCATTAACAACCCTGAGATTCATTTTCTTGTTTGCATTAGATTAGACTATGAGAACACTCAGTCCTCATTTATTGTCATTTAGAAATGCATGCATGCATGCATTAAGAAATGATACAATGTTCCTCCAGAGTGATATCACAGAAAAACAGGACAAACCAAAGACTTAACACTGACAGAACCACATAATTATAACATATAGTTACAGCAGTGCAAAACAATACCGTAATTTGATAAAGAACAGACCATGGGCACGGTTAAAAAGAAGTCTCAAAGTCCCAAATCAATTGACTCCTGAGTCCCCGATAGCAGGCGGCAAAGGGAGAAACTCCCTGCCATAAACCTCCAGGCACTGACAACTGCCAATGCATTGGAAGCACTCAACCACAGCCAACACTGAGTCCGTCCGTTTGAAAACTTCGAGTCTTCAACCGGCCCCTCTGATACAGCCTCCCGAGCGCCATCCTCTGCCGAGCGCCTTCGACCTCGCCCGGCTGCCGAAACAAGCAAACCCGAGGATTCGGAAAATGCTCCTCCGGAGATTCCGGACCACACAATAACAGCGGCAGCGAAGCGGGCATTTCAGAAGTTTCTCCGGATGTTCCTCCGTACTCTCACGTCTGCCTCCATCAAATCAGAATTGTGCACGGTCCCCTACTTGACAAATAACAGACATCACCACCGAAGTGGCCGCGCGTGCTGCTTCGCGCCGCCATCTTCTCCTCCTCCTGGCATTCTCAGTAAATCCAATGACCATAATAGAATCAATGAAAGACCTCCCCAACAGGGAGTTGCTATCCTTTCAACCATCCTTCTGTTGCTAACTCCATCATGGGTACTAGTCTCCGTAGTATCCAAGACTTCTTCACGGGGCTGTGCCACAGGAAGGTGGTGCCCATTATATTTGTGTATTTCAGTGTACTGCTGCTGTACCGTTAACAAATCTTACAACATTCTGAAGTGAGGCCTCAAGGTTTTCAACACCACTTCAAATGATCCTTCTCCGTTTTGTGCGACTGTGAGCCAAAGATCCTGAGGAGTCTTTGCGGAAGTATTGAGCACCCCTTTGAAACTTGTCTGAGCTCCTGGTAATTTGCACCCGAGACGGTGCTCGGAATAGAGCATCTGCTTCATGCTCGTAGAAGGTCAAATGTCAAATTAGCCAAGAGGAGAGAGAAAATTGCATGGGATTGGCATACGTAGTTAATGAAAATTTTCAGATCAGGTTAATAACAGGATAAAGCACCAAGAGAGTAATGGGATAGATGATCAGTAAAGTTGACCTGAGTAGGTTTGAAACAGAGTATTCCACATATCCATTTAAAGCCGCTACCAATCAACTTTTCTGTCGAATGCCATCAAAATTAGCCTTTTCCCAATTTAGGACCATTTGGTTTCTCCAGTGAAGAGGAACCCAGACTGCAGTAAGTGAGTAGAAATATTTCAACATATAGTAATACACGTTGAAACAGCCTGATGCCAGGGAGCTCTGTCAGTGTTGGTTGAAGCTGAGGAGAAATGATTTTCTAATATGTAAGCTCATATAAGTTATAAATCCAAACCTTAATGCATGTAATAAAACATAAACCTTGTACTGGACTCAAAGTCACGTTGAAATGTGAACTTTACTTTCTATAAGGGCAAGAAATCTTAAAGGTACCCAAATACACTTTTTCTTATGGTAACAAAAAGAGGGACGAGATTTGATTTTTTTTTGCCATTGTGTGGCCTGATGGACACATTCCACTGACTTACCAACACCAAGTACAGGTCAGTACACAGTATACTATATAATACAGCTACTACATAGACATCCACAGCATAGTAAGTTTTAAATTGTCCCATTCAGGCCTAAAGATTTAATCACTATGGAGGCTTTCTTACTCTTGTGGGAAAACGTCTTTCCTGACAAGGGGGTCACCCTACTTGTGGCCATGAAAACCATCTCAGCTTCTGGAGCCTCCTCCGTGGCGGTTGTAGGAATTCACCCTGAGACTGCAGGAAGTGGTTCTGACAGCTCTGGACACCTCTCTTCTCCCTCCTTTTTCTTCTTCTAATTTGTGCATCTTGATCTTGGAAAAATGCATTTAGTTCACTGGAGTATTCTCTTATTAATCTTCCTATTGGTCCCTTTACAATCTGATCTCTCCTCTTGGTTTCCGCATCCACAACGTCCTCAGCCGAGTGCTCTGTTTTCGTATCTCTATTGACTCCTTTCTTTTTGGCCTTTCATCCATCCTCCTGGGCTTCAGTCTTTGTGTCTACTTTTTGTGTCCCACTCGAAGCTCATGCAAAGACCTTAATGCACACAGAGTAGATCCTGGTCCTTTACACTCACAAAAGCAGAGTGCTTACAACTTTCCTGAGGCTCCCGGAGCTCCCTTCCAGCTTAAAGCCAAGCCACATTTCACAAGTAACTGCCTGATTAACATATCAGAGGCTTTGTCAGATATGTTACCTATGAAAACTGTTGTAGTCAGACCACGCTTCCTCTGTGCAGCATGGCCCTTCCTTGGTCCGATATGCTACCCAAACAGAGGCACAGAGGTTGGCACCAAGATCTGTTTGTCCTCAGGGAACGGTTTATGGTGTACTGCATGGAGATAATGGTGGCATCATCCAGTACCTTTCTTAATTCGCTTCCAGTTGACTTTATTGTAGGAAATGTGGCATGCAAATGGTGGCTGGCTCTCCAATCAGGTTGTAGTCGTCTCAGCCAATCAGGTCCCCACAATTCTGGTACTCCTGTTCTTACCACATGCAAGCTCAGTGTGGCTTGTTGGTTGTTCCGCTTCACTGTCATGAACATCATTCGTTCAGGAGTTACCTTTTCTCCAATATAAGTTCTCAGTTAGATATCTGCATGATTCAGTTCAGTATCTTTGAAATGTCATTCAAACTAATTTTGTGGAATGACTGAAACAGCTGAGCCAGTGTCCAATTCTATTTTAATTAATTTGCCATTCACTTCTGGTGTAAACCAATTAGTTTGTCTATTTTTAGTTTACACATTGAAAATCTTAAGCCTAGCTAGTCCTGAGTCACTCTCATCATGATCAGATTTTTTATCAGCTGTAGGCAGATTAGTGTTCCTTTTGAAAGACACCTCGCATTTAGCTTTTTCCCTTGTGTGTGCAGTCCTTTTACTTTTGACCGCCCAACATGCTCTTTGTATGTTCCTACTTTGTTGCACTTTTTTGCATTTAAGTCTGCATTGGTGTGATGTATGTGAGCCCCTGCCACAATGGTAACACATCCAGACTGGTTTCTGTTTAGACGTTGCAACTTTGTTCACACTCACTTTCTTTTTTTTTTGGCGCGTGCCTGCGTGTGTGTGAGTCTGTGCATGTGCATGCATGTGTCCGTTGCGTGCGTCCATGATGATGTCTTTTTCATGGCTTTTTTACAAAGTGCAGAGCGAGAGAGAGACTGTGTGGCGCGCCACTCCTCACACAGACATTTTCGCAGTATCTTTCCATTTTAATTTTACGAGGTCGAGTTGCGATCTCGACACTCAACCTGGCACGGATGGAAAGAGTACTTGGGAGCAGACCCAACTGGTTTCAAACCCGGGAACCTCTGCTCCTGGGTCTGGCGTCGATGTCATTGCGCCACCACCGGCCGTTCACACTCACTTTCATTCCTGAATGCAACTGAATTGCATATCTGTCTGCTGTTTCCATTGATACAGCAATTCCAACTGCTCTTTTAAATGCAAGTTTTGCTTCAGTTAGAAGCTATTTTTAAACGCTTTCTTGTAAGATTTCACAAACTAAACTATCTCTCAGTGCACCATTAAGCCCATCACTAAATTGACGATTTTCATTACAAAGCTAGTTGGGCTGAATTATCAATAATCTTATTTGCCCAGTGTGGAGATTAGAAAGAAATGTATGTGACTGAGAGCCACATAAAGATGATAACGTGTGGCATGGTAGTATGAAAGTTAGTGTAAAGCAAATACAACAATAGCTGTAAGGTTGCGGTTCAACTCTTACCTGTCTATAAGGAGTTTGCATTTCTCCCCCATGACCATGCCAGTTTCTTCCTGGTGCTCCTGTTTCTCCCAAATTCCAAAGATGCACAGTTACGGTTACCGAGTTGTGGGCATGCTATGTCGGTGGAAGCGTGGTGGCTTGTGGGCTGCCCGGCACAACCCACACTGATTTAATTTGGTGCATATGACGTGTTTCACTTGCATGCTTTGATGTACACGTGACAAATAAAGCTAATCTTTATCTTCAGACTCAAAACTGTGGACTATGGTGTAAACTCTAAAATTAAATAAAAATGTTGCCATCTACCATGCCCAAGTTTAGGAACTTCCATCATCATCAGTCTAACAGAGTGAATGATGATGTCAGGGTTGGAAAGAAGGGAGACCGATTAGAACGATTACGATGAATGGAACAACTAAATCAATTGAGATGCTTTGCGGCAAACTAGACAGACAGATAGAGCCAGAGGCTATAAATACCACCGTTAGCAATTGCACAGTTTGAGAGTAATACTTCTATTTTCAGTTGTGCAAATTATCACTTTTTTTCCAGTTTATGCTTTCTAATTTGCACAACATGATTTCAGTAGACTCTAATCTAAGTTTCTGTGTTTGCATGTTTTAAAGTAATGTACACTAACCATTGTTAGAATATTTTCTAAGTGTTATGATAGATATGACTTTGCCAAGAGACTTCTACTTGTTCTCTTACAATAACAAAAGTAAACATTCTCCTAATTTTGCTTCTTTATTTTCTTGAGGCATCTCTCTCGTGGCCTCTCCATTTGGTACAGGGGCTCACTGAGGTCAGAGTCACTTCTGCACGTTCAAGTATGAAATTCAGTTATAGAAGCCAATATGCAGCAACACACACAAAATGCTGGAGGAACTCAGCAGGCCAGGCAGCGTCTATGGAAAAGAGTAAACAGTCGATGTTTCAGACCGAGACCATTACCCAGTTAACATCCTTGCAAGGATTAATGAAGCCACTTGTACTGTAGCAGAAGGCAATTGTAATCACATGGCAAGCAATTACAACAGGCTGAAAATAATTTTTTTAAAAACTTAAGCATAAGTATTTATCATCTTAAGTATTCCCTCAGGATTGAGGATGAGTTGGTTTAATTCTGATTTCGCGGGTTTTGAGGTCGGCTGAGGCCTATATGGGAACTACAGACACTTTCACTTTCGCCCTGATGGGGAGGGTGAGTGGGTATTTTGTGAGGTTATGCATTACTTCAACCAGTTATACAGAGCTTCTCACTGTCACCCTTAATGATCCTCCTCTATTCTGAGCCGGAATGGAAATCCGAGATGGCCAGATGGAAATTAAAGAATCCGCTTCAGAATCAGAACCAGATATAACATGAAATGCGTTGATCTGTGGCCATAGTGCAGTGCAAAGACATAAAGTTACTAGAACTTACAAAATAATAAAAATTGTGAACAAAAAAAGGAGTGGTGTTCATGGGCCTATGGACTGATCAGAAATATAACACAGAAGGGAAGAAGCTGTTCCTAAATCATCGAGTGTGAGGGTTCAGGCTCCTGTACCTCCTCCCTGTTATGGACTATCAAAGTCACTTGTCGCATGTAAATATGGGATTTTTTAAAGCTGTGATGTATTCATTGTAAATATCTGTTTTGCATGGAATGCAGCAGCACCACAATCCCATTGTCCTGAGCAATGGCAATAAAGTTCTGAAATGAATTGAACTGAGTTGACTTTATTTCTCATATCTTTCACATACATGAGTAAAAATCTTTACATTACATCTCCATCTAAATGTGCAATCATAATAATTTGTAATAATTTATAATAAATAGAACAGTCAATGTAATATAGAGTATACTCAAGTCAGCGTGAGTTAATCAGTCTGATGGCCTGGTGGAGGAAGCTGTCCCGGAGCCTGTTGGCCCTGGCTTTTATGCTGTGATACCACTTCCCAGATGGCAGCAGCTGGAATAGATTGTGGCTGGGGTGGTTCGGGCCCCCAATAATCCTACACAACTTTTTACACATCTGTCCTTGTAAATGTCCTGAGTCATGGGAAGTTCACAACTACAGATGTGCTGAGCTGTCCCGTGACTGAGGGAAGTACAGTTCCCATACCAGGCAGTGATGCAGCCAGTCAGGATGCTCTCAGTTGTGCCCCTGTAGAAAGTTCTTGGGATTTGGGTCCCATGCCAAACTTCCTCAAACGTCTATTCTATATTAAAAAAAAGTTAGACATTAAAGCTATTAGGTTTTCTCAAATATTGAGGGATTCAGGGTTTATCTTGGCTTGGGAAAACAAGTGATGAATAATGAATAACTGGTGTTGTAATTAATTATATCAGGGCATGAAATAATGAATGAAAAGTGCCCGGTATCAATATTGGGCGTATCGCTTCAAGGGTCACAAAGAGAACACTTTGCAAATTAATCATTTTGTTGCTGATTATTTTTTAGCTCTCCTATGTTGATATTTACAGGGTCAGAGAGTTCAGAATATGGGCATCACTGGCAAATCATGCATTTATTTCCTGTCCATAATTATTCTCTGAAGGTGTTGGTGAGTAACTTGTTGAATTACCACAGTCCTAATTGCATTTTAATATTCCTACAGTACTGTTAGGAAGGAAATTCTAGGACTTATCAATAACAGCGAAGCACCGGTAATGTATTTCCAAGTCAGGATGCCATGTGATTTGGAGGGACAGCCCTACTCTTTCCCTTTTTGTTAAGTCACATTGGATCAAATGAGATAGAATGGGTAGAGTTAGGAAACTGCAAGGGTCAAAAAGATCCTGATGAGAATTATATACAAGCCTCTGAGTAATATCCAGGAGGTGGAGTAGAAATTACAATTGGAGAGAGCAAAAGTATGTAAGAAAGCAATGAAATGGTGGTCATGTGGAACTTCAATATGCAGTAGGCTGGGAAAATCTGGCTGCCACAGGATCCCAACAGAAGGAATTTTAAAAAATGCCTGCAAGATGGCTTTTTAAAGCATCTTGTGGTTGAGTAAACTAGGGAAAAGGAAATTCTGGATTTGGTCTTGTGCAATGAACCAGATTTAATTAGGAAGCTTAAGGTAAAGGAGCCATTAGGAGGCAGTGATCATAACGTAATAAAATTCACCCTGCAATTTGAGAGGGAGAAGCTAAAATCAGATGTATTGGTATTCCATTTGAGTAAACTTCTATAGTTGTACCATGGAGAGCATCTGACAGGCTGCATCTTGTCTGGTATGGAGGGGCTACTGCACAGGACCAAAAGAAGCTGCAGAAGGTTGTAAATCTAGTCATCTCCATCTTGGGTACTAGCCTACAAAGTACCCAGGACATCTTCAGGGAGCGGTGTTTCAGAAAGGCAGCATCCATATTAAGGACCTCCAGCACCCAGGGCATGCCCTTTTCTCACTGTTACCATCAGGTAGGAGGTACAGAAGCTTGAAGGCACACACTCAGTGATTCAGGAACAGCTTCTTCACCTCTGCCATCCGATCCCTAAATGGACATTGAACCCTTGGCTACTACCTCACTTTTTTGTTAACATATAGTATTTCTGATTTCTGCATTTTTTAATCTATTCAATATATGTATACTATAATTGATTTGCTTGTTTATTTATTATTATTTTTATTTTATTTATTTATTTTTTCTCTGCTAGATTATGTATTGCATTGAACTGCTGCTGCTAAGTTAACAAATTTCACGTCACATGCCGGTGATAGTAAACCTGATTCCGATTCTGAATCTGAAAGGCAACAATAGAGGCATGAGAGAGGAGATGACCAAAGTTGATTTGAAGAGGACCTCATCAGGGATGATGGTAGAGCAGAAATGGCTGGAGCTTTTGGGAATAATTTGAAAGACCCAGGATCATTTCATCCCAAAGAAGAAGAAACATTCTTCTTCTGTAACTGACAAGGGAAGCCAATGGCTGCACAAAGGCTAAAGAGGGGCATGCACAAATTATTGGGGATCTAGAGGACTGGGAAGCTTTTAAAAACAAACAGAAGGCCACTAGAAAAGTAGTAAGAGGAGAACAGGTGAAACATGAAGGTAAACTATCAATAATAAAAAGGAGGATACTGATAGGTTTTTCCAGACATATAAAGAGTAAAAGAGAATCAGGGGTATTTTGTGTCAGTCTACACTACGGAAGAAGTCAGCAACAAGCCAGAAACTTGAGAAATTCGAGAGTGCCAAGGGGCAGAAGTGAGTGTCGTCACGGTTACTGAGGAGAAGGTGCTTGGGACCTAAAAGGCCTAAAGGTGGATAAATCACCTGAACTGGATAACCTATACCCCTAGGTTCTGAAAGAGGTAGATGGAAAGACTGTGGAGGCATTAGTAGTGATCTTTCAAGAATCCCTAGGAATATAAATATATAGTTTACTAAAAGTGGCCATACAGGGTGGTGAAGAAGGCTGGCCTTGATCAGTCAGGGCATGAATTTAGGAGTAGGGACATGATGTTGCAGTTCTTTAAGACATTGGTGAGACCGCACTCGCAGTATTGTGTAGTTTTAGTCATCTTCTTACAAGATGGAGAAGGTGCAGAAGAGATTTACAAGGATGCTTCCTGGACTAGATGGCCTGAGTTGTGAGGAGAGATTGGCCATGATGGACCTTTAATCATAGGAGAATGAATTTAAAGATAAAAGACTGATAAAATAGAAGTTTATAAAAGCATACCTGTTGCCAGTGATGTAGTGGTGTCCACACCAGACTTTGAGCCAAATGGCCCTGGGTTCGAATCCAGCTGGCTCCTTATAAAGCTTTCCATCCATGCTGGGTTGAGCATCAAGCTAGCGACTCGGCCTCGTAAAATCAGAGAAATGTTAAAGGTTGCCACCTGAAGTGCCAAACAAGGTGGGGGGGGGGCTTATAAAAGCATTATGGTATGGATAAAATGGACGGTCACAGTCTTTTCCCCCAGGGTCAGGGAGTCCAAAGCCAGAGCACACAGGTACAAGTGGGGAGAGATGTAAAACAGAACTGAGAGGTAATTCTTTACACAGAGGGTTGTGAGTGGCCAGGATCGAGGTGCCAGAGAAGGGTACACTTGACTGAGGTGGGTGCAAATGCAACAGTTAAGAGACATTTGGACAGTTATGTGGAGGAGAAGGCAAGTCTTGCACCAGAGCCTCAGAGTAGAAGGAAGTCCCTTTAGAACAGAGATAAGGAGGAATTTCTTTAGCCAGAGAGTCATGAATCTGTGGAATTAATTGCCACAGATGGCAGTGGAGGCCAAGTCATTAGGTATATTTAATGGAAGGTTGATAGGTTCTTGATTAGGGGATCAGGAAGCAACTAAAAACCAATAAGGAGAGAAAAGATGAAATCTGACGATAAATTCATCAACAATATAAACGAGGATACCAAGAGTAATCTCAGTTATAGAAAGAGTACAAGAAAGCTGAGTGGATATCAGACAACTGGAAAATTATGCTGGAGACGTAGTAATAACAGATGAACTTAGTAAGTATTTTGCATCAGTCTTCACTGTGGAAGACACTAGCTGCAGGGCAGACATTTGAGAGTGTCAGGGAGTAGAAGTGAGCATGGTTGCTATTACTAAGGAGAAGGTGCTTGGGAATCTGAAAGGTCTGAAGGCAGTTATGTCAGCTGGACCAGACGGACTACACCCCAGGGTCTGAAAGAGGTAACTGAAAAGATTGTAGAGGCATTAGTAATGATCTTCCATGAATCACTAGATTCAAAAGAATGATTCCAGGAATGGTTCCGGAGGACTGGAAAATTCCATTTGTCACTCCACTCTTTAAGAATGGAGGCAGAAGAAAGGAAATTATAGGCCAGTTAGTCTGACCTCAGTAGTTGGGAAGATGTAGAAGTGGATTATTAAGGATGAGATTTCAGGTACTTGGAAGTGCATGATAAACTAGGCCAAAGTCAGCATAGTTTCCTTAAGGGGAAATCTTGCCTGACAAATCTGTTGAAATTCTTTGAGAAAATAACAAACAGGATAGAAAAAGGAGAGTCAGTTGATATCGTTTAATTGGATTTTCAGAAGGCCTCTGACAAGGTGCCACACATGAGGCTGCTTAACAAGATAAATGTCCATGGTATTACTAGAAAGATACTAGCATGGGTAGAAGATAGGCTGACTGGCAGGAAGCAAAGAGTACAAGTAAAAGGAGGCCTTTTCTGGTTGGCTTCCAGTGTCTATTCGTGTTCTGCATGGGGTCAGTGTTGAGGCTGCCTCTTTTCACATTATATGTCAATGATTTGGTTGACAGAATTGGTAGCTCTGGGGCCAAGTTTGCAGAGGATGCAAAACTAGGTGGAAGAGCAGGTAGTATTGAGGAATCAGTGAGACTGCAGAAAGATTTAGACAGATTAGGGGTCTGGACAAAGAAGTGGCAAATAGAAAACAGTGTCGGGAAGTGTATGGTCATACACTTTGATAGAAGGTATAAAAGTGTAGACTATTTTCTAAAAGGGGAGAAAATTCAACAATCAGAGGTGCAAAGGGACTTGGGAAGTCCTCGTGCAGAATTCCTTAAAAGTTAACTTGCAGGTTGAGTTAGTGGTGAGGAAGACAAATGCATTGCTAGCATTCATTTTGAGAGGACTGGAATATATAAACAAGAATGTAATGCTGAGGCTTTATAAGGCATTGAACCGACTGAACTTGGCATATTGCGAGCAGTTTTAGGCCCTTTATCAAAGAAAAAATGTGCTGTCATTGGAGAGGGTCCAGAGGAGATTCAGGAGAATGATCCCAGGAATGAAAGGATTAATGTAAGAGGAGCGTTTGATGGTTCCCTGCCTGTACTCACTGGAGTTTAGAAGAATGAGGAGGGATATCGTTGAGGCCTATTGAATATTGGATGTTCTTAATAGAGTGGAAGTGGAGAGGATGTTTCCTAGAGTGGGGGTGTCTAGGGCCAGAGGGCATGGTCTCAGGGTAGCAAGACGTCCATTTAGAACAGAGATGAGAAGGAATTTATTTTGACAGAGGGTAGTGAATCTGTGGAATTCATTGCCCCAAACAGCTGTGGATTCAAGTCATTGGATATATTTAAAGCAGAGGTTGACAGGTTCTTGCTCAGTCAGAGCTCCAAAGGTTCTGATCCCCATCAGAACCAAGCAGGAGAATGGGGTTGAGAGGGACAATAAATCAGCCATGATGGAATGGTGGAACAGACTCAATGGGCCGAATGGCCTCTTTCAGCTCTTCTTTCTTATGGTCTTATTATTGTATCATAAACAATATAAAAGGCTTTAAATGGAGCAGGGTAAGCAGTAAATCTATGGATATTTTAAACAAACACCTTAAAGTATTGATACAGTCAAGAAGACAGACAGCAAGAACAGAGATGGAAAAGCAAACTTAATAGTGTTTAAGTCATTGAGTCTTCCATGTCCTGATACAGGTTAACAATGAAGCAGACAAACAACTTAAGAAACTGCAGGGCTCCAAAAATCCAATGCACTTCAGCCTATCTGTACAATTCAAGTTGAGGACAGAGATATTATTTAATGTAACTACATTGTTTGAAATGATGCTCAAAAAAATTTATGGAAGAAATCATTTCTGGAATTGAAGTGAAATTGAATATACTGGGAAATAGTTGGTAATCATCCTCTTGGTGTCACAGAGAAAGAGAGAACATAGAACAAAATGTTCCAGAAACTGCAAGATCGGTATCAAGTAGATGATAAATACTGTACTGCAGAATATCCACCTCCGTCTGAAGTAGTGAGAACAAACAATAAAAGAATATTACCACAGTGGACGAGCCCGCTAGTCTGTCCTCCAAGTGCAGCTCTGAAGTTCTCCATGATTAGCAGTACAGTTGGTCCACCTCTTTTACATCCCTATTCATCGTGTCTGAAAAGGTGTTGCCCTGGAATGCTGAGCTACCAGTCTTGAATCTTGAATGTTAGACCCTAAGACAACAATACCATTAAAAAATAGGAGCAGAATCAGGCCATTTGGCCCATCGAGTCTGCTCCACCATTCCATCATGGCTGATGTATTATTCCTCTCAATCCCGTTCACCTGCCTTCTCCCCATAACCTATAACACCATTATTAATCAAGAATCTATCAACACTCACTTTAAATATACCCAGTGACTTGGCTTCACAGCTGTCTGTGGCAATGAATTCCATAGACCTGCCACCATCTAATTAAAGAAATTTCTCCTCATCTCCATCCTTAAGCGATGTCCCTGTATTCTGAAACTGTCCCCTTTGGTTCTAGATTTTCCCCACTATAGGAAACATCCTCTCCACATCCACTCTATCTGGGCCTTTCAATATTCAATATTCCCCCCTCCCTTATTCTTCTAAACTCCAGTGAGTACACCCCAGGGGCATCAAACGCTCCTCATATGTTAACCCCTATGTTAACCCTTTCATCCTCGGGATAATTCTCATGAACTTCCTCTGGAAAACCCCAACATCTTTGCAATAAAGGCAAACTTGCAATGCTCGTGCAGAGTTGCCTGTTTGCCTGTGGAAGCCTGTGCTCTAGGGAGAGTGAACTTTACCAGTGAGTGGGATATTCAATAGTATGAGGATGAGGGGAAGATTTTGAATGTTAGGTATGGCTCTAATTCTGAGCTGTGGTGTCTTGACCAGCGTCAGTGACCAGTGGTGCAGTATAGGATATAGCATTTTTGAAGATGCATTCACTGGTCACCAACCTTGCTGTACTGTATTCAGGCCTTTAGGGCTAATTCCATTTTTTTTTAAATTTCGAGACACAACATGGTAACAGATCCTCCCAGCCCAACAAACCCATGCCACCCTATTACACCAATTGACCAATGAACCTAGTAACACAAAGATCTTGGGAATGTGGCAGGAAACTGAAGCCCCCTGGGGGAAACCCATGCAGTCACGGGGAGAACATACAAACTTGCTGGAGACAGTAGTGGAATTGAACCTGGGTCACTGGCACTGTAACAGTGTTACAATACAACTTCGCTAGATGCCACCAATGATCTGGTCTAATTACTTTTTTGAGCATCTTTCTGGTGGGCCTCCTAACCTTTGCATCATACAGGACATTTCTCCTATTTTTCACTCCTCTAGCTAGGCCTCTAAGTTAAGAGCAGTTACTACCCTCAACCATCAGGCTCTTGAACAAAAGAGGATAACTACACTCATCTATTGAGATGTTCCCACAACCAATGATCTCACTTTAAGGATTCTTTTTTATCTTAAACACAAAATAATCTGCAGATGCTGGGGTCAAAGCAACACTCACAACACGCTGGAGGAACTCAGCAGGTCGGGCAGCATCCGTGGAAAAGATCAGTCGACGTTTCGGGCCGGAGTCCTGACGAAGGGTTCCGGCTCGAAACGTCGACCGATCTTTTCCACGGATGCTGCCCGACCTGCTGAGTTCCTCCAGCGTGTTGTGAGTCTTTTTTATCTTGTTATTCCATGATCTACTAGGTTCTTGAACAAAAGAGGATAACTACTGTAGTAACTTCTACTTTGAAAAAGGCACACTTGACAACTACATGCCAAAGAAACAACTTTATCTCGAACTTCAAAGCCGTTATGTATATATAGCAGCTTTTACAACCCGTACAGCATGGCGGGCACACTACACACAAAACACACTGGAAGTAAAAGGAATGGAAGTAGAACCCTCCTCATTATCCTAATTAGTACTAATTTACTTTTAATAATGCTCACATTACAACAACCACACTCATCTATTGAGATGTTCCCACAACCAATGATTTCACTTTAAGGATTCTTTCTCTTGTTATCTCATGCTCTCGTTATTTATTGCTATTTATTTATATTTGCATTTTCACAGTTTGTTGTCTTCTATGCTCCTGCTCTTTCAGTGATCCTGTTTACAGTTACTGTTCTATAGATTTTTCTGGGTATGCCCGCAGGAAAAAGAATCTCAGCGTTGTAGGGGGGTGACGTGAATGTACTGTGATAATAAATTTTACTTTGAACTTTAATGACTGGGAGAACATGTTGTTAGCTTTTCTGTGGCACTTCTTCGGTCAGACCCACTGAACATCAAAGCACAACTCACTGAATGAGGTACAGACCAGTTTTAGCAGCTCATTCGAGCCTTAACTGGCACTAGTTGCAGTAACGTAAACATTTGATGGTTGAATGAGAGTTAATATAGTTACGTCTGCATGCAACCAAAACATAGTCTCATTTGGAAAGTCTGCCAATTGAAATTACTATAGAGAACATAAATCTAATCACAGAATCTAAGAAATGCATTACTGATTTAGTTAAACGCATGGAATTTTACTTGCATCCTGAAGCTGAGTAGATTGTGGGTCTTATTACACTTTACAGTTCTGCAGTGTTCCATTATGCAAGTATGCCAAACTATGAGTAACTAACTCTTATTCGACCATCAAGCATCTGTGCTTCTGCAGTTGTTGAGTCGTTGCCTGACAGCAGCATGCATAGCTATGTACTAATTCATTCAACAGGAATTTCATCAGCTTGTAAACATTTTAAAATCACGGTATCCTCCGCAACGTGAACTAGTCTGCTACAGCTCCTCTGTAACGGGTCCCTCCTGCCATTAAGAGTTCACTTAGTGCACAAATAGCACTTTTTTTTCAGTTGAAGGGCCTTTACACTCCCAAAAGCAGGTAAGTTACCAGTTATCAAATGATTTGATTCCCTGAGGGAAAGAAAAGAAATTATGATAGAAATCTATTTCCTAGATTTAGTGGCAAAGTTTTAGTTTATCTTTCCACCTTCATCCCAATCCCACTCAATTATACATAAATGGAAGGGAGGATTTCCATGCTTCATGAATTACTGTTTATTTCCTGTTTTCTGTAAGTGCTTACCAAGTGATAAGGACATCAATGGCACTTGGTGCTTTATGGAGTTTTTCAGAGAACTTTGTGATGCTCAACATGTTGTTGTTCAGACACCCAGGCACCGGGATGCTGCAAAGCTTGTTTCTACCCTGCCCACCCTCACCAATCCAAGAGATACTTGTTGAGTTCATGTCCCAATATTGACTGAAAAAAATACTGATTCCCATTTGTTTTCGTTAACCAGGAGGAAGTTCTAAAACAGCAAAGCCTTATGGACTCCACAGGGTCCTAGTTAAAGATTAAAGTCTGTCACGAGCCTTGTGGCCCATCAGTTGGTTTAATATGCCGGTTTTCACGGCGTGAAGCAATTGAGAGTACGAGACTGCCCCCCCAGATAGAACGCCAGTCTATCGTGAGGTTAACCCCCAGCATTTTTGCCGGTACCCATTCTCAGCTGGGTAGACTGGAGCATTGTGTGGTTAAGTGCCTCGCTCAAGGACACACACGTACCTCGGCCGAGGCTTGAACCCACAGCCTTCAGATTGCTAGTCCAACGCCCTAACCACTTGGCCACGCGCCACACACAGGGTCCTAGTGCCCCATGCAATTCTTTAAATTGGAACATCAAAATAGTTCAAACCAGGGAGAAGTGTGTGCACTTTCAGAAAGAGCACAGCAATTTGCACCGTGCTTGTAAGGAGTCTGTACATTCTCCCTGTGACTGTCTGGGTCTCCTCCGAGTGCTCCGGTTTCCTGCCACAGTCCAAAGACAGATGTACTGGTTGGTAGGTTAACTGGTCATTGCAAATTGTCCGGTGATTAGGGTTAAATCGGGGCTTGCTGGGTGATGTGGTTCAGAGGGATGGAAAGGCCTATTCCACACTGTATGTCAGTAAATAAATAAATATGGGAAGGAGTACCAGAGACACAGTAAAGGTATCAGCAATTGATCCAATGAAAGAAACAGCAAGAGACAGGGAGAGGGCATCAAAGGAGCTGGTACTGTCTCACACTCTTTGAATTTGTAAGGCTGCGAATATTTTAAATTCTTGTCCTTCAACAAACAATGATATTTGAGTCTTTATATGTGACATTATTTGATGAAGTTTAATGAAAACAACATATAATTTTCACCACAAGTCCTTGTAAAAATGTTGTATCCCTCAGGACTGAAAGGACTAGGCACCTATTTCAACAGCCATGTTTAACCTCCTGGCAGACGAGGAGAATTAGAAAGAGTTCATGAAACTGCCTCTGAAAACTGTCTTTTGCAACCATGAACACAAAATAATCTGCAGATGCTGGGGTCAAAGCAACACTCACAACACGCTGGAGGAACTCAGCAGGTCGGGCAGCATCCGTGGAAACAATCAGTCAACGTTTCGGGCCGGAACCCTTCATCAGGACTGTAGAGGGAAGGGGCAGAGGCCCTATAAAGAAGGTGGGGGGGAGTGGGAAGGAGAAGGCTGGTAGGTTCCAGGTGAAAAACCAGTAAGGGGAAAGATAAAGGGCTGGGGGAAGGGAAGCAGGGAGGTGATAGGCAGGAAAGGTGAAGAAGGAAAAGGGGAAAACACAATGGGTAGTAGAGGGAGGGGGAACCATGAGGGAGGTGATAGGCAGCTGGGGGAGGGGGCAGAGTGAAATAGGGATAGGGGAAGGGATGGGGAGGGAATTACCGGAAGTTGGCGAATTCTATGTTCATACCAAGGGGCTGGAGACTACCTAGACGGTATATGACTAGGTAGTCTCCAGCCCCTTGGTATGGACATAGAATTCTCCAACTTCCAGTAATTCCCCCCCCCATCCCTAATTCACTCTGCCCCCTCCCCCAGCTGCCTATCACCTCCCTCATTGTTCCGCCTCCTTCTACTACCCATTGTGTTTTCCCCTATTCCTTCTTCACCTTTCCTGCGTCATAGTGGGTGATGAAGCTTTGAAAGATCATCGTGAGAAGATCAGAAACTCAAAACAGCCCTTAAAAGTCAATGAGATAAATAAACAAATAATCCATTGTTTATGGAAGCAGCAAGTGTTCTTCTGATTTTCATTAAACAGATCTTCTGCATTCAAGATTCCAGTTGATTTGTTGTGTGTACATTGAAGTGTACAGTGATATGCGTGGTCTGTGCTAGCAATCAGCACAGCTGAATGTGTGCTGGAGGCAGCCCATAGGAGTTGCCACACGTTTTGGCACCAACATAGCCTACCCACAATGCTCGGCAGAGCAGCACAGAGCACAACAAGCAATGAAGCAACAGCAGCAAAACAAACCCCATTCCTCGCCCCCACCCACCCTCATACGTAGTCCTTTAACCACAGCACAGGCCTCCAGCGGACTCGGGTCTGGAAACATTCGGTTTCGACCACCCCAGTGAACTCGCAGACTCGGTTCTGGCTTTCTAGATTTCCAGTTCAAACCTTGGGTCTCGATCTTCAACGTCAACCCTACGACATGCTGATCGCCAAACACTGATGGGGTCCTGAGCACTCAGCCTCAGACTCTGGTCTCACCGATTTGCAAAGACTCGTTCCTCCTGCCCACACAGAACTCTGACTCCTGAACTCAGTGACCGACCTGGGGGGTTGCCTCATCCACTCTCTGCCAGCCCGACATCCAGCATCCGACTACAGGTGTCCCACACCCACGTTGCCGACCTGCACATGCAGAGTGAAGACTTTGACTGCTGCCTGCCCTCTAATTCCCCCACATCCCACCAATTCCCTAAACCCTAACCTCACCCGTGCCTCCTCTCTCCCTGTCTCCTCTAAACCATCCTTACAAAAGCCTAACAACAGTTAAATAACAAGTAAAGCTGAGCCACGGCTCAGCGGACTTACCTCATTATAAATGCATCTCTTAAGCGAGACACGCGCCTTTACTCTAAACTTTGGTCTTCGTGGAGTAAAATTTGATCCAACAAACTTCTGGTTCTGAGCTAGGGAAGCCGGCACTAAAGTTGATAGCCAGCAATCATCAGGAAGAGAACACCTGCTCTACTGTAGCGCAACGTCCGATCAGTTAATTATATTCAAATCTACCACCTTTTGATGAATCAGGGTTGCTGTCCCTCAGGTTAATTAACATATATTCCTTGTTCAGCAAAAGTCTTTCTATAGAAATCAATATCGGTGATGAATGACGACTTTACAAATGCCAGCAAATAAATCAGCACCAATAAATTAAATGTTGAAGGATGCCAACTGAGAATAATTAATTTTCAGAACTATGCCTGAATAAGCAAGACTATTCAATTAATTATACAATGGAAATAAATGATACAAATTCCCAATAGTTAATGAGTAATCAAAACAATGACTGAAAAGTACTTTGATTTTTAGATCATCATTGCATAATTAATTTAACAGAACTGTTAACTGAGTTGGAACATTTATTACTTCCAGAGCTTGGCTGATAGCTGAGAAATTAATTGTTTACCTAATAAAACAATGTTGCAGAATTAATGATCTCAGAGTAATTACCTTCACCTTAAATTACAGTTACATCTCAAATAAGTTATGAATTGAATAGTCTGGTGTTGAATGAAGAACTGGCTAAATACACTCAGAGGCCATTTTATTAGGTGCACCTGCTCATTAATACAAATATCTGATCAGCCAATCATGTGACAGCAACTCAATGCATTGAAGCATGCAGACATGGTCAAGAGGTTCAGTTGTGTTTCAGACCAAATAACAGAATGGGGAAGAAATCTGATCTCAGGGACTTTGATGGTGGAATGATCATTGGTGCCAGACAGGGTGGTTTGAGCATCTCAGAAACTGGAATTTTCACAAGCAACCGTCACTATGGTTTACTGAGAATGGTGCATAAAACAAGAAACATCCAGTGAGCGGCAATTCTGTGGGAGAAAATGCCTTGTTAATGAGGAGAACAGCCAGACTGGTCCAAGCTGACTGGAAGGCGACAGTAACGCGGAAACCACATGTTACGACGGTGGTGCGCAGAGCAGCATCTCTGAATGCATAAGACATCAAAACCTTGAAACGGATGGGCTACAGCAGCAGAAGACCATTAGCGTGCACCCAGTACAGGAGATGCCTAACAAAGTGGCCACTGAGTATAGGTGAAAATATATGTTGGATAGCATTCAATCCTGTGACTTTTCATCACTCTTTCAACCTCGGGAGGGGAGGAGAAGATGGCAGCGCAACGCAGCGTGCGCAGCCGCTCCGAATTGATATCTTATTTGTTAAATAGGGGCCGTGCACAATTCTGATTTGATGGAGACGGACGTGAGAAGCATGGAGGAACATCTGGAGAAACTTGTGAAATGCCTGCTTCGCTGCCGCTGCTACTGTGCGATCTAGAATCTCCGGAGGGGAAGGCCCCAAATCCTCGGTTTTGCCTGTTGCCTGTTGCCGGGGCCGGGGTCAAAGCACTCGGCAGAGATGGTACTCGGTGCTCGGTGTCGGAGAGCTGGTAGGAGGCTCAGAGTTTTCGGACGGGCTCAGAGTCGGACTGTGGTCGGGTGCTTCCAGGATGCTGCATCGGCAAGTTTGCAGCGCTGAAAGCTCATGACAGGAAGCGTTCCTCCCTTCAACTATCTGCATGAGATGATGGGACTTCCGAGAGACTTTGAGACTTTCTTTTAACCGTGCCCATGGTCTGCTCTTCATCAAATTACGGTATTGCTTTGCACTGTTGTAACTATGTGTTATAATTATGTGGTTTATGTCAGTTTTCTTTTAGTCTTGGCTTGTCTTGTGTTTCTGTGATATCATTCTGGAGGAACAAATTGTATCATTTCTTAATGTATGCATTACTAAATGACAATAAAAGAGGACTGCGTGTCCTCATAATCTAAAAAAAATCTAATGCTACCTGATTGTTCCCCACAGCTTTCTGTAGCTTCAGAATTAGCCTATCCATCACTGAACCTATTCCTTGTGTTGAACAGACCATCAGGGAGGTAGGGGTACCCAAGTACAAATTTACTGTTTATTACTTTGAAATGTCTGAACTGGCTTTGGACGAATGGCTTGAAAGCAGAAAAATAAATCAGAATTGGGGTGGGTGAGGAAGGTCATTATGGAAGGACTACAGGAGCATGTTCTACTCTGCTTTGTCGTCGCCACTGTGATAATTCTTGCAAAGGCAAAAGATTTCCATTGCTTGATTTTGGACACAGGCAGTAATGACGGAAATCGAACTGTGTCGAGGGACTGACCGTTACGTGGGCCCCGTAGTTAACACTGGATGGGAAGAAAGTGAATAAATGAAGGGTTGACTCCTAGCCACAATCTACAGGTGATATCTTCCGCCAATACTGAAATATTTGGGCACTGGTCCAATGGTGCTCTTTTCTGCTGGGAGTCAGGATGTACTCATACAACACCCATTTCTCCAGTGGAAGAAGAATGTGAGGGAAATTAATGCCAGGAGCATTGGTCACAGGAAATGATTACAGCAGAGGTGAAAGTTCAAATGTCATTTCATCAGATATTTGAACAAGCAGATTATAGAATAACAGGATGTTCTACCCAACCAATCCAAGATGACCTTTGCACTCCACTCCTTACCACATCTAAATCCATTGATCTAATCCTTTATTCCCTTCTCCCTCATTGGTATCTTTGGTCTCTCCAAAAACAATATTTATCTTAACCTCTCCCTCTGGTGATAAGTTCCACATTTTTGCGATCCTTTGTTTAAAAGACATTTCTTCTGTCTTCAGTTGTTCCATTTAATATCAGAGAAATGCATACAGCAGACATCCCACCCTGCAAAAACTCATTTCAGGGAGGTAGCACCCCCACCCCCCCGCAACCCCATATCCCCCCCCCCCGTCGACCTCCAAGGGAGTATGTAATACTTTGTTTAATGATTTTGTCTAATCTGTAAACCAAGTTGGGTATATACAGAAAATGTGATATTAAAATATGTACTTATATTATCATGTTTATTCTATTACAACTTTAAGCAAGTCTACAGGGAGTTTGGCCTCATCACGTAGGACATCAATAGAGTAGCTCCTTAGCAGCTAGCCAGCTAGTTTAAATAACGTTAGCTATGCTAATGAACGAAAGACACTTGTTAAACTCGCCTCAACATGTCTTTTACATTCTAACCCACCATGGGCAATAGAAAAGTCACTGTTGCAAACAGTGCAGCGAGCAACACTGTCATTATTTTTGAGGTCGACTGTAAAGCCCGCCCACAGAGAAAACTGATAGGTCTACTTAGCATGAAGAGAGACCAATCAGGATGCTCCCTCTCCCTCTCCCCCTCTCCCCCTTCCCCTCCCTCTCCAAAAAAATCGTCTTCCATGATATTGTATATAATCTCCGGGTGTCAGGGAGCCGCTATCAATATGTGGGATACTCCCGGAACTTCCGGGAGAGGTGGGATGTCTGATACAGCATACACCCTGAAATTCTTGTTCTTCACAAACATCTACAAAAACAGAAGAGTGCCCCAAAGAATGAGTGACAGTAAAAATGTTAGAACCCCAAAGGCCACCCCACTCCCCCTCCCACACACAACCAAAGCAACAACCCTCCCCCTCCCCCACTTCCTTCAGCAAAAAACAATCAGCATCCTCCACCCACCAAGCAAGCAATAGCAAAGCCCCCAAGAAAGACCATGATCTGCAGTACAACAAAAAGTATCATTCACAGGACAATTTGACATACCACAGGTCTCCCTCTCCCTAATAAAGGGACAGAGAGGTGTCACCCATCCAGAGCGAGAGGAGGAAATATCAACAAAACAACTTGCTGATTTACGGTAATAAAGTCTGCTGTGTCGTGTTTCCCCACCCGCACCCAAGTTCTCTGACTCTTCCCCACCAATGAGAGAAAGAGAAAGAGCGCACATGCAATTCGCCAAGAGCAGAGCCCCCGGGCAACCCATCCGCTACTCCCGATGTTCTTGGTGACTTTTACATTTTGATAGTTACGCACTTGTGCAAACAACTGCGCTCAGGAAGATAATTTATGTAAAGGACTTTGCAACCAATATTCCTGCAAGTTGAAAAACCGAGCAGATGGTTTGGATCAGGCAGTTTGTTTACGATTCATCAGGCTCCTGACATCGCTAATGGAAGGCATTATTTTTCCAACTTAATAATATTTGACACCTTTGGTGAAAGATTGCACATAGCAGGTTTTATTTATGCACTGATGCTTAATAATACTTTGTTATAAGCATGACAGTTTGCTAGAATGCCAATAGACTGGAACACCAGAAGCAATTGCTGAGAACTCAAGCTTTTGGGCTCTTGTTTTCCAAAGCGGCCATTCATACTTGTGTGGTTGTGTTTTACTGATATTCTCTATGTGTTTAGTATACGCGAGGATTAGACCTCAAGCCCAGTGGGCACTGGGGCTGATGCGCTCTTTTGTGGTCAACACATGGTATTGATCGGCTGGCGGTCTGGTCTACGTATATAGACATATTCTGCATCATTGTATTTTGTCGATACTCTATACGTGCTTGTTGTCTTGTATGTGCAGGACTGGGCCTCAAGCTGCTGTGTCACCAGAGGTGGGGTTCGGTGTGCGATGTCCATTCTGGAGCTGCTGTGGCCCCCGCCCCCCCGTGTTCACTCTGCGGGAGACTGGTTCTATTGTGTCAACTGTGGATTAATGGCGCGAGTTCTGGGACTCTTTTATTCCGTAATTGTGATACCATTTCTGCTTGCTGTCTTGTATGTGCTTTGTGCTGTGTGTGACTGTTGGTACTGTGTTTTGCACCTTGACCGCAGAGTAACACTGCCTTGTCTGGTTGTATTCATGTATGGCTAAATGACAATTAGACTTGAATTGAATGGAACTAAACTGAACATCAACCATGACTACTCCTCAACCCAAACCCAGGACTACTGCGTCAAAGGCTTCAGGTAGCCTCAGAAAGATGATGAGGGATGGCTTACCATGCACAGATTTGAAAAGAGCATATTGTATGTGATGTCACATCAGTAATGTGACGACAGAAAAATAACAGACCTTAGGATTTCAACAAAATATTGCAGGGAAGATGGGAAACAATATATTGAATACATTGTGGAGAACTTGGAGATGTTTGTTGGGACAGAGAGGTCAAGGAAGGGTGCTTTAAGAAGAGTTATAACATCAATTTTCATTTATTTATTGAAATACACCACGGAATATGCCTTTCTGGCCCTTTGAGCTGCACGCCCAGCAACCCCCGATTTAACCCAGGCCTAATCACGGGACAGTGTCCAATGACCAACTAAATACGTCTCTGGACCGTGGGAGGAAACTGGAGCACCCGGAGGAAACCCACACGGTCACGGCGAGAACATACAGACTCCTTACAGGCAGCGAAGGGAATTGAACCCGGGTTCCCTGTACTACAAAGCGTTGTGCTAACCACTACACGACCATGCCACCCTAATTAAAATGGAGAGAAAGGAGATGCAGAATAACAGTGACGTCATCACAGGTCACCATGCCATCCTGTCAAATCCCCTCTTCTCTTGCCATAGGCTGTAGATATTTAGCAGAATGAGCTGGCTTTATCTGGCTGCAGGTTACCATGTTAGAGGTAAGTGGGCAAGTACTAAATAATCTCTCAAATTCTGATCTACCCGAAGCTCCTCTCATGCAGGAGACAAAATCTTGGGCAGTATGCAGATGCCAAGCTTGATTCCATGATCCTAGAACGTTATCACGACGCCAGTGATTGGAGTTCATTTCCCACCGCTGGCTGTAAGGAGTTTGTGACCGTGAGCCTTTCCTCCAGGCACTCCTGTTTCCCCGCATTCTAAAGACATACGGGTTAGTAGGTTAATTGGTCATTAAGGTGTAATTATGCGGCAGGGGCTCGTTGGGCCAGAAGTGCCTGTTACTGTGCTGTATCTCTGAATTTAAAATGAAATCTATTTCTGACTGAACAAAATACGTGAGTCCAATTGGGAAGCCGGTCGCTTCCTGAATGGGACAAAATACAAAAAGAGTTTAAATTAATAAAGAGCCCAAATGCTAACAAAAGGTTAGCAGTATGCGATGGGAAATGGGCTGTTTATTTTTTGAACCACGGGAGGGATGAGTACAGCTATTGATTTCTCATCCACACAGGAAGAAATATTTTTAGCCATGATAAAATTCCACATCTAAATATTTGGAGCAAAATGTGCTGGAAGCACGGAATGAACCGGATTCAAGGAGCAGGCAACCGGCTACAAGCTGCGGGGAATAAGACTAAACAAATCTTCCCGCAGCTTGCTACAAGTTTAAGGAAACTCTTCCACATCCTGAGAGTTAAATGAAAATGCCTCCTGTCAGCCGTGGCCTCAACAATGTGGAGGCTGGGGCCATTCAGAATTCATTGCTCTCTCAATAACATTGGACTAGTTAATTACCCACCGTGCACAATGTCAATTAAGGACCCCATCACCCAGGACTTGCCCTCTTCTCATTGCTACCATCAAGGAGGGAGCACAGGAGCCTGAGGTCACACATTTAAAGTTTTGGAACAGCTTCTTCCCCTCCACTATCAGATTTCTGAATGGACAATGAACCCATGAACGCTGTCTCACTGTATTTGCTCACTTACTCCTTTTATTTTTTTTAATATATTTCTTATTGTAATTTATAGGTTTTATGCATTGCACTGTACTGCTGCCACAAAACAATAAATCTCACAACCTAAGTTGGTGATAATAAACCTGATTCTGATTTGGCAAGCATAAGAATAGTAGACGATGAATTAAATCACAGCGGAAGGCCTGTTAAGAGTTTATTAGTGAAGAGGTTGGGTGGTGGGGTGGAGATATGTCTCTATCAAAGGAGATGTAAGGCGCTCCTTCCCTCCCCTCCGCTAGCCTGCAGGTCACCCTTGGGCAAGGTGTAGCACCTGTTTAGCCTCTCCCCCCGCCCCCCCCCCCTGATCAGGGTCACATGAAGGTGGTGGGTGGTCGTATGAGCAGCTGGTACATACCACAAGTCCTGGTTATGTGACCGCTGATGCCAGGCAGACAGTCTCTGAAGAGTATTGATAATGGTTGGGGCCACCCATCTTGTTCAAAGTTCAAGGGTTCATTTTTTATCAAGGTATACAACTCTGAAATTATTCTTCTCCAGGTCACCATGAAACCAAGAAAGAAAAGAAAGGCAGCACGATCACCAACCCCCAAATCCCCCCTCCCCGCACGAAGAAAGCGAATAAAACAGGACAGGCACATCAACCCTCCCCAAATACTCCCTCCCCGCACAAAAAAAATTGAACAAAAGCGGAACAAGCACGTTGACCCCCAAATCCCTCCTCCCACACAAAAAAACAACCAAAAATGGAACAGATACATCGAACCCCAAATCCCTCCCCACACAAAATCAAACAAGAAAGATCAGACGAACAACGCAGAAAATAAAAAAAACGTAAGAATGAACGGAATGTCCAAGTCCACATCCAAAATATAGAAAATGTGGCCACACCCTCCAAGCACAGTGGCAGGCTTTCCCCTCTCCGGTAACAAAGCGATCAAACAAGAGGCAGCCAGCGCTCACCCTCCACACTCGCCTCAACGTTTCAATCTCCCTTGTCACCTCAATCGGTCCACAATGGAATCTTTAATCGGCAAAATGGAGTCAAATGTCAGCTTGTGCCCCGCCCTGCAGCCTGCCTGCCACGAGATTCACACGCGCTGCTTCTGTCTCCTGGAATCTCCTCGGAGACGGCAGAGTGCTGAAGCACCCAGACGATCCCCAAGAACCAAGTCACAGGCTCCATCCCTTCCAGAATCACATCCAAGGTGAAAAAACAATGTGAAATAAATGGTTTCCTGATCCATCCAGAAGCTGTCGACTGGAGCATTGTTCGCAGACGCCTTCTTGACCGGAAGCCCACAACGGCCCAGAAGAAGGCAATGGCAAATCATTTCTGCTGAAAAATTTGCCAAGAATAGTCATGATCATGCGACCATCATCACCTACATCATACGACGTGGCGCATTGTGATGATGAGTGGAGAGGGTTAGGCACAGATGAAGACTGTTGACTCTATGAAGAGTTTACCAGTGAAGAGGGATGGGCACAGATGAAGACTGATGAGTCCATCAAGCATTTACTAGCGAAGAGGGATGGACACAGGGGAAAAGTAGAATGAGAAAAATAGAAAAGGTAGTCACAAAATGCAAGAACTGTCAGGGAAAAAGGAAGAGAGAAGGGAGATAGCAGGAAAAATTATGTGAAATAAAATAACAGAGAGCGAGAGAAAGAAATACAGAGACAGAGACAGACAGAGATATATAGGGAAGCAGAGAGGGAGAGAGGAGGAACTTGCAGGAAGAGCGCCCTACAATCTTGATGAAATGTTTCACCCAAAACGTTAACTCTTTATTCCTCTCCATAGATGCTGCCTGGCCCACTGAGTTCCCCCAGCATTTTATGTGTGTTACTCTGGATTTCCCAGCCAAGCTAATTTGAATGCTCTCCAAAGGCACTGGAATACTAATTCTGGTCTTGCTGAGATCCAGAGTGTCCTTCTTGTATCATTCTCAGCTCCTTCAGAACCGATTGCTGTGCCCTGAAATTTAAACCCTTCTTCCTGTATCGTGTCTTCAGCAAATCATTAATTTCCTGTACTGAAAAGCTCATCGCATTGTAGTACCCTTTAAAATCTCAGCTCTAGCTCCCTGTAATCTTCTGCAGCCTCTCAGTTTTTCTTTGACCTACATTTCTTTGATTGCAACACAGACAAGGAGACCTGCTTGTACGCTGTCCCTCTCGAGGCATCTGCAGTCCTCTTTAACCATGGACACCAAAGAGGAGGCATCTTTTCCTGGAATTAAATTTGGTTCATGGAAATGCCTTTCTATTAAAGCTCCGGCCTCCGATCCATTCTACCCATCAGCCTCTGCAGCTGGGTCTCCACGGCAACAGGGCATTGATGGCATTAAGCCACAGGTAAGGGAAAACAAACCCATGAAAGGGTGGGGATTTCAAAACTGAGGTGTTTGTAGAATATAACCAGGTAGCTCAGCAGTCATAGAGGTAACAGGGGATCTGAGTTGTGTGAGTTTGGATAAAGGTAGTAGAGTTTCAGATAAGCTCAACAGTGTCCATTGCAGACAAAATGTAACAAAAGAAGTTTTATTTTATTACTTCTTAAGATGTGGTTGGAACTTATTATCCCTAATTTCATTGGGCAGATAAATGGGATTGGAGTCATTTGTAGGCCAGACCAAATTAGGATGCCAAATTCAGCCCCCTGAAGGATACAAGTGAACCGGGTGGATTTTTAATATGAATCAAATCATTTCTTGGCTACTAGTACCAACCACTAGCTTTTTAATTCCAGTTTTATTTAATTTAAATTCCTGTGGTAGGATCTGAATACATATCCCTGCATAAATAGTCTGGGTCTCTGGATGCAGGTCTAGTGACTCAACTACAAAGCTACCGAGTTCACCATCTGTGAGGGTTCAGGCAGCGGATAAGTGGAGACAGGGGTGTGGGGTGGGGGGGGGTTAACAGGTGCCGCTACAGGGTCCCATTTTGGTTATGGAATGTACGATGACCAAAGAGAGGATGGGGTCAGTAGCTGGAGAACGGAGTTTACTTTGAAAGGTTAGGCAATCGAGTAATAAGTGATTTTCCACTACTCAATAGAAGGAAATTTCTACTCATCCTATAATGAAGGCTGAACAATCAATGCAGTATTAGAGCAGCGGTGGAGGGTGGGGTGGGGGTGAGATTGTTGGTAGTGAGTTAGAACCGCGCGCTATTTGCTTCATTTAGCAATGATACCGTTCCAGCAGAATTAGAGCTGCCCTTTCATCTTCGTCATGCTCCATGTCCAAGCTCCCATTTGGTCTTGTAAAGACGTCATGTTTCTATCTGATGAATCAGCGTTTGAAAAAAATGAGATATTTCTAAACATGTCCAAAGTAAGAGCAAAAACATTACAGGCACCCTGGAGGCGTAGATAGTTAAGAAGTGGAATTTTTAAAAATACAAATGAGAAAAACCAAAGTTCAAAGTGCATTTATTATCACCGAGATGAGGAGGAATTTCTTTAGCCAGAGTGTGGTGAATCTGTGGAATTTGTTGCCACAGATGGCTGTAGAGGCCAAGTCATTGGGTATATATAAGGCAGAGACTGATTGATTCTTGATTAGACAGACTATGAAGGGTTGTGGGGAGAAGGTAGGAGATTGGAGCTGAGAGGGAAATGGATCAGCCATGATGAACTGGCAGAGCAGACTCGATGGGCCAAATGGCCCAATTCTGCTCCTATATCCTGTGGTCTTGTAAATTATACAACCTTGAGATTCATCTTCTTATAGGCAGCCACAAAACAAAGGAACCCAAAAACCCCAAACAAAAAGGAACGTTGAACACCCAGTGTGCGGAGAGAAAAAATATAACATGCCCACCACAAAAAAACATTAAAAAAGACCATCGAACACCCAGTGTGCAGATAGAAAAAAAAACACATCATGTGGACAGTAACTGCAAGCAAATAGTGTTCTGAACTGAAGCCCGGAAAGAGAAGAAGGTACGTGATAAAATGCTGCCAAATGATAGCATAGAAAACACCATAATTCTTTAACAAAACACAAAGAAAAACAAACCTCGATTAGAGACCAAAACGCCAGAATGAGGGAGAAAGGTATGAATATGGTTTTGAATGAAAGCTTTGATGTGAACACTTCCATAAAAGAAAGGATGATACAAAATTTGATATCATTCAGAAGGTCATGCTATGTATGATAAACACAGAGAGAAAATATGAAGGGATCTGGTATCTTTAACAGAGAATAAAGTGCCAGGCCAGGGTGCAATATATCTTAAAGTCTTAAAAAAATTAAAAATTACTGAGTAATAAAGAAAGTGTTGGGAAAACTCAACAGGTCAAGGTGGGAAGCAAAAGTTAAGTCAACATTTCAGTTTGCAGCTCTGCATTAAGACTAAGAATGTAAAGGGAAGATGGTCAATATGTTTAAGTGAGAGAGGGGTGCAAGACAGAGACTGGTAGGTAAAAGGTGAAACCATGTGAGGGGGAGACAATGGTCAGGTGGAGCCAGGTGCAGGAAGGGAGTGCTGAGACAGAGGCTGGATGGTGATAGGTGGGAACAGTGAAGAGAGGTTGGGAGGGATGGTAGGCTGACGGATCCAGCTGGGGGGTGTAGTGAGGGGGAAATAGGAAAGGTGAACCAAGGGAGAAGAAAGCCAAGTGGATGGGTAAGTGCGAACATTGTGTCCATCATTTTCCAAGTCTCTCTGTGAATGGACGGGTATGCTGCCAGAGAAATGGATGACTACCAATATAATATTGCAGTTTAAAAAGGAATATTGATACAGACCAAGTGGTTTCAGGTCAGTGAGTCTAACATGGTGCTCAGTCCAACCAAGGGATTGATTGTGGACGTCAGGAAGGGGAAGTCGAGGGAACACACACTAGTCCTCATCAGGACTTCGGCAATGGAAAGGGTGAGCAGTTTCAAGTTCCTGGAGGTCAACATCTCTGAAGATCTATCCTGGGCCCAACCTATTGATGCAATTACAATGAAGGCATGACAGCGGCCATATTTCATTAGGAGTTTGAGGAGATTTGGGATGTCACCAAAGACACTAGCAAATCTCTACAGATGGACTGTGGAGAGCATTCTGACTGGGTGCACAGAAGGAGCCAGTGCACAGGATCAGAAAAAGCTGCAAACTCAGCCAGCTCCACCGTGGGCAAACTCCCCCCCCCCACCCAGCACCAAGGGCACCTTCAAAAGGCGATGACTTCAAAAGGTGGCACCCATCATTAAGGACCCCCCCCCCATCACCCAGGATGTGCTCATTAGGGTACAGTTAGGTGCTCATCAAAGAGAGGGTACAGGAGCCTGAAGGAACACACCTAATGTTTCAGGAACAGCTTCTTCCCCTCCACCATCAGATCTCTGAATGGACAATGAACCCATGAATGCTATCTCATTTCTTTTTGGCTCTCTTTTTGCACTATTTATCTTCTATTAATATCTTGTATCTAGTAATTAATAACTTTTGAATTTATTTATTGAGATACAGCATGGAATAGGCCCTTCAGCCCTTCAAGCCATGCTGCCAGCAACCTCCCCAATTTAATCCCAGCCTAATCACGGGACAATTTAGAAAGGCCAATTAACCTACTAATTGGACTGGCTTTGGACTGCGGGAGGAAGCCAGAGCACCCAGAGGAAACCCAGGTGGTCACGGGGAGAACATACAAACTCCTTACAGGCCATGGCGGGAATTGAACCCAGTATTGTAAAGCATTGTGCTAACCACCATGCCACCATGCAACCCAGTAATTTATTACAACGTACAGCTGCCGCAAAGCAACACAATTCACACCAGTGAAATTAAAACTGATTCTGACTCTGGAAAATTACAGTGGAAAGGCTCCAGAGAGCAGTCTGCATTATATTCTAGATATCAAGGGTTAAGCCCTCTGGGTTGTTAAGAGAACGTTTTACTAGATTGCATAGGTAACAAGGAAGAAGGTAGAACATTTGATGTGGTCCATAAGGATTTTCAGAGCGTGTTTGACAAAGCCTAACTTGGCGAACGGATCTGAAAGCTAAAAGCAGGAGGTGGCGTAGGGAAGGCACAGGGTGACGGAGACAGCCAGGTCGTAGGGGAGGGAGGGCCTGATGAAGACAGGGAGTGGAGTAGGGGAGGAAGGTGTTTTTGGAGATGGGGAGGGGTAAATGAGAGGGAGGGTTTGATGTAGATGTGGAGGGATTCCAGTTAATTGGGCCATCAATTAATCGGGGTAACTGCTTATTTGCGACAACTCTTAAAGGACGGAATCTAATCGAGAAAGGGAAATAGTAGAATGGACCCACAACAGTCTATGAAAATGTCAATGGAAAATTTGGCAAAACACACAAAACACTGAAGGAACTCAGCAGGCCAGGCAGCACCTACGGAAAAGAGTAAACGGTCGACGTTTTGGGCCAAGACCCTTCATCGGGACCTGATGAGGTCCTGAAGAAGGATCTCGGCCCGGAACATCTCTTTTCGTTAGATGCTGCCTGATCTGCTCAGTTCCTCCAGCATTTTGTGTGTTTTGCCAAATTTTCCAACATCTGCAGATTTTCTCTTGTTTATGGAAACTTTGGTATGGTGTTCCGTAGAATTTCAGCTTTAGATCCCGAGATGTATTTTTTGGGCCAAGACATCTTAAATATAACAGCAGGGTCGTCAAGCTGAGCTTGTTACACATTTTACAGTTCTGGTTATCATAGACTACAGGGGAAGTTGATTAGCTAGGAAAGTGGGCCAAGGAGCAGTAATTGGGTTTCAGCATGGGTAAGTACGAAGTGATGCCATTTGGAAAGTCAAATCAGCATTGGGCTTATGCAATGAATAGTGGGTACTAGGAAGAGAGAAACTTAGGAGTTACAAGTGCATGGTTCTTTGAAAGCAGTGTGGCAGCTAGACAGGGTGGTGGAAACGATGTTTAGCACCCTGGGTTTCATCAGTCAGAGCAGTGAATACAGGAGCTGGGACACTGTGTCGCTGTTGTGCGAGTCGTTGGTGAAGCTGTACTTGGAGATGTGGCTGCACCAGGAAGAGTGCAGAAAAGACCTACAAGGATGCTGGCGGGACAAGGGGGCCGGAGTAGAAGGGAGCAGCTTCCCAGGCTGGCTCTTCATTCCTTTGAAAGTGGGAGCACGCAGGGCAACCTCATAGAAATGTTTAAAATTATGAGAAGGTGAAAATCATCAAAGATTAAAGTACAAAAAGTAGATTTATTATCAAAGTGCATATACTACCCTGAGATTCATTTTTTTGCAGGCATTTCTAGCAGAATAAAGAAATACAATAGAATCAATACACGCAGAGAAAAAGCAGCTAATGTGAAAAAGAAGTCAAACTGCAAATACAAAACAAACAAACAAACAATGCCAAGAACAGGAACTGTAGAGTCAGTGCAACCGAAGGAGTCACTGATTCAAGTGTATTTCTTTGTTCCGCTGTGAACACCTGCAAGAAAATGAATCTCAGGGTGTTACACGGTGACATACAGTAAATACATACATACTTTGATAATAAATTTACTTTGAACTTTGGTAGAAAAGGTCAATAGGTTTTCAATTGGCAGTACATGGCATTCTTTTCCGCTCGTGTCTTGTTTGTTCCTCTCCTATATAAAGCCAATGCTTCCTTTAGAAACACACCCAACTCCTAAGAGTCCTCCAGTAAACTAAATCCTACCACAAGAAGTTGAATGAAGTCCAGAGTAAATATTTCACTAAAATTAAAATTCTTTTAAGTTTTAGTTCTTATCTTGGATACAGCTATCTCATCTAGGAATGCAAGGGGAAAATTCATCTGATTTGAATTTGCCTTTGATCACTGGCACTAAGAACTTGTATAAGTATCTCTTCCATACTAACTTTAATATTGTGGCGTGTAAAGAAGCAGCTGCCATTTTTGCACCTTTAGCACAAACAACCCAGGACAAAAGTCCCTTCCCCTTATCGCCAGCATAGCAGCACTGAGCTATCAGATTAGGTTTTGTATTTATCTAGTGAATGGTGAGAATCCAAAGTCACAGCTAACACACTAATGGGGAGAAATAATTTTATGGAACAGCTTAACAGTGGAAGATACTTTGGAGAATCTCCGAGGAGCGTCACCTTTTCATGGTGGAGAAGCTCGTGAGCTTCTATGATCCCAAGAGCGATGCCATCTGGTGCTTAACTCCTGGTAGGGTCACCCATGGTGGTAAGGTCAAGTGGAAGGTTCCAGACAAAGAGAGATCCAGCCATGAGCACAACGGTGGAGCTGGAGGAAGATGATGACACATCACAACAGCAGTGTGGATGGAGAAAGGCTGCAACAGTGAAGCATTCCCCAGTCATCTTGCAATTCATGCATTGGATCCTGACCCCAATCTGTCAAGGACCATGTGGTGGCTGCCTGTGCAACAAACCCCCCACGTTAACCATGTTAAACAAAGTCAGGCATAGGCATTCTCCATTTGTGTAGATCCCGGATTAGGTTCTACAGCCACCTGAAGACCCAGCAACAGACAATCCCTGAGGAGAACAAAATACTTAACTCAAATAATCGCACTCTACTACTTTGGAGAAAAAAAAAGTGGCAAATTCTGCTGAGAAGCGAGAATGTTAGTGATCACAGTCAATGTAAGGCCACATTGCTCTCAGATAATGAAACCGGAGCAGAGCTTGGAGAGAATCAGTTACCCACAATTGTTAAAAAGCAAATTATTCTCTGACCCTAATGCTATTGCCACAAATTGTTAGGGATACTTTCCAAAATTGTGTCCAGCTTTTGAGAAGAGACTGATATTTGCTCTGGATTCACTATTCATGCTGGTGAAAGCACAAATAATAGATTATATTCCAACTCATTCAAAATGAAAACATTTTAAGACTTATTTTCATATTTTCTTTGTGCTGCAGTTCTTTTAGATCTAGCCATTTAGTTTCTGCCTAAAGAGATAAACCAACTTGAGGAAGAAGTTATGATCCAAACAAGGGGTCATAACAAAATACATCAAATGGAAAATAATTGTTACCAAAGTCACAAAATCTGTCATGCAAAAGGAATCATTTTGATCTACTGCACACTATTGTTAAAATGGAGACAAACTCTGCAGGCATCTAATTTCAGCTAGATTCTACAAATAGTAACAAGATGCAAATCCAGATAATCTACTGTCTGCAGGTGATGGTTGTGGGAAGTTTATTAGTTGATGCAGTGGGGAACTTCCTGCCCTTCAAAAATTTGCCAGTGGATTTTTAACACTTAGTAATGCAGCAGAGCAGACAGCAAGTTACTCTCTCACAGAAACACAACTGCCCAGACTAAACTCACTTCGATATACTTTGTCACTTAATACCTCAATCGTGAACAGTATAAATCAGTTTCAACTGTAGCTGCTTGCATTTCTGTTGTTATCGGCTTTGGAAAGTCAGTTTAATATAATTCAAATTTAGTTTCTGATTTAAGACACTGAAAATGAATCTCAGGGTAGTATATGGTGACATGCATACATAATAATATAATTTTATTATTTTATTGATAATAAGATTTACTTAGAAACTGCTAAAAAGATTTTTCAGATTGTAAAACAAAAACTTGAAAGTGTGCCCTGATGTCTGATTAATATATAATTTTCACTCAAAATCTCTGAAGCAAATTAGGCTGATTTCCCTGATTTGGTGAAAGAGTTGACTAAACTTTAAATTATCAACAGAAAGTACTCAACACACTCCTCTGCTCACAACTTGCTTCCTTCCCCGCCAAACATCCCGTTCTCCAATGCTTCTCTTGGAAACGTATTCTGCTCTGTGGGGTTTTCCACTAAAACGCATCAAGCCACAAAGCTTTGAATAAAGGCCAGAGTTAATATTTGACTATCATTAATTTCCTTCACAGTTTTATCCCTTGTCTTGTGTAAGTTGGAAATGCAAGATGGAAATTCAGTAGGCTGCTTTTCCTTCCAACTTGTTGACAGCAGAAATAGTACTTTCCACTCGGCTGCAGAGTAGTCTGACATATCACAGGGCTAGATACTCGTGTTGATCTTTCTACTGTTGCACAGGCCAATCCTTTCTACCCAGGTATCTTGAAACAACTGTGGATTGCAAGAAATTGCATCAGTGGTTCTTGGTTTTTCATCAAAGACTGTGAATAGGCAGAAACCCAAAGACTGAACATACACAATGTGATACAATAGAAAATCTCTTCCATGGCCAAATGTCCCTGTTTAGGTCAATTTCTTTCACATTACTGATGAGGCTTCAGGTAGCCCAACACCAGCACCAAGGACTTCTTTAGATTAGATTAGATTCAACTTTATTGTCATTGCGCCGAGTACAGATACAAAGCCAGTGAAATGCAATTAGTATCTGACCAGAAGTGCAAAGAATAGTATTATTTACAAAATAACTGCAAATAAAAAGTAAGTGCTACAGCACACAAATATAAAAGTACGGAGACAGTACAATATGGGTGCAATACTGCTTAGCGCTGTGATGTGAGGTTCAGCAGGGTCACAGCCTCAGGGAAGAAGCTCTTCCTGTGCCTGCTGGTGCGGGAGCGGAGGCTCCTGTAGCGCCTACCGGATGGGAGGAGAGTAAAAAGTCCATGGTTAGGGTGAGATGCATCCTTGATAATGCTTTTATGGTAGCGTTTATGGTAGATGTTCTCAATGGTGAGTGAAACCCAAGTATTATATTTCAGGAGTAATATGATATTCATTCTATGAAAAGATTCTTATTTGGTACTTTAGGCAACTGTAAGGAATTCTACTACTGCTTTTAAGAAAATAAAACTTCTCAATCTCTGGCTTAAAATTTTCCATCAAAAATGTAATCAGAAACATATTATTTGACTTAGCTGTTTATGAGGTATTGATGCCTGAAAAAATGGCTAGACTGTATGTCAGTAATACCAACAGTAGTTGCATTTCAAAGTATTAACTATACTTGACTACATTGGTGCATTTGAGAAGAAGTGTTGTAGATTTTTCTTCATCAATGACAAGAAAGGGTCAATTAGGTGCAAGTTTCAGGTATTGAATATTTTTGCAAAGGTTTGATCTCATACTTGCCTGTAAATGATGTGATCTCCTGCCCATTTGCTTCCACTAAAAGATTTGCACAAAAGACATAGGAAAAGAATTAGGCCATTCAGCCCATCGAGTCTGCTCCGCCATTCCATCGTGGGTGCTCCCGGATCCCACTCAACCCCATACACTTGCCTCCTCACCATATCCCTTGATGCCCTGACCAAACAGGAAAGAATCAACTTCCGCCTTAAATATACCCACGGACTGGGTCTCCACCGCAGTCTGCGGCAGAGCACTGCACAGATTCACTACTCCATGGATAAAAAAAATTCCTTCTTACCTCCGTTCTAAAAGGTCGCCCCTCAATTTTAAGGCTATGCCCTCTAGTTCTGGATACCCCCACCACAGGAAACATCCTAGTCCTTTCAACATTCAGTAGATTTCAATGAGATCCCCACACATTCTTCTGAACTCCAGTGAGTACAGGCCCAAAGCTGCCAAGCACTCCTCATATGTTAACCCCTCCATGTGAACCTTGTGAACTTCCTCTGGACTGTCTCTAATGACAACACATCCCTTCTGAGATATGGGGCCCAAAACTGTTGACAATACTCCAAGTGCAGCCTGACTAGTGTCTTATAAAGTCTCAGCATTATCTCCTTGCTTTTATATTCTATTCCTCCTTGAAATAATGCCAACATTGCATTTGCCTTCTTTACCATAGACTCAACCTGTAAATTAACCTTCTGGGAATCTTGCACATGGACTCCAAGTCCCTCTGCACCTCTGAAGTTTGAACCTTCTCCTCATTTAGATAATAGTCTGCACTATTGTTCCTTTTACCAAAATACATTATCGTACATTTCCCAACACTGTATTCCATCTACCAGTTTTTGCCCAGTTTTCCAAATTGTCTAGGTCCTGCTGCAATCACATTGCTTTCTCAGCACTAACTACCCCTCCACCTATCCTCATATCATCCACAAACTTTGCCTCAAAGCCATCAATTCCATTATCGAAATCATTGACAAACAATATGAAAAGTAGTGGTCCCAATACTGACCCCTGAGGAACACCACTAGTCACCGGCAGCCCCTTTTATTCCCACTCGCTTCTTCCTGCCTGTCAGCCATTCCTCTATCCGTGCCAGTAGCTTTCCTGTAATACCATAGGATTTTATCTTGTTAAGCAGTCTCATGTGTGGCAACTTATCAAATGCCTTCTGAAAAACTAAGTAAATGATATTCACTACCTGTCCTTTGTCCACCTTGTTGTTAATCCCTCAATGAACTCTAACAGATTTGTCAGGAAAGATTTCTGTTTTCAGAAACCATGCTGACTTTGACTTATTTTATCATTAATCTCCTAATACCCTGAAACCTTATCCTTAATAATAGATTCCATCACTTTCCCAACCACTGAGGTTAGGCTAACTGGACTATAATTTCCTTTCTGTTCCTTTCCTCCCTCTTTCCTAAGTTTCCATTCCTCCAGGACCATGCCAGAATCAAGTGATTCTTGAAAGATCATAACCAACACATTTGTTATCTCTTCAGCAACCTCTCTCAGGACTTTGAGATGTAGTCCATCTGGTCCAGATGACTTAACCACCTTAAGATCTTTGAGTTTACCTAGCACTTTTTCTTTGTAATAGCAATGGCATTCACTCCTGCTCCCTAGTACCCACAGACTGGACACTGCTAGTGTCTTCCACAGTGAAGACTGATGCAGAGTACCCATTAAGTTCATCTGCCATTTCTTTGTCCCCCATTACTACCTCACCAGCATCATTTTGCAGTGGCCCAATATCAACTCTCACCTCCCTTTTGCTCTTCATATAACTGAAAAACTTTTGATATCTTGCTTTATATATTGGTTAGTTTGCCCTCATATTTTGTCTTTACTCTTCTTATAGCTTTTTTAATTGCCTTTTGTTGGATTTTAAAAGCTTCCCAATCATCCAACTTTCTATTCACTTTTAGTACCTTGTATGCCCTTTCCTTGGCTTTTATGCAGTCCTTAACTTCCCTTGTCAGCCATAGTTGCCTACCCCTACCATTTGAGAACTTATTCTGTGGGAAATATTTATCCTGTGCCTTGTCAACTCTTTCCAGAAACTTCAGCCACATCTCTGCTGTCATCCCCGCCAGTATCCTCCTCCAATCCACCTGGGCAAGTTCCTCTCTCATGCCTCTGTAACTCCCTTTATTCCATTGTGATAGTGATACAGGTGACTTATGCTTCTTTCTCTCAAATCGCAGTAGGAATTCAATCATATTATGATCACTGACTCCTAAGGGTTCCTTTACATTAAGCACCCTAATAAGATCTGGGTTATTACACAATACCCAGTCTAAGATAGCCCTTCCCCGAGTAGGTTCAATCACAGGCTGCTCTAAAAAGCCATCTTTTTGGCATTCAGCAAACTCCCTCTCTTGTGACCCAACACCAACCTGACTTTCCTAATCCCTTTGCATATTGAAGTCTCCCATTACAATTGTGTCATTACCCTTATTACATGCCTCTTCCAGCTCCCTTTGCAAACTCAGTCCCACGTCTTGGCTACTATTTGGTGGTCTATATATGATTCCCATAATAACTTTTTTACCCTTTCAGTTTCTTAACTCCATCCACAACAATTCAACATTCTCTGACCCTATGTCACCTCTTTCTAAAGATGTAATTCCACCTCTTACCAACCGAGCCACACCACTATGCCTTCCTGCCTGTCCTTTCTATACCAAAGTATATCTTTTACTGTTAAGCTCCCAACTATGGCCTTCCTGCAGCTACCACTCGGTGATGCCGCAACGTCATACTGATCAATCTCTAACTACGCCACGAAGTTGTCCACCTTATTCCATATGCTATGTGCATTTAAATACAGCACCTTCAGTCCTGCATTCTTCACCCTTTTGAATTTTGCCCCTGTGGTACAATTTAGCTCTTTACTCTGTCTGCATTTGTGCCCAATCATTGGCTTGTCCTTCCTTACGTTCATGTTACATCCATCATCTACTTGTAAACCTGCTGGTTCATCCTCAGCTCTATCATATTGGTTCCCATCCCCCTGCCATATTACTTTAAACCACTCCCAACAGCTCTAGTAAACCTGCCCGCAAGAATATTGGTCCCCCTCGGATTCAAGTGCAAATCCTCTCTTTTGTGCAGGTCACACCTGCCCCAGAAGAGGTCCCAATTATCCAGAAATCTGAATCCCTGTCCCCTGCTCCAATTCTTCAGCCACACATTTAACAGTTACCTCATGCTATTCCTAAACTCACAGTCGCGTGTCACCAGGCAGCAATCCCGAGATTACTACCCTTAAGGTCCTGCTTCTCAACTTACTTCCTAACTCTCCTGTATTCTTTTTTCAGGACCTCCTCCTTTTTTCTTCCTATGACGGTACCAATACGTACCACGACTTCTGGCTGTTCATCCTCCCTTTTCAGGATATTGTGGCCACGTTCAGAAACATCGCGGACCCTGGGACCTGAGAGGCAAGCTACTATTTGTGTTTCCTACTTGCGTCCACAGAATCGCCTATCTATCCCCCTAACTATAGAGGTGCATAATACTGCTACCATTCTCTTCAGTTCCTTACCCTTCTGAGCCACAGGGCCAGATATAGGAACAGAATTAGGCCATTTTGCCCATCAAATCTGCTCTGCCGTTTCATCACAGCTGATCTATTATTCCTCTCAGCCCCAATCTCCTGCCTTCTCCCCGTATCCCTTCATACCCTGACCAATCAAGACAGCAAGTTACACTCTCACAGCAACACAAAACACCCACACTAAACTCACTTCAATAAAGTTTGTCACTTAATTCCTCAATAATGAACAGTATAAATCAGTCACAGTTGTAGCTGCTTGCATTTATGTTGTTATTGGCTTTGGAAAGTCAGTTTAATATAATTCAAATCTGGTTGCTCGTTTAAGGCACTGAAACCGCTAAAAAGATTTCTCAGCATTGGATTGTAAAACAAAATTTGAAAGTGTGCACTGATATCTGATTAATATCTAATTCTCGAACAAAATCTCTGAAGCAAATACAGGTCACCCAGGTCAATTATCAACAGACAGTACGCAGCAGCCTCCTCTACTCATCTGCTTTGTAAAATGGCTGCCCTTCTGTTTGGCACCACCTCAGGTTGATTCAAGCTTTAAGCATTTCCCCAAGTTGTAGACGATAGCAGAAGCATATTTAGCTTCTTCTTTTACAATTTCAAATGCACAATTCCACCACCAATCATTTATTTTACTGTTTATTTGATATTCTGTTCTCCCAAATGAGCCATATATGAACAAACCCTTCTAGTGTCAGACTGTAGCTATCTCAGCACTGTGTGTCTGCTGTCTGCATCTCCCCTTCGTCTATAACTTTACACAAGTGGATTAGACAAATCCTTCAAGGTCAATAGTTCAGCATTTTCAGTTTTAATATAAATGAGATGCTTATCAGAGCAATGTCAATTCAACAAGAAGCATGCCAGATAATTTTTCCTGTTTTGTTAACTTTGTATGTTTTATATAAACTCTTAACAGGATTTGCCTCTTCGCTTTGTTTGATCTCAGCGAATATCCTGTTCTCATAACTTGATTACTGCTTATATAAAGTAAATTATTAATTTGAATATTTGTCAGGCTAAATTACTAGTAATTAACATAGTTAACCCAGTGATTATGAATTAATCTAAATAATCATGACAACAGTGCAACGTTCACAAAACTGATTTGAAATAGCTATGCACTCAGTGGCCATTTTATGAGGTACAGGATGTACCTAATAAAATGTCTATTGAATGCATGTTTATGGCCTCTTGTTGCTGTGCCCCGTCTTCTTCAAGGCTCAATGTGTTGTGACACATGGTTATTTGAGTTACTGTCACCTACCTATCAGTTTGAACCAGTCTGGCCCTTCTCCTCTGACCTCTCTCATTAACAAGGCATTTTTCCCACAGAACTGCCGCTCATTGGACGTTTCTTTTAATTTGTTTTTTGCACTATTCTCTGCAAACTTAAGATCCCAGGAGAGGCGTAGTTTCTGCGATACTCAAACCACCCCATCTAGCACCAACAAACATTCCATGGTCAAAGTCACTCAGGTCACATTTCATCCCCATTCTGATGTTTGGTCTAAACAACAACTGAACCTCTTGACCATGTCTGCATGCTTTTATGCATCGAGTTGCTGCTACATGATTGGCTGATTAGATATTTGCATTAACGAGCAGTGTACAGGTAGCCACTGAGTGTATGGCAGCTATTAGCATGTGAGAAGTCACCTCTTCTCCTTTGGAAAGGAAAAGGATCATTGATGCTCAATAATGATCAGTAAAAAGTCAGCTTGGAGATCTGAAGAGACTGGTGTATCTCCAGTTTCTATGATGCTTGTCTCCTGATTCCCATTCCTCCTCCTACTCTCAGGAGATGCACTCAGTGAGGGGCTAGAAGACACACACACACGCACAATATTTTACAGTCAATGCTCTTTGAACGCATTGTTTTGGATTTGAATTGCACATCCATTTCCTCTCCTCTTCTTGTTGGTTCATCCTAAGATTAGATGAGACTGGATGACTCCACACTGATCCTGGTGCTTCAGGACTGATTACAGCAAGGGATTCATAACAGCCACCACACCTCAAAGAATGAGTTCTAGAAAAATTACATCCGATAAGTCTTGGTGGAAAACTGACCAATAGAGGTATTACTTGTGTTTGCAGATAATTCCTACTGCATGATTTGTTTCAGGGAGGGATAGGAATAATGAATACTTGGCTGAAGACAGCAATTTATTTGAAAGAGCACATTGAAAGAGAAGAAGACGGTCAGAAATGTTTACGTGGATTTTCCAGGGGATGGGGCCAAACGGGGGAAGAGTTTCTTGAGACATTAGAACAGTATGATCAAGGAATAGCTTTGGATGAGCTGTAAGTCTAAGAAAAATTACAAAGCCAGGAAAGAAAAGATCAGAGATGGGTATAAAATGAAGGGCAAGAATTTTGAATCCATGATACTGATGGAACAGGATCTAGTTGTTAATTGAGGGTGATGGAACAACTTGGCCCACAAATACTATAGGGTTGTATACAAACAATGGGGTCTTGGAAAACCTAGAATCTGTAGGAGATAGGAAGTAAGCAAGAAATGAGTAGCTGAATCCAGATAAAGGTATGAATGAGAGCTTGAGCAATAAGTCATTGATGTGGGTTGGAGACTCATATATCTTAACTTTAAGAAAACTAAAAATTGAGTTTCTTCCATAGAGAGTTTATTAATTTTCTTCAAGCTTGCTGATTACGGATCTATAAATAGAGATCAAACAAAACGTTGCCAAGGTACCCAGAGTTATAGAGTCATGGAAAAGTACAGCACAGAAACAAGCCCTTCAGCCCATCCAGTCCGTGCTGAGCCATTTAACTGCCTACTCCCATCGACCTCAGATTAAATTACTCAAAAGCATTCCTTGCCTACTTCTCATCCTCTACAGTGTCACAGAATAGGCCCCCAAAAGCACCACGCCCTTGATAACAAGGAAAGGTGCAATTATCAACTATATATCTTCAACTCTCTATATAGTTCTGTGTAAGTTGTATATATATTACAGTAATAGACTCTGTTCTGAAGGAGGGCACGTATGGTATTTTTTATAAAGCCAATGTGAAAAATATTCTCAGCTCAGAATTAAATATAAGTTTCAGTTTGGTCAAAGTTAAACAGCAGGCAAGGTGTATCAGGGTGACTCCTTAATTGGGGTAACCTTGTTGTTACTGGGGTAGAGTTTCAAGAAAAAATAGTTTTTTACAAAAACAAGCACTGTAGTTTTAAAAGTCAGGTAATAGTAACTCTAAACTTTTTTCTGTACACTTCATAAGTAATATTTTCTTATTCTTTATTTGAGTTCAAAGCTCGAATGTGCCAGAATATCACTATTTTGGGCTTGTCCCTGACCCAGAGTCTGTAACTTTGTCTTCAAAATAAAGTAATGTGTTAAATTCATGAAAGTTTTAGTTTGTATTTTCTCACAAGAACTTTTAAAACACATTTCAAATTCATGTTGATTATTTTTTATACAATTTGTATATTTTTATGACAAAGAACCACTGCCCCCAACATTTCTATCATTAGCAACACGCAATATACTTTAGGGGCCAATCAAGTTTTTTCAAACAACTGCTAATGTGAAAAAGGATCTAGTGCTTTTCCAGTGTGTATGATGTGTATGCAGAAAAAGAAGGAGGACAGGAAAACTTAAGGTCATTTCACAACTACCAAAGTGAGAACAGAGACTGAGAAGCGGAGAGTCAGTCAATAAAACGAAAGGGCTGCTGATAAGATAAAACAGGCAGTACAAAGTTTTATAGCAGAGAATACCCTGTCAGAATCTCCAGAAGGCCAGCAACGAGAACAGAATGACCTCCATTTTCCCAAGACTTCGCCTATGCACTAATGGAGATGATAAGAAGGTGCTTTAAACTTCAAGTGTCGAATATTCAGGGTTGTTTAGATTTCTGTGAGTGTTTCAAAAGTCTTACTGATAAAAAAAAGTGTGCAGAGAGCTGAGTAAAATTTTTGTCAGTGTGTAAAAAGTGTTCTCTCTCATGGGCAGTCAAAGTTCCTCCAGCATTTTGTATGCATATCTCCACAACCTGTTTGAAATTTGAATTGCTGCTTATTCCAGAGATGGGGAGGGTTAGGCAGATGTTTTGCAAACATTATAGTGTTTTTTTACAAGACTAGACAGTGCCTAGCTAAGCTGGGCTGCCTATGTTCATGTTTCATGTGGATGTTTTTAACAAAGTTCTCCGGCTGCCTGCCTTAAAAACTGTGATCTCTTATAGAATTTTAATAAGTAGTGCAGAATGTAAGGATGCTTTTAATAGTAAGTGTTGCTTTTTCTAGTTGGACAGATGTTTTGTCAGAGTTAACGTTAAACTAAATCCATTGTTTATCAATGTCAAAAGTATTTTGTCACTACCATTGCAATGAATATTTTGATGGGAAATAAAGTGTTGTTTACTGATAATGGTCTGATTCATCTGCTGGAATCGAGTGCTTTGGTGCCAAAATCAGCATTCCATCAATAAAGGGTAAAATTCCTATAGTCTAATTAGTAAACATGTGTTTCATTGTTTGGCCAAGGAAAATACTGACATGCTTAGGTTTGCATCATACACAGGGTGCTCTCTACAGTTACCTGATGAGGTAACCATAGCCTTTGGTCAGGAGCAGATGACTAGACTGAACTCCTGCCTCAGCAAGGACCTGGACCCATTGCAATTTGCCTATCACCACAATAGGTCAACTGCAGATGCAATCTCAATGGCTCTCCACATGGCTTTAGACCACCTGGACAATATAAACAGCTATGTCAGGATGCTCTTCATCAACTATAGCTCAGCATTTAATACCATCATTCTCACAATCCTGATTGAGAAGTTGCAGAACCTGGGCCTCTGTACCTCCCTCTGTAATTGGATCCTTGACTTCCTAACTGGAAGACCACAATCTGTGTGGATTGATGATAACATATCTTCCTCGCTGACAATCAACACTGGCACACCTCAGGGGTGTGTGCTTAGCCCACTGCTCTACTCTCTATATACACGTGACTGTGGCTAGGCACAGCTCAAGTACCATCTATAAAATTGCTGACGATACAACCATTGTTGGTAGAATCTCAGGTGGTGACAAGAGGGTGTACAGGAGTGAGGTATGCCAAGTAGTGGAGTGGTGCCGCAGCAACAACCTGGCACTCAGTGTCAGTGAGACGAAAGAGCTGATTGTGGACTTCAGGAAGGGTAAGACGAAGGAACACATACCAATCCTCACAGAGGGATCAGAACTGGAGAGAGTGAGCAGCTTCAATTTCCTGGGCGTCAAGAGCTCTGAGGATCTAACCTGGTCCCAACATATCGATGCAGTTATAAAGAAGGCAAGGGAGGACTATATTTCATCAGGAGTTTGAAGAGATTTGGCATGTCAACAAATATACTCAAAAAATTCTATAGTTGTAACGTGGAGAGCATTCTGACAGGCTGCCTCACTGTCTGGTATGGAGAGGCTACTGCACAGGACCGAAAGAAGCTGTAGAAGGTTGTAAATCTAGTCAGCTCCATCTTGGGTACTAGCCTACAAAGTACCCAGGACATCTTTAGGAAGCAGTGTCTCAGAAAGGCGGCTTCCATTATTAAGGACCCCTATCACCCAGGGCATGCCCTTTTCTCACTGTTACCATCAGGTAGGAGGTACAGAAGCCTGAAGGCACACACTCAGCGATTCAGGAACAGCTTCTTCCCCTCTGCCATCCGATTCCTAAATGAACATTGAACCCGTGAACACTACCTCACTTTTTTTTAATATACAGTATTTCTGGTTTTTGCATTTTTAATCTATTCAATATATGTATACTTAAATTGATTTACTTGTTTATTAATATTATTTTTAAAATTTTATTTATTGTTATTATTTTTTTCTCTGCTAGATTATGTATTGCATTGAACTGCTGCTGCTAAGCTGACAAATTTCACGTCACATGCCGGTGATAATAAACCTGATTCTGATTCTGATTCTGTCAGGTGGTGCCTAACCTTTCTAGAGTGTTTCGACCCTTTACCACTACACTGTCCAGTTGGCAGGTCAGCAGTGGTGGCCAAGTCACTGCCCGTCTGCCCCTGACTTGCAGCTCAACTCCTCTCGCCTGCTCCATATCCAGTGAGAGGCTCTTTCTGCTTCCCCCCCTCCCCCATCCTGCGAGCTGCCCGGTTCTTGCTCTTTTCATCGGTCCAGTGCAGAGAACAACCTCCATGCCAATCTCTATCGACAGCCGATCTCCACGGGGAATAGTCACATCTGCCATCTTTTGTCCCTGCACTCCTGGACTAAGGATTAGTTCTTCAGGGCCTTCCTCTCGTGAGCCCCCTCGCATCCTTCCTCCTGTGGTACTGTGAGCTCCACCAGGATGACTTTCTTGTCTTTGGTGGACCACAGTACGAGTTCTGGTCAAAGTGTGGTTTGCACCACCTCCAGGAGCTGCAGTTTCCTCCCCACTTCAACCTTCATCTCCCATGACATGGCAGATTGGATTTATGCCTCTCTGATATGACTGGTGTGGCTGTCTGTTTGATGGAAGTGACGGCTCTGCCAGCTGGTCTCTTTTCACACCTGTCCCGATCCAGTGTGTCAGCAAGGGGCAGCAGGACCTTGTTGTGGCGCCATCTATACCGTCCTTGCGCTGAAGCTGTCCTGCATCCTGACAGTACGTGTGTGCCAGTGAACCCCGCCAACCACAAAGCTTGCAGTTGGGGTCCTCTCTCAGCCCCCATGTGTGCAGCTGTGACGGTGTGGGGAGAGTCTCGTACACAAACTGCAGGAGGAAAGAAATGCAGAAGGGCCCCAGTCTCCAAAGCTCTGCCCAAGTGATCTTGCGCTTGGGAAGATCCCATTTCATTCAGGCGCCCTGTGACCCCAATTCCACTGCCTTCAATACCCGTCTTTTGTCCTCATGGTTTGATACCTCTGCCTGGACCACGTCACGCTTATCTCTTGCCCTTGCACTTGTCTCAAAAATATACTCTGAATGTACTTAAAAAGAGTTAAAACAAATTTATGGTTTTTGTTTGCAGGATCGACTTTGAGATCGTCGTTCTTGATTTCATTTTAAATTAAATTCAGTATTTTGATAGTGTGATGGTAATGACACTCGCCTGTGAAAACTCTGCAAAAACACCTTAAAGTATAAAAGTTCTCTCAAAGGTTGATCAATGCCAAGATCTGGTCTTCATCCCAGAGCCTAAAATAAAGGGTATAACATAAACGAAGCAGAGTTTCAAGAAATGCAAACAACAGGAATTCTGCAGATGCTGGAAATTCAAGCAACACACATAAAAGTTGCTGGTGAACACAGCAGGCCAGGCAGCATCTCTAGGAAGAGGTGCAGTCGATGTTTCAGGCCGAGACCCTTCGTCAGGACTAACTGAAGGAAGAGTGAGTAAGGGATCTACTGTAAAGATGAAGCCACACTCAAGTTGGAGGAACCACACCTTATATTCCGTCTGGGTAGCCTCCAACCTGATGGCATGAACAATGACTTCTCTAACTTCCGCTAATGCCCCACCTCTCCCTCGTACCCCATCTGTTTCTTATTTTTATACACACATTCTTTCTCTCACTCTCCTTTTTCTCCCTCTGTCCCTCTGAATATACCCCTTGCCCATCCTCTGGGTCCCCCCCCTTGTCTTTCTTCCTGGACCTCCCGTCCCATGATCCTCTCATATCCCTTTTGCCAATCACCTGCCCAGCTCTTGGCTCCATCCCTCTTCCTCCTGTCTTCTCCTATCATTTTGGATCTCCCCCTCCCCCTCCAATTTTCAAATCCCTTACTCACTCTTCCTTCAGTTAGTCCTGACGAAGGGTCTCGGCCTGAAACATCGACTGTACCTCTTCCTAGAGATGCTGCCTGGCCTGCTGCGTTCACCAGCAACTTTGATGTGTGTTGCTAGAGTTTCAAGAAAGTTCTTTTTTCAGAATTTCAAGGAGTCAGAAGTGCCCCTAATGGAAGAACTCCCATCAATAGGTGCTGAAGGGATAGAAGCTGTGACCAGAGCCAAAAGGTATACGGTAAAGTAGAGAAAGAGAGGGTGCAGAGGAGATTCGTATTGTTGCCTGGGCTAGAGCAGTTCAGATACAAGGAGAGACTTGAGAAGGTAAGTGTGTTCTCCCTGGAGCAGGGGAGTTTAAGAAGGGATATCATTCAGGTCTGTAAAATTGAGGAACATCAATAAGATAGACTATTGGAAACTTTCCCCCATATCAGAGATAGATAAAACTAGAGGACAGAGGTTTAGGGTTTGGGGGCAGTTACTTAGAGGATATTCAGATATTAAGTGGACCTTCTTCCCACAGAGAATTTTGCCTTTTGTTTAGCGTTAACCAAGCTGAAGCTTATGTTAGATGGTGGAATGATTCTAAGGGAGTGATTGCAGCTGTTTCGCTGACTGCCTTTATGTACATTGTATGTAGACAAGTACTTGAACCACTTAGGCGTAGAGAGTGCAGTGTAATGGGGTTAGTATGGATGAGTTGGGATGAAGGGCCTTTTCCCATTCTATATGATACCAGGACTCCAATGACCCTCCTCTTCCAAATAGAGCTGATTTCTGATTTGAAATCAGACAGAACACTACAATTTTTTTTTAAAGTGAAGGTGAGGGAGTTTTAATGGGCAAGGATGTGGAAAGCGAACCAATTTCCAAACGAGTAAGAAGGGACAGCCACCAGACAAAGGAGGTAATGAAACAGCGATGGGGAATCTGAGGAGGAGTCATGCAGTTGTGCACGTTGTGGGAAGAGGAAGGGCTCCTGCAGATACTCTGACTGTGGACTGGATTAGAATCGAATAAGGAGAGCTTCTCAGTGACGTGCAGTGAAAGTCTGTGGGAGGATAGTGAGCCAGACGTACCAAAAGAGGCAGAAAGCGATAGAAAATGAGCATGGGTGGGGGGCTGGGGGGGGGGGGTATCGTATTGAGGTCACAGTGACAGAGAATGAGGTTTGCAACTTTAGATATAGCCAGCTGAATGCCATGAAGAATGGTCTTTTAAACAGAATAGAGCAAGTCAATGAAAGAAGTGAATTGAAGTCTATGTTTCCACGGAGAGAAGAAGTTCTAACTATGAACTCTGAAGAAGGGTCATTGGCCGGAAGTATTAACTCTGATTGCTTTCTACACAGATGCTGCCTAACATTGATTATCCCAATGCTTTTTCGTTGCTGCCTCACCATTTTCAGCATCTGCAGGATTTTTGCTTTTTCAATAAGAGGTAAAATCTTGGCGAACAAATAGGACAAGTTAACTGGAACAAAGGGCCCAGGCTGGGAGTGGTGATGATCAATTTTGAAGAGTAAAATAACACTAAGTTCCTCAAAAATGCAAGGCTACCAGTAACGCTCAGTATCCTATCAGATATGCTCCTCTTCTGTCTCAACACATGCTTAAGAGAGGACAAGACTACCTTAGAGGCTATTAGACTACTTTCAAATCCAGTTTAGAAGGAGTTGGTGATGCCAGGCACCTCTGCAAAGACCCAAACCTGAGCTCGGTGAATCCAAAAACAATTTTCCCCTGTCACCGCACAGATACTGCATTCCAAACATTTTTTTTGTTTGTGAAAGTTGATTGTGCCTCTAAATCTTTGACACGCTCTGTTAATCTCAGTGAAGGATCCTAGAGCATGAGGGGGCAGAACGTTTAATTTGACAGGACCATCGGAAGTGTGCAGAGGCTGACTGCCTGGATGTGGGTGCTGGCCCATGGGTTCAGCATTTGCTCGAAGTTGTGAAGCCCGGAGCGGGAGCTGTGCCATCCAGCGACCTGTCTAGGCAGTACTCAGAATGCAAGCTGTAAGCAGTTGCAATCTTTGAGTTCTGTTTCATGGGTATTTATAATGTGGCAAATGAACCATACATTCTGCAATAGATGACGGGAAGTAGGTCATTGCATTATAGCAATTAGTAATGGATAAATTATTAGCTTACAAAATGACAATCACACACCTTTGAATAAAATGGGTGATTTTGATATTTAAAATCGGAAATCCCATTCTTCTGGGAATTGACTCCCCCACTTAATGATTCCCCCATTTCCGTTTCCCTCTCTGGCCTTTTTCCTTACCTGCCCATCACCCCATTCTGGTGCCCTCTCCTATCAGATTTCCCTCTTCTCCAGCCCTTTATCTCTTTCACCAACCAACTTTCCAGCTCTTTACTTCACCCTCCCTCCCTTCCCGGTTTCATCTATCATCTGCCACATTTACTTCTCCCCTCTCCCCCCACCTTCTTACTCTGACTTCTTTTCTTTTTTCCAATCCCGATGAAAGGACTCAGCCCTAAACGTCGACTGTTTATTCCCTTCCGTAGATGCTGCCTGGCCTGCTGAGTTCCTCCAGCATTTTGTGTGTTTTACTTTGGATTTCCAGCATCTGCAGGCTCTTGTGTTTGTGAATCCCATTCTTTCAAAGAATGGCAGATCCACGGTCCTTGAAAAGTTAAATAACAACTTCCATTTGTATAGCACCTTAAGCATCACAAAACAGTGTCCTAAAGTGCTCCATATGAACAAAAGCACTGTTACTGAACCATATAAATAGATATTGGGAATAGGTATTGGTAAAATGATAACCTGCTTTGTCAAAGGAACAAGTTTTAAGGAAAACTGGTGTAGTGGTTCACTCAATGCTTCAGAGTGCAGGTGACCCAGGTTCGATTCCCACTGCTGCCTGTAAGGAATTTATACGTTCTGCCTGTGACTGCATGGATTTCCCCCTAGGTGATCCAGTTTCCTCCCAGCCTGGCTGGTAGGTTAATTGGTCATAGTAAATTGTCCCACAATTAAATTAGGGGATTGCTGGGTGGCGCGTCTCAAATATCTGAAAGGGCTTACTCTCTGCTGTATCAATAAATAAATAGAATTCTTTTCTGCAATGTAATTGTGTGTAAAAACAAAACATTCATACGGCTGTGAGAAGAAATTAAATTCAGTGAACAATTGAGTGTGAAATCATATCAACCATGTCAAATCATCGTTAACCACATGTACTCAGGTAATAAATGAGAAAGCTGAGGCATGATGCCACACTGAAATTTATTTACAAACCTTTCTTTCATACATCAACAAGCTGATGTTGCCTGTTTTACTAGATGCTGTAGATAAATGGGGCATATGTTAAACTACCACTTAACTTTCACATTCTTGTTATGCACTGCAACACAGCATAACTTGGGTATTTAGTTCCTGCATGCATGAAATTCAGCTTCAAAACCCAAAACATCAGAACATTATCTCACTACAGCTTAAATTCATTGATGCCAACTAAGCCAAAATTTACAAATATCGATAAGGAAACATTCTCAACTTTCTGAGAAAACAGAAAATCATAATTAAATATGCACCATTAGCATGAAACTATTTTGTTGATTGAACTCAATGGCCACAACACGTCATTGACGTGGGACAACCACTCTGCTTCTCTCTCCAGAGGCACTGCATGGCACGGTATTTCAAATACTGTGTGTCTTTATTTCAGATTTTTAAGCTCTTGCAGTATTTTGCTCTGGTGCTTTTATAGCAGTTTTACCATGGGAAATAGCCCAAAATGCTTTACAAAGGCGTAATCAGGGACAAAGCATGCAAGACAATGGAGGTAATGTTAGGAGAGATCGCAGCGGCAAGCTTTATGGAAGGATAAAAAAAAGGAAGTTTGGAATTTCCAGAGGGACCTGCATGAATGGAAAATGAGGCAAATACATCCACAGTAACATTAGATAAATAACTATTATGATCGCACCAGTACATAATTTTAGAAGTAATATTACATAGTCAATGATATAAGGTAATTAGACTTTACAATTATCTTTATGTAAGCAATCAGAGCCACAGGTTTGTCGACTTGTACTGAAGAGAAATGGGCCCTTTGACTCAATGCATTTGTGCTGACCATTTGGTCCATCTACACTAATCCTATCTGTCTGCACTATGTCTGTATTCTATAGCTTGCTTATTTAAAAGCCGGTACAAATACTTCATAAAATGCCGTGATTGTAACTAACACCACCAGGTCCTCTAGACAGAGTCCAAGGAATCAATCTGCAAAAGACAACCCCCTCAAATGCCCTTTAAAACTCCTTCCTCTCAACATAAATCTAAACCCACTTGTTTTTGATACCCTATCATGAGAAACGATTCTATCTACTCCATTTATGCCTCATAATTCCTTCTACTTCTATTAGGTCACCCCTCAGTCTCCTTTGTTCCAGGGAAAAAACAAATCTAGCCTATCCAATCTCATAACCAAAATCCTCCAATTCAGACAATGCTCAAAGATTCAAAGTATGTGTGCAGTATACAACCCTGAGTTTTGTCTTCCTAGGGACAGCCACAGAACAAAGAAAACCATCGAACCTGTTCAAAGAAAAACATCAAACCTCCAACACCCAAAAAAAAAGAACAAATTGCACAATTGGCAAAACCAAAACAAAAAAGACAGATTATTAAACATCAAACCACAGGGTCATCGAATCTGTCCAGGAGTGTTCAGTGTAGTTCAGTTCAGTTCAATTTAACGCAGTGTTGTTTGTTGACTGACAATCCGCCCAGATCAGAACCGCACAAAATAGCGACATAAAAGGGAGCAAACAGAAACCAGAGACACATCGTAGCATGACCTACAGTGTCGACACCACAATTAAACCTTCCCCAAGATCCAAGACTCCGGCAGCATCAAGCAAGAAGTAGAGAGAGACCAATCGAATGCAGGCACCTTCCTCTGGGAGCAGCGAGCTCTGTGGTCAGTCTCCTCTGCTCTCACTCTGACACAACTGTATTCTTCCTATAGTGTGGTGACCAGAACAGTACATAATATTCCGAGTGCAGTCTAACTAGAGTTTTGTAAAGTTGTAACATAATGCCCCAATATTTACATTCTGTGCCCTGACTTACAAGGGTAAGCATGTCCCCTTCACAATTCTATCTACATGTGTTGGTAATTTCAGGGAACTATGGAGTTGAACCCCGCCCCCAGGTCATCAACATTCCTCAGCGCTCTACTCTTTCTCGATATATCCTATCCCTTCCTATTTGACTTTCCAAAATGCATCACCTCTTGGAACTGTTGGAAATAAATTCCATCTGCTAACTTTCCATCCGATTCTGTTCAATTTTCCTCACTATTCACAACTTTCGCAGCATTCATGATTATTGGGAAATGACTTAAGGTGTGCCACGGGGCATCTCAGTAACAGGTAAATAATACCACAGATAACCATTGAATTTCTGTTTAGTTACTGATCCTTAGGGTTCTTCCGGGTGCCAAAAATGGCAAGCAGTCTTAATTCCAAGATTTCAGTTTATTTTACCACTATAAGCAAACAAACAAATACTAATAACAGGAATTCTGCAGATGCTGGAAATTCAAGCAACACACATCAAAGTTGCTGGTGAAACACACACACAAATACTAAGCAAGCTAACCGAAGAGTTGAGAAACGATGCTAAGAGGAGAATTAATTTTAAGGGGTGTAAGACAAAAGAAAAGCTACATGGTTCTTCAAAAGAATCTATCACTTTTATAGATAAGATAAGACGTTCCTTAGATAGTGATAAACTAGTTAATAGGCTACATAATTAAAACGATTACTTCACATGGGTAATGTGTTAATGAAAAATGAGAAAGGTGATAAACTGTTAGTTTAGCTGCTATTCTGCTTTCTGCCAGTGAGTGTAAAAAATGCACGTTTGTTAAAAAGTACAAATCTTATAAAAAGTACTATTAAAAAAAACAGTGGTTTCCAACATAACGTAGGGAAAGATTACTGGGGTGACAGTAGTTAAACATTGAGTGATATCGAAGAGGGGTGACACAGAGCACGTGTCAAATGGGTAAATATAGGAGATTCTGCAGATACTGCAAACACATACAAAATGCTGGAGGAACTCAGCAGGTCAGGCAGCATCTGCTGTATAGAAAGGAATAAAGATGAAGTGTCTCGGCCCAACTGGTAAACCCTTTATTCTTCGCTGAAGATGCTTGCTGACTGGCTGAGCTCCTCCAGCCTTTTGTGTGTGTTGTCAAGTGGTTAACATAGGCTAAGTGATAAAGATGCAGGAAAAGTAAGTTATTAAACATGTAACATGGCAAATAATTAAACTTGTAATAGGATCAACTATTTAAGGTATAATATGCAGTTAATAATTATCAGTTTGCAAGAGGTGGCAATTAAAGTTTAACCGTGGAAAAAGGGTTACATTTTTATGATGCCTTTCCTGTTCCTTAATGGATGCCCCAAAGTATTTCAAAGTCAATGAAGTATATTGATTCTGAAGTTCAGGCACTTCTGTAAAGTAGCAATGTGGCAGCCAGTTTGTGCACTGTAAGCACACACAGCAGCAATACCAATATAATGTCCCAGAAAATATGATACAGAAATATTGAGTGATGGATTAAAAAAATGGCAAGAATACATCTTATTACAAAAGATGACAGATGGCGCTTCCTCAGTACTGTACTAAAGTGTTAGCCTAAATTTCTGACATAATATTTCAAGTGTCGTATAACCAATATTTTGTAAAGTTGTAACATAACGTCCCAATTTTTATATTCTATGCCCTGACTTACGAGGACATGCATGTCCTCTTCAGAATCAGAATCAAAATCATGTTTAATATCACAGGCATACGTTGTAAAATTTGTTAACTTTGCAGCAGCACTTCCATGCAATGTATGATAATATAGGGGAAAAAAACTGTGAATTACGGTAATTATATATATATATATATATATATATTAAATAGTTAAATTAAATAAGTAGTACAAAAACAAAAATAAAAATTAGTGAGGTAGTGTTCACTATTTCATCCGTTATTTATTTATATACCCCACCTCCCCCTCGTAACCCATCCATTATTTATTTATATACACAGATTCTTTTTCTCTCTCTCCTTTTTCTCCCTCTGTCCCTCTCACTATACCCCTTGCCCATCCTCTGGGTTTTCCCCCCCTCCCCCTTTTCCTTCTTCCCAGACCTCCTGTCCCATGATCCTCTCGTATCCCTTTTGCCAATCACCTGTCCAGCTCTTGGCTCCATCCCTCCCCCTCCTGTCTTCTCCTATCATTTTGGATCTCCCCCTCCCCCTCCAACTTTCAAATCTCTTACTAGCTCTTCTTTCAGTTAGTCCTGACGAAGGGTCTCAGCCTGAAATGTCAACTGTACCTCTTCCTAGAGATGCTGTCTGGCCTGCTGCGTTCACCAGCAACTTTTATGTGTGTTGTATCTGCATGTGTTGACAGTCCCAGGGATCTAGCCTAATGTTTCTCTTTTATTTTCAAATTTTAATCATTTATTAGATAAATATTTCCATATTTAATCAAAGAAAAAAGAAGATAAATGATTAAAGGTGTGAAAGAGTAAAAACAATAAATTATTAAAACAGTTCCATAACATCAGGCACCTTCTTAATATAATGCATTCCCCGAGACATCTAAGGAAGACTTTATAATATTAAGTTTAGATGCTGAGAAAGCATTCGACCAAGCGGAATGGCAATACCTCTATGAAGTTTTGAAAAAATTTGGAATGGCAGACAAACTTATAACTTGGATTAAGCTACTGTACAGTAATCCTAGTGCGAAGATACTAACTATCAGACCCTCTCAGAACCATTCAGTTTGCACAGGGGCACAAGACAGGGCTGTGCATTAAGTCCTTTATTGTTTGCATTGGCCCTGGAACCACTGGCAGAGACTATATGTTCTCACCCCGAAATTTATGGGTACAGCACAGAATATACTATCAACAAAATTTCCCTTTATGCAGACGATGTTTTGTTGTTTGTAACGAAGCCGTATATTACTATTCCAGTTTTGCTGGAAATAGTCAATTTTTCTGGCACTTTGTCAGGGTATAAGATTAAGTGGGGGAAAAGTGAATTATTCCCGGTTCGAGTAGAAAAACAGGAGGGGCTTAAACAATTCCCATTCAAAATAACCCTTGAGAAGTTTACTTACCTTGGAATTGTAATAACCAAAAAGTATAGTTCTCTATTTGAAGCAAATTTTATCTATCTAATTGAAAAGATTAAAAAGAAAATAGAATTTTGGAAGACACTCCCAATTTCTTTAGTGGGTAGAGTAAATGCAGTCAAGATGATCTTTCTTCCCCAACTGCTCTATCTATTTCAGAACCAGCCCCTCTATCTTACCAAAACCTTTTTTAAAGGATTGGATTCGGTAATTCTACCTTTTATATGGAATTATAAAGCCCGTCGAATTAGGAAAGAACATCTCTGCGAGAATAAGACTAGCGGGGGGCTGGCACTACCCAACTGTATTTTTTATTACTGAGCTGCAAACGTTGGCCATATAGCATACTGGATAGATGATACAGTTGTACTTCCTGGATGGTTGGAGATGGAGCGTGAGGATTACCTGGGTATATTCCATAGGGACCATCATTATGTCCCCTATTCGGTTAAATAAAGCCTGTTATAGAGGCAATCCCATTATCCATAGCACCATACAGATGTGGAGACAAATGGGGAAGCACTTGAAACTCAGAACATTATCTTTTCTTGTACCTATATCAGCAAACCCCTCTTTTATCCCCCTCATGTATAGATGGAGCCTTTGATGAATGGCGAGAATTAGGGATACGCAGCATTGGAGACTGGTACATACAAGGGATTTTTGCGTCATTTCGGCAGCTCCAGGACAAATTTGGATTGCAAAAGAGTTATTTTTTCAGGTATTTCCAGCAAAGACACTATGTAAGATCACATCTTTCTGGTTTTGAGATGGCAGAACCTGATAAATTAGATAATAATTTAAGATCATATTTAGGGACAGAACACATCATCACCTATCTGTATGATGCCGTACAAAACAAGTGTCATACAACAATGGATAATATTAAAAAATAGTGGGAAAAGGAGTTGGGTACAGAGATAGAGGAGGTTATATGGAATGAGGCTTTGGAGTATGTTAACTCCTGTTCCATCAATGCCAGGCGTTGTTTAATACAATTTAAAATCCTATATAGGCTACATTACTCAAAAGCAAGGACTCATAAAATATTCCCGGAGGTGTCCCCAACGTGTGAGAAATGCAAGTCCTCAGAGAGAAATTTGTTACATAGTTATGCTTTATGTCCCAGGATACAAGAGTATTGGAAGCAAATATTTGAGGTCCTATCAAAGGTACTAAAGGTTCAGATAATACCAGACCTCATTTTAATAATTTTTGGAACTTCAAAGATCAAAGAAATTCCAGGCTACCCAGCAACAGCTCCTGACCTATGGCATACTGAATGGAAAGAAACTCATACTGATGTTCTGGAAAAAGGAGGAAACTCCATCACTCAGACAATGGCTGGCTGCATTAATGGATACTCTGCATCAGAGAGGATAAGATACGTTATCAAGGACAGACTCAAGGAATTTGAAAAAACCTGGCAACCATTACTGTTGTATTTAGAAGAGACCGACAGCTGAACTAAGTGTGGGGGGGGGCGGTAGGACCTAAACAGCACATACGGGAGGGGCGAGGGGAGGGGAGGGCTGGGAAAGAGAAAGGAGACGGGGTGGTAGGGTTTCCTTTGTTTTTTGCTTGTTTACTATTCATACATTCATTTGACCTTCATTATGTTGTTATAAGAAAAAAAAGAAAAAAGAAGCATTGTACTTCAGGACATTGTCGGTTGTGGTTAAGCTGATGTTGCTTCACAATAAAAACATTTGAAAACTTTGAGAAGAAAAAGAATTATTAAAACAGGACTAAGGCCAATGAGACATGTGATTGATAGTCTGCATTGATTCATGGCCTAATAACAACTAATGTGAATATTTTGTTCCTTGTTTTTATATATCTTCATAGTTTCAGTTTCTCCTAGCTCTATAATATTCTCTGGATGAAAAATGCCGCAATATTCTGACATCCCCCCACTATCACTATTCTGCCAATGGTTGCCTCAGACCTAAGCTCTGGAATTCTCCCTGTTCCTTTCTCGCTTTCCCTCCACTTCATCAACATTTTCCTACTTAGACCATAAGACATAGGAGCAGAATTAGGCCATTCAGCCCATCGAGTCTGCTCCACCATTCCATCATGGCTGATCCCGGATCCCACTCAACCCCATACACCTGCTTCTCGACATACCTTTTGATGTCCTGACCAATCAGGAAACGAGCAACCTCCACCTTTACCCATGGGCTTGGCCTCCACCACAGTCTGTGGCAGATATTCCACAGATTAACTATTCTCTCTGGCTAAAAAACTCCTCCTTACCTCTGTCCTAAAAGATCACCCCTCAGTTTTGAGGCTGTGCCCTCTAGTTCTGGAAACCTCACCATAGGAAACATCCTCTTTACATCCACCCTATATAGTCCTTTCAACATTCAGAAAGTTTCAATGAGATCCCCCCGCATTCTTCTAAATTTCAGTGAGTACAGGCCCAAAGCTGCCAAACGCTCCTCATACGTTAACCCCTTCATTCCTGAAATCATCCTGGTGAAAATCCATTTGACTCTCTCCAATGACAATACATCCTTTCTGAGATTTGAGCCCAAAACTGTTGACAATTCTCCAAGTGGGGCCAGACTAGTTGCTTATAAAGCCTCAACAATATCTCTTTGCTTTTATATTCATTGCCCTTGAAATCAATGCCAGTATTATGTTTGCCTTCTTCACCACAGACTCAACCTGTAAATTAACCTTCTGGGAGTCTTTCATGAGGACTTCTAAGTCCCTAAGCACCTCTGATGTTTGAACCTTCTCCCATTTAGATAATAGTCTGCAATACTGTTCCTTTTACCAAAATGCATTATCATACATTTCCCAACACTGTATTCCATCTGCCACTTTTTTGCCTATTCTTCCAGTTTGTCTATGTCCTGCTGCAATCGTATTGCTTCCTCAGCACTACCTACCCCTCCACCTATCTTTGTATCATCCACAAACTTTGCTACAAAGCCATCAATTCCATTATTTAAATCATTGACAAATATTGTGAAAAATGGTGGTCCCAATACTGACTCCTGAGGGACACTACTGGTCACTAGCAGCCAATCAGAAAAGGCCCCCTTTATTCCCACTCACTGCCTCCTGCCTGTCACCATTCCTCTATCTGTGCCCAGTGTATTTCCTGTAGCACCACAGGATTTTATCTTGTTAAGCAGCCTCATGTGAGGCACCTATCAAATGCCTCTGAATATCCAAGTAAATGACATCCACTGCCTCTCCTTTGTCCACCCTGCAGACTTGTCAGGCAAGATTTCCCTTTACAGAAACCATGCTGACTTTGACTTATTTTATCATTAGTCTCCTAGTACCCCGAAACCTCATCCTTAATAATACTGTAGATTCCATCACATATCCAACCACTGAGGTTAGGTTAACTGGCCTATAATTTCCTTTCTGTTCCCTTCCTCTCTCTTTCCTAATTTTCCAGTCCTCTGGGACCATGCCAGAATCAAGTGATTCTTGAAAGATCATGACCAATGCATCCATTATCTCTTCAGCAACCTATCTCAGGACTCTGGGATGTAGTCCACCTGGTCCAGGTGACTTAACCACATTAAGACCTTTGAATTTGCCTAGCACTTTTTCCTTTGTAATAGCAATAGCACTCACTCCTGCTCCCTGACACTCAGGGACCTCCGACACACTGCTAGTGTCTTCCACAATGAAGATTGATGCAAGGTATTCATTAGGTTCATCTGCCATTTCTTTGTCCCTAATTACTACCTCACCAGCATCATTTTCCAGTGGTCCAATCTCAATTCTCACCTCCATTTTACTCTTTATATAACTGAAGAAATGTTTTGTATCTTGCTTTAAATTATTGTCAAGTTTGCCCTAATATTTCATCTTTACCCTTCTCATAGCTTTTTTAGTTGCCTTTTTTTTGATCTTAAAAGCTTCCTAATCATCCAACTTTCCACGCACTTTTGCTACCTTAAATGCCCTTTCCTTGGCTTTTATATAGTCCTTAGCCTCCCTTGTCAGCCTCGGTTGCCTAACACTGCCAATTGATAACTTCTTCTGTGGAACATATCTAACCTGTGCCTTGCGAACTATTCACAGAAACATCAGCCATCTCTGCTTTGCCATCATCCCGGCCAGTATCCTCCTCCAATCCACCTGGGCAAGCTCCTCTCTCACGCCTCTGTGATTCCCTTTGTTCCATTGTGATACTGACACACGTGACTTCTGCTTCTCCTTCTCAAATTGCAGTATGAATTCAATCATATTATAATCAATGCCTCCTAATAAGGGTTCCTTTACATTAAGCTCCCTGATAAGATCTAGATTATTACACAACACCCAATTTAAGATAGCCCTCCCCCGAGTAGGGTCAAGCACTGCTGCTCTAAAAAGCCATCTCGTAGGCATTCAACAAATTGCCTCTCTTACGATCTGACACCAACTTAATTTTCCTAATCCCCTTATATATTGAAGACTCCCATTACAATATGTCGTTATCCTTATTACATGCATTTTCTGGCGCCTTTTGCAATCTTAAACTCACATCTTGGCTATCATGTAGAGGTTTATATATCATTCCCATAATTTTTTTTTTACCCTTGCAGTTTCTTAACTCCACCCACAAAGATTCAACATTCTCGGACCTTACGTCACCTCTTTCTAAAGATGTAATTCCACCTCTTACCAACAGAGCCACATCACCACCTATGTCTTCCTGCCTGTCCTTTCGATAGAAAGTCTACCCTTTGACATTAAGCTCCCAACCATGGCCTTCTTTCAGTGATGCCCACAACATCATACCGACCAATCTCTAATTGCGCCATGAGTTCATCCGCCTCATTCTGAATGCTATGTGTATTTAAATACAGCATTTTCAGTCCCGTGTTCTTCGCCTTTTTGAACTCTTCTGACTAAGCATCTGAACGTCCTGATCAGCACTAATGCCAAATTTTGTTTGATAATGCTATCAACCATTTTGGAACCATCAGCATGTTAATGTGTTTATAAAAGAGTTTTGTTGCAACGTATTGCATTCCCACTGTCATTCAAAGTACAGCAATGGACAATTCTTTCAATAGCATTAGATTGAATTTCAGATAAAATGTGCCTTAGATCCCAGGTTATCACTGACCAACTTCATTGGATGTCACGAATACTAGATAACTAACAAAAAAAACTCAGATTAATAAGCAGAACTGACTGTGTTCCAATGAATTCAGCCAATTAATTTATCATCTTTAACAGCAAAATGGTGCCAACAATGACTCCCACAACCAGCTGCTAAATTCTTTCAGCCTCTTGTACTTGCTTCTTTACTCGCAGTAGCTGCTTGGAAAACATTTTCCATTTTTGGATGAAACTGAGTAACTCGCTGCCCTTTCACTCATTGACCAAAAGCCAGCAGCTGAATCAAGGAAAAGTCATTTGTCTTTTCTCAAGCTTCGTTCAATGCTTAGTCCTCGGTGCTCCCTGCCACATTGTCAGCTGAGCTCTGACTTGGCTTCATTCCCTGTAAAGGAGAAGTCATGTTCTTATATAAATATATATATAAAAATTAAGCAATATTGACCATTCCTGAATTCTAATAGATCTGAACATTTATGGTGAGAGACAGTTACTGTGTCATACGTTCTTCCCAACACAGCATTAAAGCATTCTTGGTGAAAGGAAATAGCAGCATTTAATATTAGGAATGATCGTCAGTTGACTTTATGATTTCCATGTGCTGTGTTCTATTGGGTAAGTGTTTGAACTGATCTATAAACGAGGTATTAAATTTTTAGCCCCAGGGTTATATTTATAGAACAAAATTCCAGTGCACGTTTTCTCTTGAAATGAGCAAAGTAAACTTCTGTGTGGAAAAACACGCAGCCCTTTTTCTTCGATTCTTCACTTCCTTAGTGGCAAGAGGCATGGCAGTTAACACAATCACTTTGCACTGCTGGTGGTCACCAATCGCAGTTCGATTCCCGCCACTGCCTGTAAGGGGTTTGTGCGTTCTCCCCGTGAACGTGTAGGTTTCCTCCGGGTGCTACAGTTTCCTCCCACACTCCAAAGATGTGTGGTTAGGGTTAATGAGCTGTGTGTGAGCCATGTTGGCGCTGGGAGCATGGCACAGTCCTCGGAGCGTGTTGGTCGTTGATACAAAAGTGACGTATTTCACTCTGTGTTATAATTATGTGGTTTTTGTCAGTTTTTCAGTTGGTTTGTCATGTGTTTCTGTGATATCATTCTGGAAAAACATTGTATCATTTCTTAATGCATGTATTACTAAATGACAATAAAAGAGGATTGCGCGTCCTCATAATCTAATCTATGTTTTGATGTGCGTGTGACCAATGAAGCTAATCTTTAAAAATCCTTATATTCTACAATCCTGTGAATTATGAGGTGGCCGATGAAGCCAACGTGGGGCCCAGACACCCTGCCGTAGGTGGGGCAGGAGGTGCGTGACGGAGTGGGTGGATAGTCTGGGAGCTTGTGTGCTTTTCCTTTTGCTGCTCTGCACTTCTGTTTACTCCTTCCCAAGGGACTCCGCGTTTTTCATACAACTCCTCCAAACCCAGCAGTCATGGGGCGGGGATTCCCACTGGCGGCCAGGGTCGTACACTTTTCCAAGGAAGCTTTGACATCATTTTTGAATCATCCACCATATCCGCCTGGTAATCCCTTGCACGCTACGCTGAGCCCCGGTAAAGCTTGTGTCAGAAGTCACATGTCACACAGTTGATGTGGTCGACCCGGCAGGGTCCGCAATGGCTCAATGATGCGAATGTTGGTCAATGGAGAGGGTGCTGATGTTAGGCCGCAAACTCTATTTGAGAATTTTGCGGACACAGTGTTTGAGGTGCTTCTCCAAGAAAGCAGAAACCACCATCGAGGGCCCCCACCATCCAGGCCACGCTCTCGTATTGCTGCTACCATTGGAAGGCCTTAGGTACAACTCCACCAGGTTCAGGAACAGCTATTACCCTTCAACCATTAGGGTCCTGAACAATGTTCCCTCTAAAGGCTGATTTATACTTGTGCAGCAACTGGACGCCGTAACCCCCACAAGTGGCCTACACCCGTTGTGAGCATTTATACTTGTGCGTTAGTGTGTCTGCGTCGCTCTGCAATTCGGGCATGTCGCGCATGCGTACACGCCTGTCCGCGCAAGGCTTCATGGTCATTGTAGTCTTTCTCGGGGTAAACAAGTTTAAAGCGAGTGTCTTTTTTTGTAAAAGCAAAATGTGTCCTCCATAATTTCGGAGGTCTGTAAAGCTTTATGGAGAGCATTGCAGCCAGAGTTCCTTCCCTACCCTTCAGTCGCCCAATGGGAAGCTACTTCAGTGTAGGAGGAAATGCGATGCTACTAAGCGGACTAATCACAGTTGTTGTGGTCTGCATTGCCGCGACGCGTAGTTACATTTTGGGAGAGGTGCGCGTCAGGCTACGTCGTAGTGATCCGCGTAGGCTGTTGTGTAGCGTTCGCGGCTACGCCGTACTTACGGCGTCGATTTGACACAGAAGTATAAATCAGCCTTAAGGCGTGTGTGTGTGCATGCGCACACATCTTTTGTACTAGCACACAAAGGAATTTTAACTGCACACCAAAAGGTTGTCGCCCTCTGCCTCGTTGGCATGTTAAGTATATTTCACGATTGTACACAATCACATTTCCCTTTCCGGCTTCGGATGCAGACGGCGTTGACAACGTGGAGTTGGCGATGATTTGTCGACAGATTCAAGAGCTGGCTTATTTATACTGTTTTTATTGAAGAAATTATTCAGTGTGCACATGTTATTGTCACTGGGCAAAAAATTGCACAGCACAAGATTTTTGCGCACACTGGTCATTACAAATTTGAAGGAATATTCCTCCTGAACCAATGTGGATAACCTTACTCACCTGAACACTGAACTGATCATTGAACGCAACGTGTAGACTCAAGTTCAAGGACTCTTCAACACTTGTCCTAAACATTATTTATTTATTTATATATTCTTGGACAGTTTGTCTTCTGCACATCGTTTGCATGGCAATACTCATTTGTGTGCCACTTTCTCCCTGTGGCTGTAAAACTCCTCCTTAAGTTTGTAAGTATATGGTTTCCTTATACATCTGTATTTGCACTATTACTTTTTAATGCACATTTTTTGTACCTCAATGCTTACATTTTGTATTTTAAAGTATATATTTCTGTCTGAGCAAGCTTGCAACAATAATTTCCTTTGGGATAAATAAAGTTTTGTCTTATTCAATTGTATTTCTTTGTTCTACTGTGAATGCCTGTAAGAAAATGCATTTCATGGTTCTATATGGTGACATACGCACCATATACATACATTGATAGTAATTTACTTTGAACTTTGCTGGACCCTCATACATTCCTTTCCATACATTGCACTAAGGCACTGAAGGTGACGCCAAATTTCATCACTGGTGTCTAGCTTTGGGAAGATGCTCCTGCAATATGGGAAGTAGTCCTCACTCTCCAGGGCCCTGCAGTGACAGGGAGTGGTGTTGTGCAGTCAGGGGAAGGTTGTGAGAGAGTCTCTGTTTAGACCATAAGACGATAGGATATAGGAGCAGAATTAGGCCATTAGGTTCATCGTGTCTGCTCCACCATTTCATCATGGCTGATCCAATTTTCCTCTCAGCCCCGATCTCCTGCCTTCTCCCCATATCCCTTCATGACCTGACCAATCAAGGGATCCATCAACCTCTGCCTTAAATATACATAAAGAATTGGCCTCCACAACTGTCTGTGGCAAAGAATTCCACAGATTCAACATCCACTGGCTAAAGAAATTCCTCCTCACCTCTGTACTAAAAAGTCATCCTTCTGTTCTGAGGTTGTGTCCTCTGGTCTTAGACTCTCCCACCATAGCAACCATCTTCTCCACATCCACTTTAACAAAGCCTTTCACCATTCAATAGGTTTCAATGATGTCACTCTTCATTCTTCTGTATTCCAGTGAATACAGGCCCAGAGCCATCAGATGCTCTTCATATGACAAGCCGCTCAATCTTGGAATCATTTTTGTGAAACTCCTTTGAACCCTCTTCTATTTCAGCACATCTTTTCTAAGATAAAGGGCCCCAATCTGCTCACAATACTCCAAGTGAGGCCTCACCAGTGCTTTGTAAAGACACCAACATTATATCCTTCAGTGGACATTTAAGTGTAAAAGCCGCTGTCTTGGATGCTTCACCGAACGAAGTCAGCGATGATTTGAAGCCCTGCCTCCTTGTGTGTGCACTTGCAAACATTATTGTTGTACTCCAACTCAGTGATCTTAGTTTCAGATTGGAGACAAAACGGGTGGAATGATTTCCTAATTGTTCTGTTTCAACAAAAAGCCTGTTTGTTGAAGGTTAGGTGCAGTTCTGGGGAAAGAAAGATTGAGATACATGGTGGTGGTCGTGGAGAATGAGGCATCCTTACCCGACACTGGTCACTTTAAGGGCTCTTTAACATTTTATTTCATGTTTTCATTATTGCTATTAATTTATATCTGCATTTGCACTGTTTGTTGTCTTTTGCACTCTGGTTGATCTTTCATTAATCCTGTTTACAGTCGCTGTTCTATAGGTTTGCTGAGTATGCCCGCAGGAAAACAAATCTCAGGGTTGTGTATATAATCTGATAACAAAATTTACATTGAACTTTACAATGAGATTATGTTCATTGTGGACTGTTGGTGAAGATTACCAGTTGAATACTATCATGTAGGATGAAGAGAAATTTCTGAGTGTAGTCAAATTTAGGGATATTCCAAAACCCATCTATTGACAGATCCAAAATAAGATCAAAAGAGGTCACATATAGTAGTTGATGTTGCTCTCTGTATTTCTCCTAAAGTTGTCACATGGTGAAGGTTGTGTGATTGAGTCTTTAAATGGATGGAATCCACAATGTACTGTAATTCAGGGAGCAGCGCCATCCACTAGGAGGCAGTAGTTTAGGAGGTTCTGTGCAATTAGTTTCATGTGGCAGACAGCAGAAGGTCCCTCTGTAACCACAATCACATTTTCTTGAAGATGCTCAGAATCTTGACTTCCTGGAATCCCAGATTTGGAGATGAGGCTGTGAATTTGAGACTGCACTAACTTTCCCATCACCTCGGTCTGATTCTCCTCCTCCCCCTTTCTCCCATGGCCCACCGTCCACTCCTATCAGATACATTTACCGTTTCCACCTCCACGCTTCTTACATCATTCAACCCTCCTGGCCCCTCATCTGGTTTCACCTACCACCTGCAGGCTTGTACTTCCCCACCCCCCCCACCCACCTTCTTATTCTGGCTTCTTCCCCTTTCCTTTCCAGTCCCGATGAGGGGCCTCAGCCCAAAGCATCAACTACGAATTCCTTTCCATAGATGTTGCCTGCCCTGCTGAGTTTCTCCAGCATTGTATGTGAATTGAATGTAGCTTCTGCCAAGTTTCACAAATGTCACAAGAGATATGTTTCTCCCCCCGCGAAAGCTTTGTTCAGGTAATGTAGGGCCTTCTTGACTTCTTGTCAATTGTTGTGGCTGTAGAGTTTGCTGTGGGATGGAGTTAAGGACATTTGTACCGAGGAACCCTATTTTAGGATCCTTTGTTCCCCTTTCAGGACGGGTTGATTATCTCAATTTCCTTCATAAGCTTTCCTCTGCAGGTTGCCAGATGCCTTCTGGTGGAGAAGCCAAGACCTTGGTCAAAAGCACCAGTTACAACGGCGTCGAGGGCAAAGTAGTCATTGGTTCCTGTTCGCCGATGATCATCAGGTTGTTAGTGACGTGCTGTCTAAGTAAAGCTCGAGACCAGGCTGATGGAAGTGACAGAGATTGGGCAGTTGCCAACCTGCTCTAGCACATAAAATGCAGACATCCTTGCCATGTCTCACTCTGATCAGGGATGTTGCCTTAAGACTCTGTGCTTGTCTTTATAATGAAACAGTGTTTTCAATGTTAAAATGGTGTCCCAAACACTCGATCAGGGGAAGAATTCCACTTAGTTAACTTCCTTTACTCCTTCTTGCTGTTCAGGCCTTTCCAGAGGACTGCAGTTTTCGGCCCTGGCATCGAAGTCACCCAGGAAGGAGTCGTTTGCTCCCTTTGGGTCATAGGTCTTGCTTAGTTTTGGGTAAGAACAGAAGTTCTCCTTTGCTTCCTTTTGACATCCATGCTGCAAGCAAATATACTGAAGACCCTGGATTGTTGGATATGCATTGCAATGAGCCAAAATGTTGCTGCTTGATCATTCATTGCACATTGGAAGTCAAAGACACACTACACCAAGGGTTCCCAACCTATGGTCCATGGCCCCCTTGCTTAATGGTATTGGCCGATTGGACGTGGAATTAAAATGTGTGGCCACTGGGAGATCCTGCTTTCTCTGGCGGACAGAGCATAGGTATTCAAGTGGCCACACATTTTAATTCCATGTCCCATTCCCATTCTGATATGTCTATCCATGGCCTCCTCTACTGTAAAGATGAAGCCACACTCAGGTTGGAGGAACAACACCTTATATTCCGTCTGGGTAGCCTCCAACCTGATGGCATGAACATTGACTTCTCTAACTTCTGCTAATGCCCCACCTCCCCCTCATACCCCATCCGTTAATTATTTATTTTTATACATACATTCTTTCTCTCACTCTCCTTTTTCTCCCTCTGTCCCTCTGAATATACCCCTTGCCCATCATCTGGGTCCCCCCCCCTTGTCTTTCTTCCCGGACCTCCTGTCCCATGATCCTCTCGTATCCCTTTTGCCAATCACCTGTCCAGCTCTTGGCTCCATCCCTCCCCTTCCTGTCTTCTCCTATCATTTTGGATCTCCCCCTCCCCCTCCCACTTTCAAATCTCTTACTAGCTCTTCTTTCAGTTAGTCCTGATGAAGGGTCTCGGCCCAAAACATCGACGGTACCTCTTCTAAGAGATGCTGCCTGGCCTGCTGCGTTCACCAGCAACTTTGATGTGTGTTTCTTGAATTTCCAGCATCTGTAGATTTCCTCGTGTTTGCCTGAACTACTTCAGTCTTGATGAGCAAATCCACTCATTGAAGGTGAGCCCCACTATTTAAGAAAGGAAGGAGAGAGAAAGAAAGGGAACTCACCAAGTTCTAGACTTGTGGAGAAAGGAACAAGCCTTTGGAAAACAGGTGGGATGCAGGTGGATTTGCTGGTGATTGCAGGGTTGTGGGCACCTTCTGCCGGGTGGACTTAGAGCGTTTCTCTCCACTCCCTTCCCCAGAACAACAATCAGGATCTGGACCAAGCTCGGCACGGCTGGGAGCAGTGAGCAGCGAGCAGATCACTCAGTGGATTAGTCAGACGAGCCGGTGGGCATTCTTCCCATGCCTGCTTGACCTCCTCTCCCTCACGTTGTTTTTGCTCATCTCCAACCGACGCGCAGTTCGTGGTATGAACAGATCTCAGTGTTGTTGTAACCTGAAGCAGTTTGGTTTGTACTTTATCAGAAAAAGGGAAAATGCTGAAATCTATTGTTGATGAAGTAGTAACAGGGCACTTAGATAATATTAATAGGATTAGGAAGATTCAATATGGATTTATGCTAGAGAAATCATGTTCAATAAATCTATTGTAATATTTCTGCAGTCATAATTATCAAAATAGCTGAAGGCAATCCAAATGATTTTATTTTTATTATATTTGAGATTTGAGAATAGGCCCTTCTGTCTCCTTGAGGTGTGCCACTCAGCAGCCCCCCAGTTTTAATCCTAGCCTAATCACAGGACAATTTACAATGACCAATTAACCTACCAGTATGTCTTTGGACTATGGAGCACCCAGAGGTCACAGGGAGAACGTACAAACTCCTTACAGGAGGAGATGGGAATTGAACCCAGGTCACCGGTACTGTAAACCGCTGTGCTAACCACTAGACTACCGTGCCACCCGTGCAGTGAGATTGGACACTCAGATAACCTTTGTAAGGTGTCGCAGATGAGACTGTGAAATATGATTAGGACGCATGATATTGGAATAAATTCATACAAGGATAGGTTAGTATAAAAAGAGTTGGAGAAACCTGGTCTTTTTCAGGTTGAGGGACTGTGACTATGACAGCACTATACCACTGAAGGCCCTGAGGCTCATAATCTATATCAATGATTTTTATTTGGAGATACAGCACAGTAACAGGTCCTCCAGACCAATTAACCTACTAACCCGTGCGTCTTTGGAATGTGGGAGGAAACCGGAACACTTGGAGGAAACCCACACGGTCACAGAGAGGGCATACAAACTCCTCACAGACAGTCCTGAGAATCGAATCTGGGTCGCTGGTGCCGTAATAGTGTTACGTTAACCGCTATGCTACAAAGAGTGATGAATAACATATTCACGAATCAATGTAGGTCAACACAAGTTGATACAAGTAATTGGCAAGGCCAATGAGACTTAACCTTTAGTAGAAAAGGATTGGAGTACAGGAGTCTGAATGTATTTCTCCAATTATATCAGGGCTTAGTGAGACTACATGAGCAATGTTGTATCTGAACTCCCCATGCAAGGAAGTACAGCATATACTTTGATGGATTCCTCAGATGCGGCTTTCTCAAATGAGGATAGATTAAGCTGACTGAAGATTTAGTATCTAGAATTTAGATCTGAAGCCCCACGTGCTGCGTCCTTGAGCAAGGTACTTAACCACACAGTGCTCTGCGACGACACTGGTGCCAAGCTGTATCGGCCCTTGCCCTTCCCCTGGACAACATCGGTGTCGTGGAGAGGGGAGACTTGCAGCATGGGCAACTGCCTGTCTTCCATACAACCTTGCCCAGGCCTGTGCCCTGGAGAGTGAAGACTTTCCAGGCACAGATCCATGGTCTCGCAAGACTAACAGATGCCTTTATTAAGAGGGAATTACCTTTCAAACAAACAGAATTGTTACAGGGTTTCACATGGCAGATGTGGAGTTGATGTTTCTGTTGGTTTGGTTGTCTGGAATCAAAGGTAATAGTTGATTAGATTACGTTACATCCATTTTACTTGTCTCATTGTAACATGGAGGCAGATTCGAGAATCCAGTGAGTGGAAATGAATTCACAGATTGCAACTGAGCATGTTAACTATTTATTTACATTAAATGAACAATGAAACACTAAGCTGGGCATTTGGCTGGTTCGTCCAAACTGCGCCAAACTACACAGAACTACAATACGGAACATTCAGTCACCCTTTAACTTAATGTGTACTCCATCAAATCTCCCCAAGTTATAAAACTGGAGAACGAAGCATGCTACAAATGAATACTTAACGAAACAAACATGGGGGGAATGGGGCCGTCTGCAATGCCCCTTCCCAATGATCCACCAGCACTGGTTGTGACTTCAGCCTGAAGCGGGCTCCAGAGACAAAGGAAAGCCCACAAGTCTCTTGCATGTGCTAGTCTTATACCCCAGAGGGACCGGAAACCCGTGGCGCACAAGCCAACCAATGGGAAAGAACAGCCGCGTCCTTTGAATGGGCCAATCAAAGACCGATATGGCAGAAGCAGCTTTCGACCGTCATATAAACCAACCCCCACCTCCCCCCACCCCACATGACAAACATCTAGATCAAAATATTCAGTGAAATATGTCATTTACATCAATGACTAACGCAGTCTGACCATCGTTATCATACTTTTGGCACCAACATAGCATGCCCACAACTTACTATCCGTGACTTTTACATCTTTGCAATGTGGGAAGAAACTGGAGCATCTGGAGAAATCCCACCTGGTCACAGGGAGAACGTCCTTATAGGCAGCAGAAGGAATTGAACCCTGATTGGGGATAGCTGGCACCATATAACATCGTGCTAACTGCCACCCAATCTCCAGTTGATGGGGATTAGTCACTCGCACACCTTTTCACTACGTCCCACAAACATTTCTTTTCAGGATCAAGAATGATCTGCTTCCTCTCTAGCTTTACATATACCTGTACACCATTTACATATACTACACCATTTACATTACACCATTTACATATTACACCATTTACATACTTTACACCATTTATACTACACAATTTACATATACCATTTTACACCATTTACATATACTCTACACCATTTACATATACATTACACCATTTACATATATACACCAGTTACATAAACTCTACACTATTTACATACCCTATACATCATTTACATATACTTTACACCATTTGCAAATGCTCTATGCCATTTACATATACTTTACACCATTTACATTTACATATATTCTACACCAAACTGATTGGCACTTCAGGTTTATTATCACCAGCATATGACATGAAATTTGTTAATTTAGCAGCAGCAGTTCAATGCGATGCATAATCTAGAAGCAAAAATAAATTAAATCCATTCAATATGCCTGTACTGTAATTGATTTACTTGTTTATTTATTTAAAAAACAGAAATACTGTATATTAAAAAAAGTGAGGTAGTGTTCACGGGTTCAATGTCCATTTAGGAATCGGATGGTGGAGGGGAAGAAGCTGTTCCTGAATCACTGAGTGTGAACCTTCAGGCTTCTGTACCTCCTACCTGATGGCAACAGTGAGAAAAGGGCACACCCTTGGTGCTGGAGGTCCTTAATAATGGATGCTGCCTTTCTGAGACACCGCTTCCTAAAGATGTCCTGGGTACTTTGTAGGCTAGTGCCCAAGATAGAGCTGACTAGATTTACAACCTTCTGCAGCTTCTTTCGGTCCTGTGTAGTAGCCCTCCCGCCCCCATACCAGACAGTGGTGCAGCCTGTCAGAATGCTCTCCATGGCACAACTATAGAAATTTTTGAGTGTATTTGTTGACATGCCAAATCTCTTCAAGCACCTAATGAAGTATAGCCACTGTCTTGCCTTCTTTATAACTACATCAGTCCTCAGATCCTCGGAGATCTTGACACCCAGGAACCTGAAGCTGCTCACTCTCTCCACTTCTGATCCCTCTATGAGGATTGGTATGTGTTCCTTCGTCTTGCCCTTCCTGAAGCCCACAATAAGCTCTTTTGTTTGACTGATGTTGAGTGCCAGGTTGTTGCGGCACCACTCCACTAGTTGGCATATCTCACTCCTGTACACCCTCTCGTCACCAACTGAGATTCTACCAACAATGGTTGTATCATCAGCAAATTTATAGATGGTATTTGAGTTATGCTTAACCACACAGTCATGTGTATATAGAGAGTAGAGCAGTGGGCTAAGCACACACTGCTGAGGTGCACCAGTGTTGATAATGTAAAGTATTTGTGAACACTAAGGGAGGACATTGCAAAATGATTTCCCTGAAGTATACATCCTATGAATGTGGGATGTGACCATAGATGGTCAAGTTTTTCATTTTACAAGTCAGGTCCATATTCATGGCTCAGTCACCATGTTCACAGTAAATTGGTCCAATTCCAGTTCACTGGTGACTACTTGACATTTAAGCTCACTTAGATGTGTTGCAGTAAACTGCATCTGTTCCTGTCTCATGCAGATTCCTGGAATATTTTTTTACCAGCAACAAAATTTTAAACAGACACTTGAATATCCTAATGTGAATAAGTTCAGTGAAGATCAAAAGGCTTAACACTACCCAGTAAGGCATTTGATTGGCATGCCCTTTATCAGCTTAAACATTCATTCTGACCACTATCGACTTCATCCCCAAGTCACACAGCATCCTCACCTGGGAATATGATCAGTGACCACTTTATTAGCAACAGCTGTACACCTGCTCATGAATGCAAATATCTAATCAGCCAATTACATGGCAGTAACTCAATGCATAAAAGCATGCTGACATGGTCAAGAGGTTCAGTTGTTGTTCAGACCAAACATCAGAATGGGGAAGAAACGTGATCTAAGTGATTTTGAGCACGGAATGATTGTTGGTTCCAGGTTGTTTGTAGTATCTCAGAAACTGCTGATCTCCTGGGATTTTCACACACAAGACTCGAGAGTTTACAATTATGATATGAGAAACAAAAAAGGCACCCAGTGAACAGCAGGTCTGTGGGCAAATATGCCTTGTTAATGTTAGAGGTCAGAGGAAAATGGCCAAACTGGCTCAAGCTAACAGGAAGGAGGCAGTAACTCAAATAACCACACATACAACAGTAAGACCATAAGACCATAGGATATAGGAGCAGAAGTAGGCCATTTGGCCCATCGAGTCTGCTTCGCCATTCATTCATGGGCTGATCCAATTCTACCAGTCATCTCCGCTCTCCTGCCTTCTCCTATTACCCTTTGATGCCTTGGCTAATCAAGAACTATTCTATCTCTGCCTCAAATGCACCCAATGACTTGGCCTCCACAGCCGCTCGTGCCAACAAATTATACGATTCACCACCCTCTGACTAAAGTAATTTTTCTGCATCTCTGTTCTAAATGGACATCCTTCAATCCTGAAGTCATGCCCTCTTGTCCTAGACTCCCCTACCATGGGAAATAACGTTGTCATAACTTTGCCGGTACAAGAGCATCTCCAAGCATACAACACATCGAACCTGGAAGTGGATGGGCTACAGCAGCAGAAGACCACTCCAGGTTCTAACGTGTACCTTATAAAGGCCACTGAGTGTATAGCTCACCAGCCACTTACCTGATCACTAATCTGACTCCAAGCCTCTATAAGGCCTATAACTTCTGGTTTAGCTTCTGGTACGACTGAAACTGCAGCAACAGCTGCCAAAGCAAAATGCTCATTGGCACACTGGTGCAGCAACCTTACCCCACGTCCATCAAGGTGCACATAAGTTTCTAAGCAGCTCTTTGACATAATCGTCGTGAGGAGGAAATGGCAGCGCACACAGCTCTCCGGTGAAATGATATTGTATCTGTTAAATAGGGGCCGTGGACAATTCTGATTTGAAGACAGACATGAGAAGCAGAGGAACATCTGGAGAAATATCTGGAATGCCTGGTTCACCGCTGTTGTTACTGTGCGATCAAGAACCTCCGAAGGGTAGGCCCCAAAATCCCCGGCTTTGCCTGCTGCTGGCGACCGAGGCTGAGGTCCAAACGCTCGGATAGAGATGGTGCTCGGTACTCGGTGTCGGAGGGCTGATCAGAGCTCGAAGTTTTTGGAAGACTCAGAGTCGGACTGTGGTCGGGCATGGCAGGGAGTGTTTTCTTCCTTCTCCCATCTGCGTGAGGTGTGGGACTTTCGAGAAACTTTGAACTTTTTTTACTGTCCCACAGACTGTTTTTCATCAAGTTATGGTATTGTTGCACTGTTGTAACTATATGTTATAATTATGTGGTTTTGTTAGTTTTTCAGTCTTGGTCTGTCCTGTGTTTTTGTGATATCACACCGGAGGAAACATTGTATCATTTCTTAATGCATGCATTACTAAATGACAATAAAAGAGGACTGAGTGTCCTCATAATCTAATATCATCCCAAAAGCAATTTACCTCTGTATGCTTACATTTATATACCATGACATCCCAATGTTCTTCCACATTGGAGGTTTTATGACATGTTACCTGAAACTTGAGGCTTGCTCAGAGGTAGGTTTGATTAGGAAGGATAACAAACAGATGGTGGAATATAAAGTAAATCTCAAAGATCTGGACAAAATCAGGATCTTTTCTATACAGTAGTGGTACAGTATGTATTAGCTGAAATATAGTGGGATTATCATCCTCGTATACAGCTTCTGACACGGATCTGCCTCTTGTCTCCTCACGTTCAAAGTTCAAAGTAAAATTACTATCAAAGTACATATACGTCACCATATACAACCCTGAGATTCATTTTCTATAGGCATAAATCTATACAATAATAACCATAATAGAACCAATGAAAGACCATGTTCAATCAGAGTGCAGAAGACAAACTGTGCAAATACAAAAGGGTAAAAACTACTAAAAAATAAATAAGCAATAAATATCAAGAAGAGTCCTTAAAAGTGAGTCCATTAGTTGTGGGAACATTTAAATGATGGGGCAAGTAACATTGATTGAAGTCAGCCCCACTGGTTCAAGAGCCTGATGGCTGAGGGGTAATAACTATTCCTGAACCTGGTGGCCTTGAGTCCTAAGGCTCCTGTAGCTCCTTCACGATGGCAGCAGCGGGAAACGGGCGTGTCCTGGGTGGTGGGGGTCCCTGATGATGGATGCTGCTTTCCTGCCGGCAGCATCTCGTGTAGATGTGCTCAACGGTGGGAGGGCCTTACCCGTGATGGACTGGGCCATAGCCACTATTTTGTGTCAGATTTTCCTTTCAAGGACGTTGGTGCTTCCAGACCAGGCTGTGATCCAGCCAGTCAGTATACTCTCCACCACAGTTTGGTGTTGATTTCATTCACTTTGCATATCTTGGACTCTGTCAATAGGCCAGAAAACTCATTTCTCAATGTATTTCAAGACATTCAATTCTCACAAAACACTGTGCACTGCATTCACAACCTTACTCTGGATGACTGGGCTTAGTTTTCCATTTGGGTGTATAGCTGAAGAATCCCTTTCCATTTTATTAAACCGTCACACTGGAATGCCTTTGCTGGTACATATCATAAAACTTTTATTTAATTGCACTATAAATCCATTGATCTGTGCTGAAGATCTAGACAATCATTTTGTGCACAACAGAGTTCATGCTGACACTGTTATCAGGTTTGGATACGGCCCAGCTGCGGAGTGAGAGGCACTGAAGCAGGTCGATGGTTCACAAACTTTATTGCAAACAGTGTTAAAGGGAAGTAAACAATAAATGCTAGGCCAAATAGGGCCATTAACTAAAACTCTCAAATGGGAAACGAGGCCCACACTGTGGCTGAAAAGAACATCTAAACATTAAACAAATACCGTTAGTCTTCAGAGTCAGTTGACTCGACAGTCCAATTTCTCAGGCGAGGCCGAATGCAAACAAGCAGCGAAGCATTGCTGTGCTGTGTCCAAGTCTCAACAAGCACTACGACGACAAGTATGGAGTTAAATACTATCACGATTAAATAGTAATTAGCTGACACGTGCAAACTCACAAGCGCAATTGCCGTATCTACTGCGCTGCCGAATCCGTGGTTGTGACAGACACAGTTTAGAAGGGACTTTCTCAACTTCCAGTCAGGGCACTGATTGAACTGTTCAGTCCTGCTGCACTTAAATCTGCGGACTGTAAACTGCCATTATAAAGATATAAATACTTTCAAGAGGTGCAGCAATGCTCATTTTGTTTTCAACAAGAAATCAGCAGTCACAACTTGTAACATTCTTGTTCACTGAAGCATTTCAGGCTGTGTTTTGATGACTTTCTTCGTCCCATAGGACAGAATGCAATAGAATTACAAGTAGTAGAAAATTCCATGTTAATATATAACCAAATAATATATTGGCATTGGAGCTATGTTGGAATACAGAGGCCCCATCATAAGCTCATTTGCAAAATGAGATGAAAAAGTGGCTTGTAAACTTTTTACCTAGAACTACATGCAATCTGAACTTCTCAACATAAATAAGGAAGTGTATTTTTTGATCCAATCCTATGAATATAGTGAGCCTTTCAAGAATATTGTGATCTTACAGAATGATTTAACAGCACAGGTGCAATGAGTTGTTACTAAAATTGCAGGCAGACTTTGGCACCAAACAAAAACGAGGTGATTTCCTTATTACTGCACACAATTGCTACTTTAATATGCTCCACTAAACATTCTGCTGTTTTCAGATTTTTCACTCATGGCTATGCACTATACACAATAAAGTAAAATCAGTCAGACTGAGACGAATGCAACAGACACAAAATGCTGGAGGAACTCAGTAGGCCAGGCAGCATCTATGGAAACGAGTACAGTTGGCGTTTCCGGCCGAGACCCTTCAGCATTTTGTGTGTGTTGCTTGGATTTCCAGAATCTGCAGATTTTCTCGTTTGAGACCAAGATGAATAGAGGCTACCCCTTGAAAGTCTTATACTTTGTTACATGAATTCTGTAAGATTTTGATTCTTTAACATAATATGTAATGTTTTGTAACTTCAAAACATTAAACCAATTCAAATGAAGGCAGGAGTCCAGGAATATGAGCCTAGTTCGTCCTTTTACTTTAAGTGAGGCGCGCACATATTACGTGGTAGCGTGATGATGTATGCAATTAACGTAATTTTATGTATAAAACATAATGAACTACTTAAAGAAATAAGAATGTTTAATTACTCAAACTCATCAAGACTAGAGGAGTCGAGTTACCTGAGGGATAGCTACAGCACCTGGGGATCCTGCAGGCACGTGGAAGCCACGATGAGGGCACAAGGAAGGCTGTAACATCCAAGTACCCCCAAAGAGTGTGACAGGTCCTAAAAAGCCAGCTGAATGGGAAGAGCAAGATCAGAGCCATCGACGCATTTGCCCTACCGGTCATCAGATACCCAGCCGCAATAGTGAACTGGCCAGGGAACGAACTAGAAGCCGCTGACATCAAGACCCGAAAACTACTAACAATACATGGAGCATTCTATCTAAAGTCCAACATCAAGCCACTGAACACCTGCCGTGATAAAGGAGGACGGAGTCTTGGAATTGTGAAGGACACAGTCCTGGAAGGAATGTAAGACGTCCATAAGTATGTCAGGAAGATGTCCCTAAGGATGACCTGCTAGGAGAATATCTCAGACAGCAGGCAGGGGACACGGAAATGGAAGTGGGTGAAGCCGAGCCAGAGGGCCAGAGGCCATGGCAGGACAAGCCACTGCACGGGATGTATCATCACCAGACATCAGAGGTGGCTGACATAAGAAAGCCCTACCAATGGCTGGAAATGGCAGGCTGAGGGACAGCAGCGAGGATCTGATCACGGCTGCACAAGAACAGGTGCTGAGCACAACAGCATTAGAAGCAGGGGTTCATCACACCAGACAAGACCCAAGGTGCAGACTGTGCAAGGAATCTGCTGAAACCACCCAGCACATTGTAGCAGGGTGCCTGATGCAGGCAGGGCAGCGTACACTGAGTGGCACAACACAGATGCAGGAATTCTGTACAGGAACGTCTGCGCTGACTATGAACTGGTCGCTCCCAAGCCCAAATGGGAAGGTAGCGGAGAGTGACAGAGCTAAGATCCTGTGGAACTTCCAAATACAATCTGATAAGCAGATACTGGCCAACCAAGCAGACGTTGTAATTCTGGACAAGGAACAGAAGAAAGCAAAAGAAATAGATGTGGCAATCTCAATGACAGTAACATCAGGAAGAAAGAATACCAGAAGCTGGAGAAATACCAGGGCTTGAAAGAGCAGATAGAAAGGATGTGGAAGGTTAAAGCCAGAGTAATCCCGGTGGTGAGAGGAGCATTTGAGTCTGTGACACCCGGACTGGGAGAGAGGCTCCAACAAATCCCAGGAACAATATCTGAGAACTTGGTCCAGAAGAGCTCAATACTAGGAAAAGCAAGGATACTGCACCCGAGCCCTCAAGGTCCCAGGCCTCTGGTAGAGGGCCCGAGATTGAGGGGGAAAATACACTCACACACCACCCATAAGGGATGGAAAAAACTATATAAATACATATATACATACATGATTACTCAAATATAGCTGAAATATTAAATACACAACAAATTACTGTTCATCAAATGATCTGGCTCTAACAATATACTCTCATTGTCTCTAAAAAAATTCCACAAAAGATGGAATTTAAAAATATAATTCAAATTTTTGGGAAGAGTTGATTAATAGTACCTCAACTTTTACCTTACCAACACCTCTGAGGGCATTTGTGGAGATAAAATCCCATTTTCACACTGAGGATGCCTTCCATTGTGTTATGAGGCACCATGGGCATGCTAACTGGTGTAGATTCAGGACAACCCAGCTGCTGAAGATTAAGCTTTGAAGAGTAGCTTTATTTGTCACATACAGTGAAATTTATCAATGACCATCATGGTCCAAATATGGTGCTGGGGGAAGCCTGCAAATGTCGCACATTTCCGGCACCAGCATAGCACGGGCTAGAACTCACTGGCCCAACCGTAGGCCTTTTGAATACTTTATGCTTTATACTTTATTGTCACCAAACAATTAGTACTAGAACGTACAATCATCACAGCGATATTTGAATCTGCGCTTCACACTCCCTGGATTACAAATATTAAATATTAAAAATGGTTAAAATTAGTAAATATTAAAGATTTAAATTATAAATCATAAATAGAAAATAGCAAAATGGGAAGTAAGGTAGTGCAAAAAAAACGAGAGGCAGGTCCGGATATTTGGAGGGTACGGCCCAGATCCGGGTCAGGATCCGTTCAGCAGTCTTATCACAGTTGGAAAGAAGCTGTTCCCAAATCTGGCCGTACAAGTCTTCAAGCTCCTGAGCCTTCTCCCGGAGGGAAGAGGAACGAAAAGTGTGTTGGCTGGGTGGGTCGTGTCCTTGATTATCCTGGCAGCCCAGCTCTGACAGCGTGCGGTGTAAAGTGAGTCCAAGGACGGAAGATTGGTTTGTGTGATGTGCTGCGCCGTGTTCACAATCTTCTGCAGCTTCTTTTGGTCTTGGACAGGACAACTTCCATAGCAGGTTGTGATGCACCCTAGAAGAATGCTTTCCACGGTGCATCTATAAAAATTAGTGAGGGTTTTAGGGGACAGGCCAAATTTCTTTAGTTTTCTCAGGAAGTAAAGGCACTGGTGGGCCTTCTTGGCACTGGACTGTGCTTGGCTGGACCAAGTCAGGACATTTGTGATATTGACCCCGAGGAACTTAAAGTTTTTGAGCTGTTCCACTTGCGCACCACTGATGTAAATTGGGTCGTGCAGTCCACTACTCCTTCTGAAGTCAACAACCAATTCCTTCGTCTTGCTGACGTTGAGGGATAGGTTATTGTCTTCGCACCATGCCACCAGGTTCTTAATTTCCTCTCTGCACTCAAACTCATCGTTACCCGAGATATGGCCTACAATTGTGGTGTCATCAGCAAACTTATATATTGAATTCGATGGAAACTTGGCTACACAATCATGCGTGCACAGTGAGTACAGCAGGGAGCTGAGTACACAGCCTTGTGGGGCACCGGTGCTCGGAGTGATTGTAGAGGAGAGCTTGTCCCCTATTTTTACAGCTTGGGTCCTGTCTGTGAGGAAGTTGAAGATAACAGGCCTAGAGACGATCAGTAGCTGAAACAGAACTGTACACTAATACAACCGCAAGAACATCAGCCACTTTATCTCTCACCTTCCTTTACTACGAAGCAGGTTCAGTGCAGAGTGCAGAAGAGAATGCTGCCAGCCTAGTGATGCTGTAATGAGGGCGACTTGGATGCTAAAGAGCTAAAACAGCATCCAGAACTAAATACTAATGCAATCAAATACAAATTAAAATTTTTGCACTTTGCTTTCTGTGAAAATTCATGAAAGTGAATGCCGCACAACTACGAGTGACTTTGGAGTTTGTGGAGATTCAGCGCAACATCTAAAACTTTGACAGACTTCTGTAGATGTGTGGTGGAGAGTGTATGTATTGACTGGCTGTATCGTGGCCTGATATGGAAACACTGATGGCCTTGAATTGAAAATCCTGCAAAAAGTAGTGGGTACAGCTTGAGTAAAGCCTTCCCAACCATTGAGCGTATCTACACGAAATGCTGTCGCAGGAAAGCAGCATCCATCAGGGACCCCCACCACCCAGGACATACTCTCTTCTTGCTGATGCCATCAGTAAGGAGATACTGGAGCCTCAGGACTCACATCACCAGGTTCAAGAACAGTTACCAAAGGGGATAATTTCACTCAACTTCACTTCCCCATCATCGAACTGTTCCCACAACCAATGGGCTCACTTTCAAGGACTCTTCACCTCACGTTCTCACTATTTATGGCTATTTATTTATACTTGCATTTAGACAGTTTGTTGTCTTCTGCACTCTGGTTGAATGTCCTAATTGGGTGGCCTTTCACTGATTCTGTTATAGTTCATATTCTTCAGTTTTATTGAGTATGCCCACGAGTCATTCTAACTAGCTGCATCACAATCTGGTATGGGGGTGGGGGCTACTGCACAGGATCGAAGTAAGCTGCAGAGAGTTGTAAAATTAGTCAGCTCCATCATGGCTACTAGCCTCCGTAGTATCTAAGACATCTTCAACAAGGTATGCCTCAAAAAGGCAGCATCCATCATTAAGGACCCCCATCCAGGACATGCCCTCTTCTCATTGTTACCATCAGGAAGGAGGTACAGAAGCCTGAAGGCACACACTCAGCGATTCAGGAACAGCTTCTTCCCGTCTGCCATCTGATTTCTGAATGGACATTGAATCCATGAACACTACCTCACTACTTAGTTATTTTTTATTTTTGCACCACTTATTTAATTTAACTATTTTATATATGTGTATATGTGTTGGCGCGTGGCCAAGTGGTTAAGGCGTCGGTCTAGTGATCTAAAGGTCGTTAGTTCGAGCCTCAGCTGAGGCAGCGTGTTGTTTCCTTGAGCAAGGCACTTGACCACACATTGCTCTGCGATGACACCGGTGCCAAGCTGTATGGGCCCTAATGCCCTTCCCTTGGACAACATCGGTGTCGTGGAGAGGGGAGACTTGCAGCATGGGCAACTGCCGGTCTTCCATACAACCTTGCCTAGGCCTGCGCCCTGGAAACCTTCCAAGGTGCAAATCCATGGTCTCACGAGACTAATGGATGCCTATATGTATATGTGTGTATGTATATATATATATTGATACTAGTGTGTTGAGGAGGCCTGGGAGAAAATTCTCAGTGAATGAAAACATGGGTAATAGCCTCTGTCTCCATGGATGTTGCCTGACCCCCTACATTCCCCCAGTGACTTGGTTTCTGCTCAACCATCAGCCAATCATTTGCCCTGTTAGTAGAGTGTGGCTGCCAAACTCTGCCGAGGAGCCAGAGGAGCTTTTTTTCATCAAGTGACCTCAGCCAAAGCCCCTTCACCTCAACCCGGCTTGCTGAGTCCCAACAGGACGCGGAACAAAGATGGCGCGCGTGGCATGTCACATGGATAAACCAATGTCTACTCAACAAATCGCCATAATTGAAAGAAGATCTTTACTATTTCTGTTTAAGGGATCTTTCTAAGTTCATATGGACTTCTACGTTTACCACAGTGAGTACATTTGGAAAGGAACCTGATTTTGATGTACGATATCCAGATGTTGTAAGTCGTACTACTTAAATATAGTACTACTTTTTCCCAAACAAAGGAATGCGTGTGGCGTAGAATAACAGACTTTGGAACGGAACCCAAACCATAGAGCAATTCTCAGACCTCGAGCAGCCACCAGTCCACCTGCAGAGAGGGGTTGTGTTGTGTCAGAGATTCCCACTGGATGACTGGCTGGCTTCGGAACAGCAACAGCCCTCCCATTCCATTGCATCGGCACAGAAGGTGGCCATTCTGCCCATTGAGTTGATGCTGGCCTATCGTTCAGCAGTGGGGGATTTCAGACCTGACAGTGCTAACTGTATGTCAAGTGGCAGAACTGCTACTGATAATATCGCCATGTGGAGCCCTCAGTAAGAAGCTTTAGTCTTTGGAGGTAACCTCCTCATGCAGGAGGAGGCTTCCTTTGAGGGGTCCACGTGATCTCAAGTTGAAATTCTTAAAATGCAGTCTTAGCAAACAATTTTAGGATAAAGCTGCAGAAATCTGTGAAAATGAGGTTCAGTCAGATGTTTGTTACTGGTATAATAAATAGTTTTCAGTGTAAAAAAAAACTTGGAGGTAGGTACAGAGGAGATGTCAGGGGTAAGTTTTTTACGCAGAGAGTGGTGAGTGCGTGGAATGGGCTGCCGGCAGCAGTGGGGGAGGTGGATACTATAGGGTCTTTTAAGAGACTCCTGGATGGATGCATGGAGCTTAGAAAAATAGAGGGCTATGGGTAACCCGAGGTAGTTCTAAGGTAAGGACATGCTCGGCACAGCTTTGTGGGCCGAAAGGCCTGTATTGTGCTGTGGGTTTTCTATGTTTCTATGTTTTATATATACTGACTGTAGTTCACAGTTTCTAATATACTAATGTTTATTGCAATATACTGCTGCCGCAAAGACAACAAATTTCATGACATATACCGGTGATATTAAACCTGACTCTGAAGAAAATGGATCTCATTGTTGTATAATGTGACATATATGTATTTTGATAATAAAATTTACTTTGAGCTTTGAACAATGAAATGACTGATTCTCTTGAAAGGACATCAGAAATGTGTAGGGAAGGGGGAAGGTGGCACAGAGAGATTGCTAGGCCTCTGGGAAGCTTCCTTACAGGGTTGTTCCACTGGCACAGCTCCTTCACTGCCCACAGATTTTGGAAGAACGTTTGCTCTTCACCTATACTTCCTGCTGCCTTTAAAACTGGCCTAGCTTTCCAGGAGTTAATCGTAAAGGCTTGAGTGGCTTTCTTTAACAGGCGTGAGTCCCGTGAATGTTTTGTCCCATCGAAGAGTCAAACAACAGCATTGCTTTCAACTCCTCATCGAGAAACTATAAACGATACCAGTTTTAAGCCAAATCTTTCTCATTATTTAAAGCGACACTTCAGTGCCTTCATGTAAAGCTATATGGAAGCTGTGGAGAGATTTTTCTTGCACTGGACATCAGATGAACTTTAAACTGCAAGTTTGCTACCAAGAATCGTGGTTTTTGATCATTCACAGTGGAATGCATCCGTAAGCCTTCTGAGTCGCTAACCATTTGACCTCGGCTACTTATTGTAGGGTCAAAATCAGCACAGCTCGGAGGATCAATTGTCAGAAGGAGCTGTGGGTGATGTTTACCGATAAGAGGCTAGGGCACGTATCGAGCTGAACACACAGGTGGGCAACTCGGATCATACCCCGTGGCATCAAAGTGATAATCAGGGAGCCCACACCTCCGTTTTGTCCAACCACTTACAAGTCAACCTTGGTTCAGAAATTGGAAGATGCAAACCTACAGCACAGTACAGGCCCTTCGGCCCACAATATTGTACCAACCAACATAAACATGTTCCACATTCTAACTCCTCCCTCCTACACAGCCCAAAACCCTCTATCTTTCTTACATCCATGTACCTATCTAAGAGTTTTTTAAATGCCCCTATTGTGTCAGCCTATACCACTATCCCCTGCAGTACGTTCCAGGCACCTACCTCTAACATCTCCCCTTAACTTTCCTCCAGCAGATATCCTCTGGTTTCAGCTATTGCTGCCCCAGGAAAAAGGTGCCAGCTGTCCACTCTACCGATGTCTCCCATAATCTCATATCAAGTCACCTCTCATCCTTTGCTGTTCCAATGGGAAAAGGCCAAGCTCGCCCAGCCATCAACCAATGCCTGGGTTATAGACATCAGTGTATAGAAAAAAGCTTCCATAATAACATTATGTTCAAAAGTCCAACGTACATACACACATTCATTACCGTCCATTACTTTGAGTGCCAGAGCTAGATTCTGTCTCTCTCTCTCTCTCTTTCTCTCTCTCTATCTCTATCCCTCTCTCTCTCCACTTGTCATGTGGTTTTGATGCCTTTCAATATGCTTACCATATCAAGTGATATTTCTATTTTTTTTTCCAATTTACGGACAAAATTGCCATCTGACCTTCTGTGAAAACGGCACCCATTTGCAATCTGGGAACAGCCTGCAAACATGGAGAAATAAGCAGACAAATTTGTCACTTGTCACGTTTTCAAAGATACCCTGTATCCACAAGTTGGCTGCTAAGTTTGTCTTATTCCGATAGCCATTGGACGATCCTGTGAACAAGGTGAAGAATGATCATATGCAAATTTGTTTCTTCTTATTCAGTCCGTGATAGTTTTGCGAGTAGGATAAAAGTTACCATATTCGACATTTGGCAGAGCAAATATTACAATATTATGTTTCTGGGTTCATGTGGAGGGCAGGTGTGAACTCCATTCCCCAACCACTCTTCTATTCCTTGCTTCGAAGGGCAAAATTACAAGCTTTCAAACTCATTTAGACTGGTAAAGATAGGAAAGATGCAGGGGTTCCTGGCCTGGGATCCACAGAGCTCTTGATTGGCCCCAGTTTGGAAGGAAGTGGGGCCAGTGCAGAAGGACTCAGGAGGTCACCTTGGTTGGACATACTCTGTCCCTCCTTCAGGCACCAAGCTTCCCCCTCGCCCGGCCTTACCTATCACCCGCCAGCTGCTACTCCTGCCCCTCTCCCCCACCTTCTTGTTCTGGCTTCTGCCCCCTTCCTTTCTAGTCCTGATGGAGGGCCTTGGCCCCAATGTGTGTCTGTTAATTTCTCTCCACAGATGCTGCCTGACTTGCTGTCTTCCTCCAGCATTTGTGTATGTTGCACACAACCTGTTCATTCAGCGGCGGCCTGACGTGTACTGCCTGCATCCCAAGGCTGCCACAGAGGTTGTACTTACTCCTACGCTAACAACTGCGAGAACCATCCACATATGAATAAGGAATTCCGTGATAAAACCAACAATCTCGTTTTTCACTAATGATTCATTATACAAGGAAATGAACCACTTTGTTCTGCGAACATTGCAAATGCAGTTCTTGCTCCTTGCGCTAATCTCACAAACAATGTAAGATGACCCCCACAGACAGATGGTGGTGAATATTTGTGACTCGATTTGAGGCGTTTGACGTTGCGGTGTTGGCCGAGCTTGGCAATTAGCTTGCAGACATTTCACCGCCAGTCGAGGTGACATCCTCAGTGCCCAGTTGTTGACGTTTCTCTCTGGGAGTGTGCACATGTACACAGGTCCTGTTCGCATGTCTCAGTCCTGAATAGCTACCCCTTCGGGTAACTCTGTGAACAAATATAGGTGCCATCTACAAACCCCTAAGAGCCAAAGAAATGCGAACCAATAGAGTTCAAAGGTCAACTGAAGGGGTAGCTAATCAGGACCGAGGCAGGCACTCTGAATGGATATTGAACCCATGAACACCACCTCACTACTTTCTATCACGAACAAGAGAAAATCTGCAGATACTGTACTGGAAATCCGAGCAACAATGCTGGAGGAACTCAGCAGTCCAGGCAGCATCTATGGAAAAGAGTACAGTCTTTCTATTTCTATTTTTGCACTACTTATTTAATTTAACTATTAAATATATTTGTGTGGGCACGTAGCCAAGTGGTTAAGGCGTTTGACTAGCGATCTGAAGGTCGTGAGTTCGAGCCCCAGCCGAGGGAACATGTTGTGTCCTTGAGCAAGGCACTTAATCACACATTGCTCTGCGACGACACTGGTGCTAAGCTGTATGGGTCCTAATGCCCTTCCCTTGGACAACATTGGTGTCATGGAGAGGGGAGACTTGCAGCATGGGCAACTGCCAGTCTTCCATACAACCTTGCCCAGGCCTGCACTCTGGAGAGTGAAGACTTTCCAGGCGCAGATCCATGGTCTCACAAGACTAACAGATGCCTTTTTTCAAAAAAATATATATATATCATGACTGTAATTCAAGGTTTTTTTCTATTTTCATGTATTACATTGAACTGCTGCTGCAAAGACAACAAATTTCACAACATATGCCGGTGATATTAAACTTGATGCTGGTTCTGAACAACTCACACAAAACGCTGGAGGAACTCAGCAGGCCAGGCAGCATCTGTGGAAAAGAGTCCAGTCAACGTTTCGGGCTGAGACCCTTCAGCAGGATAGTCTCCTACAGGCTTAACATAGAGAAAACAGTATACAATTATGTTTTTTTGAAATAGTATAATTAAAGTGAATAACATTTGGGAGATACAATAATCAAGAGTGAAAATAAGCTAACTAAAATCTAAAATGGAGTGTTTTTTTTTTAATTTTGCTTGAATGTTTATTTGCCAAACATGGAAAACACAGACCAAAGGGATTTATTTACTGAGACAGTGACTTTCACATTTTGAATTTCAAATATTTACTAATGTCTGACTTACATTTATCAGAATCTCTGAAAGTAACAGAGATAAAATAGTGGCTATCTAAATAACGTTCAAAGTTGCTGGCAGAGGTTATGTTTATGTCATGTTTTTGCAGTATCAGAGCACTCACAATTTACACCCCTAAGATACATTACAGTGATTGGCATCATTGACTTGTATGTAAGATCTTGACAAGTTAAATATTTTATTAATAAAACAAATATGATAGAGCTTCAAAACTTGTAAGCAAGTACCACATCTGTTATTGTTGAGTTATCTGCGGTCAGTAAAGATTTTAAAGTGTAGTGTTTAAAGTGGATGGTGGGGTGGAGATGTCTCCACCAAAGGAGGTATAAGCTGAGTGCCAGAAATGGGATTAGTATAGATGAGAACTTTAAAGATTCAAAAATTCGAAGACTTTGATAATAAATGTACTTCAAGTCTGTATGCAGTACACAACCCTGAGATTCGTCTTCCCTACAGACAGCCAGGAAACAAAAAAAAACCTTGGAACCTGTTCAAAAACAATCATCAACCACCCACTCTCTTCCCAGGCAAAAAAAAAAACAAATCACGCAAATAGCAACATTAAAAAAAAATGAGTGATAAACGCAAAATATAAAACGCAAAATCAGAGAAGGAGTCCGGGCATGTTCAGTCCAGCTCAGTGTTCATTATCTGCAGGCCGCTCCGATTCAAAGTCACCCAAAACAGCAAAATAAAGAGGAGCAAGCGGAAACCAGAAACTTTGATGGCTGACTTGGAAAGAATGGAGCAAAAGGTCTGTTTCTGTGCTATACGGCTCAACGATGTGTCTGAGGTTTTGTAGAAATGACAAACCAGTGAAAACTGAATCTCTAACTCTGGCATTTCCTTACTTCGAGCTTTCAGCTGAGTTCTTTGTGTAAACCAGAAAGCTGGCGTGAATGCCCCCAGAGATTGGGTATTTCTAATGTGGCTGCAATGAAACTTGAGGAGATACGTGCAATTTGTGCATGTCTGAATTAAAATGACAAATCCTGGCTGGCACATTAATGACTTAATGACTTTTGTATACATGCCAGCAAGCTGCACATGTGGTGGGCAACAGATTTTGCATACTCAATACAGAATCCCAGAAATCTGATGAAGCAACAAACAAATAAAACAGTTAAAGGCAGAGTTCCTCATTTTCACCAGATTTAGTAATCCTAAAATCTCAGTCAGCAGATAAAGGCTTAAGTATTTAGTCATGCCTGAACAGGAGGTGCTCACATAACTTATGCCCATTCATAGGAAACTAATAAAGCTGTCTGAAATAGTCGTGCAGCATCTGTGGAAAGAGAAAACGGTTAACATTTCTAGTCAATAACCCTTCTTCAGAACTGGGGGAAAATGAGGGGTTTACAATTATATTATGCAGGTGTCCCTTTCTCAGCCCCTTTGCTTTCTGTTCCTCACTGAAGATTCATGCTCCTTATCACCTGATTTGTCTTACCCAATCTCTAGGTAGTCTTTTGCCTTAAACTTCACTCCTCCCCCTCACTACCCCACCCAGCCCTGCTTTGAAAATTTTAAACCCTCCACTGTTCTCCCGTTTCTCGGCAAGGATCATTGTTCATATAGGTCAAAAGTTCAAAGTTCAAAGTACACTTATTATCAAAGTATGCAACCCTGAGATTCATCTTCTTATCGGCAGCCACAAAACAAAGAGACCCAAAAGAGCCCATTTTAAAGAATGAAGACCATCAAACACCCAATGTGTAGACAGAAAAGGAACAAATCGTGCAAACCATAAAAAGGCAAGTGGATAGTGTTCAGGACTGAAGTTCACGAAAGAGTCCTTTCACAGCCACAGCCTCAGTTCAGCACGGAGCCGAGTAAAAGTCGTGGAGCAGCGAGCTGAACAGGCCTGTTTCCTTGCCTCGGGCCCTGGCGCGCTGACCTTTTCAATCTGGCCTGCCGCTCAAATCGTCGTCCACACATTGGTTTCTGTCGCTTCATAGAAACATAGAAACATAGAAAATAGGTGCAGGAGTAGGCCATTCGTCCCTTCGAGCCTGCACCGCCATTTATCATAATCATGGCTGATCATCCAACTCAGAACCCTGCACCAGCCTTCCCTCCATACCCCCTGATCCCCGTAGCCACAAGGGCCATATCTAACTCCCTCTTAAATATAGCCAATGAACTGGCCTCAACTGTTTCCTGTGGCAGAGAATTCCACAGATTCACCACTCTCTGTGTGAAGAAGTTTTTCCTCATCTCGCTCCTAAAAGGCTTCCTCCTTATCCTCAAACTGTGACCCCTCGTTCTGGACTTCCCCAACATCGGGAACAATCTTCCTGCATCTAGCCTGTCCAATCCCTTTAGGATTTTATACGTTTCAATCAGATTCCCCTTCAATCTTCTAAATTCCAACGAGCACAAGCCTAGTTCATCCAGTCTTTCTTCATATGAAAGTCCTGCCATCCCAGGAATCAATCTGGTGAACCTTCTTTGTACTCCCTCTATGGCAAGGATGTCTTTCCTCAGATTAGGGGACCAAAACTGCACACAATACTCCAGGTGTGGTCTCACCAAGGCCTTGTACAACTGCAGTAGTACCTCCCTGCTCCTGTACTCGAATCCTCTCGCTATAAATGCCAGCATACCGTTCGCCTTTTTCACCGCCTGCTGTACCTGCATGCCCACTTTCAATGACTGGTATATAATGACACCCAGGTCTCGTTGCACCTCCCCTTTTCCTAATCGGCCACCATTCAGATAATAATCTGTTTTCCTATTTTTGCCACCAAAGTGGATAACTTCA